>NC_090436.1:809666951-809967380 GCF_031143425.1 Pleurodeles waltl | reverse complement strand
AGATACCCCCTGATGTCATCCCACTGTCCCACATTGTCACCCTGTCCAACCTTAAACTGCCCCTGCCCCATCCTTCCACAGGCATATGGACAATGCACCTGTGAAACTGAGAACTGGACTCTGCCATGGGCATTACTCCACCCCCACCCATCACCGTTTTACAATCATGTACCTATATGTAGCACTTGAAATAAATCACTTCTTGCACTTACAATAACAGGAGTCTGCTTGTATTTTTCACAAATGTATTACCCATAACGGAGCAATAATGTCCAGTTACATTGTGATGACAACATACCAATGTCAATAAGCTTTAGTCCATGGGCAAACAAAGCAGAAGTCACGCAGTGGGTCATACAGCTCTGAAAAGGGAAGGGAAAGTCACAAATCAGTGAAAAAGGAACTGGGGGAAACACAGAGAGTAGAGATGCAGGAGGCCTTAAGTAAATGTGAAATGGTGTGGGTGATTCATACCTGTGTGCTACTGAAAATATTGTTGTATGACTGTATCCCTGTTGTCCGTGTCGTCCCCGTCGTCTTCCTCCTCTTCACTCTCCACAGGCTCCACAGCTGCTACAACACCACCATCTGGAGCATCCTCCTGCACAAAAGGCACCTGGCGTCGCAAAGCAAGATTGTGAAGCATACAGCAGGCCACGATGATATGGCACACCTTCTTTGGTGAGTACATTAGGGATCCACCTGTCATATGCAGGCACCTAAACCTGCCCTTCAAGAGGCCGAAGGTCCGCTCAATCACCCTCCTAGTACGCCCATGGGCCTCATTGTACCGTTCCTCTGCCCTGGTCCTGGGATTCCTCACTGGGGTCAGTAGCCACAAAAGGTTGGGGTAACCAGAGTCACCTAATAACCACACACGGTGTCTCTGTAGCTGTTCCATCACATAAGGGATGCTGCTATTTCGCATAACATACGCGTCATGCACTGACCCAGGGAACTTGGCATTTAAATGGGAGATGTACTGGTCAGCCAAACAGACCACCTGGACATTCATTGAATGATAACTTTTTCTGTTTCGGTACACCTGCTCACTTCCTTTGGGGGGAACCAAAGGCACATGGGTCCCATCAATGGCACCAATGATGTTGGGGATATGTCCAAGGGCATAGAAATCACCCTTCACTGTATCCAATTCATCCACCTCAGGGAAAACAATGTAGCTCCGCATGTATTTCATCAGGGCAGACAACACTCTGGACAAAACCTTAGAAAACATAGGCTGAGACATCCCTGATGACATGGCCACTGTTGTCTGAAAAGACCCACTTGCCAAAAAATGGAGTACTGACAGAACCTGCACCAGAGGGGGAATCCCTGTGGGTTGGCGGATGGGGGACATCAGGTCTGGCTCCAGCTGGGCACACAGTTCATGTATAGTGGCTCGGTCAAGCCTGTATCTAAGTATAATATGACGTTCTTCCATTGTCGACAGGTCCACCAGCGGTCGGTACACAGGAGGATTAATCCTTCTCCTCGCAAGTCCCAGCGGACGATGCCTAGGAAGGACAAGATGGAGCACAGAGTCAAGCAAACCACAGGTTCGTTCACACAGCTTGCACAGTAAAAGATTCGCTATGCATAGAAAGGCTTGTATGAGTGGCAATGCACGGCCTAGGCCTGTGTGACGCAGTTGAAATTATGCCATGTGGGCCCTTGAAATGGCGGCTGCCTGACCGGTGAAGTGTGACAGTGGGATGTGAGGTCAATGCGCTGGCGTGGCACACCGTGGCGGTAGGCGGTCGAAGACCGCGGTGCTAAGCCGCATTGGTTAACATTGAAGCCTATGGGTTTCAGGAGCCAATGACAATGTGCGCCGGCGGTTGCGGTACGCACCGCCGCGGGCGTGACCACCATTTTCTATCAGCTTAATCACTCGAGACCTGATCATCCACAGGAGAGGACCTATACTGCAAGTGCTGCTGTGACCTCGGTCTGGGAGATACAATGGCTGCTGCGACTGGGGAAAGGGCCCCTGCCTTCACATCTGAGGAATTGGAGGAACTTGTGGATGGGGTCCTCCCCCAGTATGCGCTACTCTACGGTCCTCCAGACCAACAGGTAAGTACACTGGGAGCACGTAGTATGGGCTATGCCTGTGTTGAGTGGGGTGGATGTAAGATGGTGGGGAGGGGAGCGAATGAGGAGTGCAACGCACGACAGATGAGAGCATGTGCCACATGGCAAGGTTGGGGAGGGGGGCCACTCACATTGACCATGCAGAAAAGTGATGATATTTCCTTTCCCTCCCTGTACATGTCACATAGGTCAGGGCCCATCAGAAGATCGAGATTTGGCGTGCCATCGCCAAGGACGTCCGGGCCCTGGGGGTCCACAATAGATGGGGAACCCACTGCCGAAAGAGGTGGGAGGACATCTGCCGTGGGACCAGAAAGACTGCCGAGTCTCTGCTGGGGATGGCCTCCCAACGTAGGAGGGGTGCCAGCCGCCAATTGACCCCCCTGATGTCCCGGATCCTGGCGGTGGCCTACCCCGATTTGGATGGGCGTGTGAGGACATCACAGCAGACACAAGGGGGTGAGTATCTGAACAGTCTGCTATCTTTGCGCGCAGTGGAGGTGTATGGGTTGGGGAGGAGGGCTGTGGGTAACTCTAGGTCAGGGCGTTTTCTGTAGGCTAGTCCCCTCCGTTAGGCATGGCCCTGTGCCCCCGCCCCCCACCTCTGTAGGGTGCCAAGTACAGATATCCATGGTCCTGCATCACCCATGTGTGCATTTGTCGTCCATAGACCTGTAGGCCTAGTCACAACAACTGAGTAGTGTACCCTGATTGCGCAGCGTAGGGCTGGGGGCTTCTGTGTCTGTCCTCTCCAACAACGGTGTTGCCCATGCATGCACTCAAACTGTCTTTATTTCTCCACCCCCCCATTTTCTTTGTCTTCCTGTGCATGTGTGCATTAGCATCATCAGGCGGAGGAGAAGTGGCATCGGCGCACGAGGGAGCTGCATCTCACATGGCCCCGGAGGGCCATGCAACCAACTCCGAGTTCACCAGTGAGACGGAGGGCGAGGGGAGCTCCACAACGGGGACCCGTGGAGACGACAGCGACACCGACACGTCCTCGGAAGGGAGCTCCCTTGCGGTGGCGGCAACATCCGTGCCCACCGCCACAACAGGTACAGCCGCCACCCAGGGCACCAGCCCCGCCCTCCCAGCAGCCCCTCAGCCTTCGCTCCGTGCCCGCTCGCCCAGGAAGGCGGGCATCTCCTTCGCCCCAGGAACCTCAGGCCCTGCCCCAGTTAACCCTGCTGCCCTCAGTGAGGAGGTCATTGACCTCCTGAGGACCATCATTGTTGGGCAGTCTACCCTTTTGAATGCCATCCAGGGTGTAGAAAGGGAGGTGCATCGGAGCAATGCATACCTGGAGGGCATTCATTCGGGTCAGGCTGCCCATCAGCGATCGTTCAACGCTCTGGCCTCAGCACTGACGGCAGCCATTGTCCCTGTCTCCAGCCTCCCTCTTCTAACTGCCTCCACCCAGTCCCAGTCTCCTGTTCCTCAGCCTATCCCATCCACACCATCAGACCAGCCTGCACACACCTCAACACCCAAGGGCAGCTCATCCAGACATAAGCACCACAGATCCCACAAGCATTCACCCAAGCAACATCCAGATGCAGACATGGCAACAGTCACTACCACCTCTGTGTCCCCCTCCACCTCGTCTCCCTCCTCCCTCCCTGTGACGTCTCCACTCACACCGGCATGCACACCACCATCAGCCAGTACTTCCATCACCAGCACACCCTCCAGTACAGTCCGCACACGTGCAGTCACCACCCCCCACTGCCATTTACAAGTCCCCTGTGTCCTCTCCCATTGTGTCTGTCACCCCCTCTTCCAAACCACACAAACGCAGGCAGCCACCCACCCAACAGCCATCCACCTCACGACAGCCTCCGTCACAAGCACCTGCACCCAAAGTCAGCACACTTGACTCTCCTACAACCACATCCCCTTCCTCCACTCCCATACCCACTACACCTACCCGTCCCTGTCTTTCCAAATTGCTTTTCCTTTCCAACCTTGACCTCTTTCCAACCACTGACCCACCCCCTCCATCTGGTAAGAGTCCTAAGAGCACCTCAGCCACCACCAGCCCTGCATCTAGTATGACCATAGTGCAGGGCTTTTGGAGTCCACCAGCTCCTAGGGCAGGGACATCGCCCAGCAGCAAGGGGACAGCCAGCCCACCCCCTGGGAAGAGGACCAAAAAAAATAAGGGCCGGCACGAGAAGCCTGAGACGGCTGCCACCGAGGAGAGTGGCCTTGCCCTGTCACCTGCCACATCATCTAAGGGAGGCAAGGGCCAGAGAGCTGCAGCGAAGGAGGGCAAGGGCAGCAGGGCGGAGAAGACATCCAGCAGGCGAGCGCACCAGGAGGGCCCCACCAGCCCCATACCGGGTGTGATGGACGACACCCACGGGCCCAAGACTCCATCACAGGAGGGCCCCGCAACCGCAAGGACGGAGGGCAACTAAGCGGGGAGTCTTGGCCAGGTCTGGCTCCCTTGAAAGACAGGACAAGCACCGCTGAACAGGGCCCTGCCAAGACAGACACCGCTGAACAGGGCCCCGCCAAGACAGGCACCGCTGAACAGGGCCCCGCCAAGACAGGCACCGCTGAACAGGGCCCCGCCGTGAAGGGCACCGCTGAACAGGGCCCCGCCGTGAAGAGCACCGCTGAACAGGGCCCCGCCGTGAAGAGCACCGCTGAACAGGGCCCCGCCGTGAAGAGCACCGCAGAACAGGGCCCCGCCGTGAAGGGCACCGCTGAACAGGGCCCCGCCGTGAAGAGCACCGCTGAACAGGGCCCCGCCGTGAAGAGCACCGCTGAACAGGGCCCCGCCGTGAAGCGCACCGCTGAACAGGGCCCCGCCGTGAAGGGCACCGCTGAACAGGGCCCCGCCGTGAAGAGCACCGCTCCGCTGGGCACCGCCTTCTCAAGCACCGCTCCGCTGGGCCCTTCCTGTCAAGCACAGCTCCGCTGGGCCCTTCCTGTCAAGCACCACTCCGCTGGGCCCTTCAACTCAAGCACCGCTCTGCTGGGCCCTTCATCTCAAGAACCGCTCCGCTGGGCCCTTCCTGTCAAGCACCGCTCCGCTGGGCCCTTCATCTCAAGCACCGCTCCGCTGGACACTGCCGTCTCAAGCACCGCTCCGCTGGGCCCTTCCTGTCAAGCACTGCTCCGCTGGGCCCTTCCTGTCAAGCACCGCTCCGCTGGGCCCTTCCTGTCAAGCACCGCTCCGCTGGGCCCTTCATCTCAAGCACCGCTCCGCTGGGCCCTTCCTGTCAAGCACCGCTCCGCTGGGCCCTTCCTGTCAAGCACCGCTCCGCTGGGCCCTTCATCTCAAGCACCGCTCCGCTGGGCCCTTCATCTCAAGCACCGCTCCGCTGGGCACCGCCATCTCAAGCACCGCTGGTCCATTGACAGTGCCGGTTCTGTGTCAAGCAGGTGTTCACGAAGCACTCTGGGCACCATGCCTCCTCCAATACCAGTGGAGTCGGTTATCCATCTGATGGACTGTGGCTTTGCACTCCCCAGGATGGCACAGTGGACAACCCTCCCACTGTAGAGTCTTGAGAGACTGTGGCTTTGCACTCTCCAGGATGGCACAGTGGACAACCCTCCCACTGTAGAGACTTGAGAGACTGTGGCTTTGCACTCCCCAGGATGGCACAGTGGACAACCCTCCCACTGTAGAGACTTGAGAGACTGTGGCTTTGCACTCCCCAGGATGGCACAGTGGACAACCCTCCCACTGTAGAGACTTGAGAGACTGTGGCTTTGCACTCCCCAGGATGGTACAGTGGGCATGGAGGCCCCTCGTGGATCTGGCGTCATGGACTCATGTGGCTGAGGTGCCCCCCTTTCCCTTCCCCCTGAGGTGCCTGTAGTTTTATCATCTGATGCCCCTGCAGTGTTCTCTCCAATAGTATCCGGTCTCCTGTGTGGGCTTTGCCCATGTGTTTGTACACATTGGCCCACGGACTATGAATATTTAACGGACTGTGCAGGACTTTTGACTATGTTTATATTTTGCACTATGTTCATTATTTCTTTTGTATATTTCATACAGCATATTTACCATGACTTCAATGCACCTATTTTATACATAAATTTTATAGTTCTTTTTAATTATGTCTTTGCATTCTTCCGGGGGGTTTGGGGGGTGTCACTCTGACTTGTTGCTCTGCATTGGTGTGTAGATAGTTGGGGGGGGTGGGTGTGTCGCGTATGTGTGTGGCCGTAAACTTTCCTCCTCCCCCCTCCCCTGTGTCGTAGGTGCAGTACTCACCGTTGTCGTCTGCGCCGGCGTTCGTACTCGTGGTAGATGAGCAGGTAGACAATAGCTGGTAGGATGTTCAATTCGGGTTCCATGCTGTCCAGATTCCTCGTGGCGTGCATAGAGGTGAGCGTTTTCCCGTTCGTAGTCTGTTTCCGCCGTGTTTTTATCGGCGGGGCTCCCGCCCCGGAAAAGGTGGCGGATTGGTGAGTTGTGATAGGGTGGGCGGTACATTGTCTGCCACCTGCCTGTTGGCAGTGACCGCCGCGCTGTTTGTCTGTCCCGCCGTGGCAGTCGGAGTGTTAAAGTGGCGGGCTGTGTTGGCCGCCGCTTTAGCACCGACGGCCAGGGTTGGAATGACCCCCTATGTGCCCATTTGAATTGTTACCACCAGCTGAAAGATTTGTATTATTGTTGGAGGACTACACTTCAAAATGGGAATCTACCAGGTGTGTGAGCACTGTGTGCACCAAGAAGGTCCTAGAATTCCTCAAAGAAGAGTTTGCAAGTGAAGGTGTGACCAAACATCTGGTAATGGATAATGGGGTGCAGTTCACTTCGCGAGAGATGCAAGTATTCTTAATGATTTTGGAATAACACACCAGAGGACAGCCCTCCATGCACCGCAGGCCAAAGGTCTTGCAGAATGCATGAACAGGATTCTGAAGGCCGATGTGCAGACAGCTATGAAAACCAGAGTCCCACTAAAAGGTGTTCCTAGAGATATGTGCTGTGCACGTCACTCTACTTCCAATTGTGTGATGCAAAAGTCACCTTTTGAGTTTTTAAGGGTCAGAGCAGCCACTTTCAAGTTGAATCCAGAGTGGTTGCGCATTGATGGTACTGCTAATCTGGACAAGGAGGAGGTGGGTGCCGAATCAGATCCTACCAGCAAATGTACAGATGCAGATATGATGAAAAAACTCATTAAAGAGCAGGAAGTGGAATGCTGGGGCCAAGTTCTAATAAGGAGACCTAGATGGGAGAGGAAGTGGGTAGCTGAACACATGGGCCCTTTTATTATCACCTCCACCAAGAGAAACGTGGTAACAGTCCATACAGATTGTGTGTGGAGCATGCCCAGGTTGGTGAAGTACCCTGGCAACAAACTTCCGATGGATGGGAAGACAATCTCTGCTGATGATTCTTCTAGGAAGAGTGCCTTGGGACATGATTATTCTGTCCATTCTGATACAAGACATAGAAGGGTTCTGATTTGCTTCGGAGGTGTTGTTATGAAGTAGTGTCCATTATATTCATGCTTTGTTAATCCTTTTTATTTTTTTCCTTTGTTGCTCACTCTTAGTTATGGTAAATTAAGTTGTGTTTGCTTGTTATTCTCTGCATTGTCATAACAGGGGGATGTGTTGCAGTTGCTTGTTGCACAGTCCCTTTAAATATGTGTAAGCAGCTAATGCCAGGAATGTTCACAGTCTCCATGGAAGTAATGTTCCACTGAATGTCAATTGGAGACTGGGAGCTGTGTTGGCAGGCTGCACTGTTAGTGGTGCATTATTACTTCTAATAAATGAAGTGTGGAAACCTACTGAACTAAGGTTCATAACATTCGTCTTTTTATAGTGGATAATCTCTGGATGGAAAAGGGTGTAGGGGTTGAAAGAGCTATAGCTTTATTTATCCTATCCATGGTGTGTAACACTGCTGACAGGGCAGCTCTTCTTCCTACTTTGCCACCTGTTGCGATCTCTGAACTGTACTGACATTTCATGTTTGGCCCTCTCACCCTTCTGATTAAATATTTACATTATTTTGTTGGCCGTGACACATCAGGCCTACGGTCTGGCTTTCATAATTAGGCTGATGTAACCCAGGTCATTACACCCAAGGGCCGTATCATAAAGAGCTGTGCTGACTCAACGCAAAGCTGAGCACCTGTTTCTTTTGTATTTGAGGTATCTAAAGTTTATACATATAACTTGGAATTTCTGTGACTTAATGTATCAACATTAGCTGGTTGGAAACATATAAAGGCAATCCCTGCTCACTGTTTCTGACTTGTGGTGTCTTCCTTTCATGCATCAAATTGGAGAAACTCAGATTTATATGTAATAGCTTTAGACATCTGAAACACACAAACAAAACAGCTGAGCCAGAGCTTCTCCTCATAATACACCATCAGGTCTCCACCAGCCTCTAAACCAATGACTGAAGGATAACAGTCAATCATCCCCCTTAATCCAAATAAAACTGAGGAAACGATTTACGGACCATAGGTCAGTCTATAGTCTCATGAATTTTAGCCTGCCTCACTGTTTTTCTGTATTGAGCCACTAATCGGCCCTATTGAGCAAAATAATCAGCTGCTGCTCCCCTATGTTGAACTTGTTACGACTTGCTGATTTCATATATACATTCTCAAAAAATTATTCAAATTTCTAGGCCATCATCAACGTGTGCTCTGACTCGCATGGTATCAAGGCTTGATTATGCTAATGGGCCATGATGGGTGTCCCAGAATGATTTCTAGGTTGCCTTTACAAAGAATAATAAGTGGTTACCTGCTTCCTCCTTAAGAGCCAGGTTAACAAAACTATGAGCTCCTGTGTTTGGTTGATTAAGACACTGAGAAAATGTTTTCCTTTTAGAGCTAGGGAGATTAGGGTGCCAATGGTCCTGGCCATGATCACTTTTCACCTGGACTATTGTAATGCCCTCTAGTTAAACGTTAATCAGCACTTTCTCAACAAGCTTCAAGTTATCCAAAATGAGGCGGCAGGTTTAGTCCTAAGATTGCTTAAAAGCTGTTCAATGAGGGAGGGTTTGAGGACTCTTCACTGGCTTCCAGTGAGGAAGTGAGTTAGGTTTAAGGCTTTATGCTTGGTGTTCAAGGCCCTCAACCAGCAGGGCTCACACTATTTTAGGTTGGCCCTTACCTGGTATGTTCCTGACTGAACTGACTCCTATATGATTTTCCAGAGGCTAGTAAAAACCGGTCTGTTTGCGGCTGCATAATTTGTCGGTTGGCCTATTTTGTCTCTGCACGCCTTTCAGTTTTTTGCCATTTTCTCTTATGACCTGGTTGCTAGCACTTTGATCCCTATTTGGCTTCACATGCTTTATAACTACAAAATAAATATACAAATAATCTCCTAAATCACAACTCGGAGGGAGCACTGCCTACCATTAGACCAGAGGATCCTGTGTAAGGTCATCTCTGCCTTCTCCTCCACTATTCACAAACAAATCACCACTTTCTTGGCATACAACGTCCATTAACATGTCCAGAAGCGCACCCTTTGATCAGTTGACCGTTTTTATTGCACATCCCTAGGATCAAGAGAGAGAAGTATTGGAAATGCATTCTCTCACATACTCACCTGACTGTGGAATGCGCTTTTTTGACATTGAGATGCATTAAATTATGTGGCGGACTAGATCACGAGTTTGGAGAAATTAATGAATTTCCACACATATTTCTTCCTATTACAAGTTAAATTCCACAAAAGGGGAAATAACTGTGCTCATCGAGTCTTACCCTGCAGAATTCCCCAAGAAATTCCATACACACATTTACCACCCTTTTGAGGTAAGGGATGATTTATGTGGAAGTTGGGAGAGGGAAGGGGGGATTGCTGCCTGACAGGGGGCATATTACATGCCCACTGTGCTTTGGATTGGGAACAAGCAGGAGCTAGAAAAGAGGCTGGGCTATATTGCAGCCCATTCTAACATGACTTTCCTGGCTTGATTTTCCAGACAGTAAGATAGGGTCTAGGGTGGCCAATTTGCAGTAAGTGAATGCAAATCTTAAGCCAGTTCTGCCAGTTTCTGCTTGTTTAGCATCCAGCTAACCCAAATTTGTAACAAGGCAAAATTCAGGCAGAATTCTTGGTTTGTGCAGTGAGGAATTCATGGAACAATGGATGCTTGTGCCATCCAGCAATGCAGGTGTCTGGCCAATGTAATTACCATAGTGGTCATTACATTAGGTTAATTACATTGTTGCACCTCTGACACTGCATCATATCCAGTCCCCCTGCAGGAGAGCTTGTGTGGGGCTCCTGTCTTGTAGAGCACCAGGAGAATTCTGCAGACAGGTGCTGCACACAGGCTTCAGTGCCAGGGAAGTGGCTTTAAAGAACACTATCAGTGGTTCATTTAATGTATTTACTTTAATGCAATTATCATCAAGATAGAAACATTGCCTCCCAACTCATAGTGCTCATATTATTAGCATTTGTATTGGGATTTCTTTTTTGTGCCCGAAGAACACTGAAACAACCTTGATTCTGTCCCCTGATGAGAAAAAATAAAATAGGTAAATTTCATGTTTAGAAATTTGCCCCAGTATTCCACCTATGGATATGGGGAACCCCAAAATTCTAGTCTCATCAAAATTAGCAACAATGAGAATGACCACTTTTACTGGATCTGAGATGGTGTTCAACCTCAATTTCATGAGGCAACGTGTCCCTGAGTTAAGGCACCTCCTAATGCATCAAAGATCAGAAATACAATCAAATAAATGATGAGGCCCACTCAATACCTGAGATCTAGATCAATGAAATAGTTAAAGGATTTTATCATGGAATTTCAAAATTAAAGCGATTCAGAGTTAATGCGGCAAAGAGTCTTAGTGAAAAGGGTAATGCAGAGATGTGCAAAATCAGAAGTTATTCTAATTCCCAAGTAGGCCACAAAATTGGTAGAGTAACGGATAGCATCCCTAGTAGAATAGGAAAGTCTTCTGGCTCAAGGGTTTTCATACATTATTTTTTCATATGAAACTCACAGAACTGTAGAATCAAATCACTGCGGTGTGAGCAAATGTATAATTTCATCAGCAAATCAGAGCACAAGGAAAAAAAACGTAGTTTTGCCTTAACACCCAAGCAGTATTGCACTACATGAATAATTATTCTTATTCTGCCCTCTCTATGCTGTCGTCTAGAGATGCTAGAACAAATTTGATCCACGAACAACAGAATGTTATATAATGAGAAAATCGTTGCAGTTTCTTAATTGAGCTGAATATGTTCATCAAAGCCAGCAGGAACAAAGACAATGGAAATAAACAAACACTACTAATCTGCTTGACTACAGGCTGCAGAAATGACGGCAGTGACGGAACGACATGAGTGACAAGGGTGACTTCCATCCTGGACAAGATTGCATTTATATCTAAATTGAGGCCTAGTTAACACAGATTAGGAAAGGCACTTTTACGCACCATAGAAAACGTTTTTTTTAAAGCATCAGTACTATATCCGTTTATACATGTGTAATCAAATGTGAAAAAAACATTCTGTGTGTTATTAATAAGGCACCAAAATATAACCACATCGAAATCTTTAACATATCCACACCTAGTCCGATGTTCCCGGTCCTGGAAATTATGGTTTCTGGAACACAGCCCACCTGTAATTGAAGAGAGTGGAAATCTACTACGGAATTCTGCACTGCTGTAAATGTAATTGGAGCCTGAGTTGCCCTAACATATTGAAAGCTGATTAGTAGGTTGATTGATTTCAGTTTTAGTGTCAAGATGCTGGTACAGAGTGAATATCACCAAACAAAACAATATAAATAAAAAAGCACTGTCCTTAGCCCCTTGGTAGCCAAGGACGTAATGGTTACGTCCTTGGCTGCAGCATGAGGGGCCAAAGACTTAACCATTATGTCCTTGGACAGGCTAGCGCTCCCCACATTAGCCTCGCCTTGGCGCCCCCCGTGGCATCTGATGATGTCTGCGAGTGATCACGCGCTGACCTCATCTGAGGCCTGAGCTTCCAGCGCAGTCGGAGGAAAAATGCTTTTGCATTTCTCCTCCGATCACGTGGAGGGGCCAAGAAAGGCATCAAAGGAAAGGAAAGACCTTTCCTTTCCTTTGATGTCTTTCTCAGCATTTCTGCTGCCCGTTCGCGATCGGGCAGCAGAAAAGCCCACTACACACCAGGGAGTTTTTTTTTTTTTTACAGGTAATTGTCCTCAGGGGAGCAGCCCCTTGGGCAAGGGCTGCTCCCCAGGGGACCAAATTATTTTTAGGCCATTTCTGCCCCCCTAATATAATTAGGCTGATCTGCCCCCTGGAGGGCAGAAACCCCCTAGACACCAGGGATAATTTTTTTTTTTGTTTTATTAATTTTGTTTCATATGTGGGGACCGACCCCTTAGGCAAGGGTCGCTCCCCGGGTGGCAAAATTAATTATAGGCCACTTATGCCCCCATGGGGGCAGATCGGCATATTTTTATTAGGCCAATCTGCCCCCAAGGGGGGCAGAAACTACTAGACACCAGAGATTTTTTTTTTATGTCATTGAATGAGGGGAGCGGCCCCTTGGGCAAGGGCCGCTCCCCAGGGGGAAAAATATTTTTGCCCCTGGGGGGCAAATTGTGTACTATTTCTAGTAGGCCAATCTGCCCCCAAGGGGGTCAGAAACCACTAGACACCAGGGATTTCTTTTTTTGTCAGTTTCACGTGAGGGGAGCAACCCCTTAGGCAAGGGTTGTTTTCCACTGGGCGGGGGCAAATTTGTTTTAGGCCATTTCAGTCTCCCTTGGGGGCAGATCGGCCTATTGTAATTAGGTGGATCTGCCCCGGGGGGGCAGAAAACACTAGACACCAGGGATTATTATTTTTTTGCATCAGTTTCACACAAGGGGAGCGACCGCTTAGGCAAGGGTCGTTCCCCTGGGGGGCATATTTATTTTAGGCCATTTCTGCCCTCCTCGGGGGCAGATCGGCCTATTTTTATTAGGCTGATCTGCCCCCAAGGGGAGCAGAAACCACTAGGCACCAGGATTTTTTTTTTTGTGCCAATTTCATGCAAGGGGAGCGACCCCTTAGGCAAGGGTCACTCCCCTGGTGGGGCAAATTTATTTTAGGCCATTTCTGCTCCCCTCGGGGGCAGAAACCATTTAGGCACCAGAGATTGGTGTGTGTGTGTAAGTGTGTGTTTTGTTTGGGGGGCAGCCCTTTGGGCAAGGTTTGCTCCCCATGGGGGCATATTACTGTTGGCCATATCTTCCCCCATTGCGGGCAGAGCGGCCTATTTTTGGAAGGCCCATCTGCCCCCAATGGGGGCACAAAGCGCAACAGAGACCAGGGAAGATTATTTTTTTCCCATAAAATGGGGCCAAAGTTGTTCTGCCCACTAGTGGGCAGCTAGGACAATTAGCCCCAATCCACACCCGTGGGGGGGGGGGGGCAGAAAGTCTACTAGATGCCAGGGAATTAAAAAAAAAAAATTAGTGGGGTAGTGGCTACCAACCGGTATGGGCCTGGTTATTCCCCTACCCCGACTGCAGGGGGAAACGGTCTTTCAACTCTCCCTCCGCACACTAAAACATCTTATCCCACGGCAAGCAAGAGGACATTTGATTATTTTAGGTTTTGGTTTTACATTTGGGCCATGAGAGCTTGGCTAACTCTCAAAATCCTCCCACTTGGAATGGTGAGGGCTGCACTTTTTGGACTTTGAGATGCTGCCCTGTATAAAACACACAAGACCTAGACACATCTGAAAACTAAACATCTGGGTGATTCCATGGTGGTGTGCTTCACATGCACCCGCACCATTTTCTTACCCACAATGCCCTGCAAACCTCCAACTTTGCTGGAAATGACACATTTTTCCCACATTTTTGTGATGGAACCTTCCAGAATCTGCAGGAATCCACAAAATTCCTACCACCCAGTATTGTCTCATCTATACCGATACAAATTCTGCCGCACTTGTCAGCCTAAATTTTTTTTTTTTTTTCAAACTGCCCTTTTGGACCCGCTTTGGTTCCCTCTCAATTTCAACATGTTTTTGGCTCTTCCCTGTCACAGGCTCTTGGCCCGCCTACACAAGTGAGGTATCATTTTTACCGGGAGACTGAGGGGGACGTTGGGTGAAATGAACTTTGTCCCGATGCGATGATCCCACACAGAAATGTAGGAAAAATTGCTGCTAGTGGACAGGAGGCCCCACCACAGGACCAACAGGCCACCAGCACCGCCACCAGCATCTCCACCAGCAGCAGCAGCCCGAGTGGGCATACATCCGAGGCTGCAGGGGAAGGCCTGGAGCCCCCCCTCACCACTGCCAGCTCCACCATTAGCAGCACTGCCCCCACTGAGCAGCCGTCACTGCCGTCGGACAGTGTGTATTCCTGAGTCCATGGGCTGTTGTGCGTCCTGGCCCCTGCAAATCCTGTGGGTCTGACACCCAGGTGAGAGACTGTGAACTTGCACTTCCCAAGACCTGCATGACCTGGGCACAATGCCCCCTCTATGGCGGCGTGGTTCTTCCTTGAGTCTCCAGAGGTGAGTTGTTTCCCTTCTATGCAGTGTTTCCGCCAGCCTTTTGATGTCGTTGGTACCGCCATGGAAAAGGTGGCGGATTGGTGTGTCATAACACAGTGGGCGGAACATTGTCTTCCGCCTGGCTGTAGGTGGTTACCGCTGTGGTGCCTATTGATTTCGCCCTGGCGGTCGGTGTGTTAAAGTGGCTGAATGTTTGAGAGGTTTCCGCCGTGGTCATAATTTCATATTTATTACCACCGGCCTGTTTGCAGTATTACCGCCCCTATATCTGGTGGTTTTTCTACCGATTCCCACCATTCAGATCATGCTGGACACTTTCTGTGCGCCATTTCTCTCTTTCTCTTGTTTGACTGTCTCTTAAAGACTTAGGGTCTGATTTGACTTCAGAGGATGGGATACACCACCACAGACATGACGGATATCCTGTCTGTCATATTACAGGTGCCATTGAATATAATGTACTTGTGTAACAGTGGGTGGGGTAGCACATCCACCAAAGTCTAAATCTGTCCCTTAGTCATAATTGGTCATTAAGTGTGAATATCCTGCCCTGTTTCAAGTAATATTTCATGCTCCCTTGGATATTCCATCTGCTTTCAAGGAGCACCGTCCTAGTGGGCCTCCAGTGGGTCCGCCATTAGTAACTGGTGTCTGCAGTTTAAACTTTTGGGAAAAGGTCTCTGGTGAGGCCTGATTTTTAGGGTTGAGCGTGCAAGCGCTCTAGCCTGTTGTAATCACTCTGTGGGGTTTTTTGACCACGCCCACTCTTGCCATTCATTTTTTGTTGTGCTTGTCTTAAATGCTTCATTTTTATTGGTGCATTTTGTGAAATATCACTCCTTTGTGTACTGAGTTTACTCCCCAGACAATTTAACTAATTGAACATTCCTGTTGGCCACATCACGCTTCCTCCTCTTACTGGCCCCTCCTCCGGTTTCGGTTTGCTTTTCTTCCTAGCGCACGATCCTTTCTAGACATTCACGCAGGGAGCTGGGAGCTAGTAACTCACGCTCACGGCGGTTTGCTTCTGTCAACTGTTTTAGTTTTCATTTTCAATTTATGTGGCAAGAAAAATCCAGTTAGGAATCTACAACGCTAATAGCTTTAACTCGAGCAAAAGTGAGACCCATTGCTTTGTAAATGCGTGTTATTTTCTATTGCCTCCAAGTGGTTATGGAAACAGCACTATATTTGGTGAGTTGTTTCTTCTAAAATCGAAGCCATGCATTGCCAGTACTGCTTTATTGCATTTATACTGAACTGGGGAGGGGGTGACATGACATTTTTCGCCTTGAGTATTTATTTTAAGAAATTCATGTTTAATAAGTGTCAGACTATGGAAGGGGATCACTGGGGTTGGGCGACTGAGCTAAAATTACCAGATGTTCCCTGATCATCAAGGACACAACGCTGCAATCGGGGAGTTTCCTGAATTCATTGTTTTCGGGTGCGTTCCATCAATTTGTTCAAATAAAGTGGAAAAAAATACAATTACAGCTCTCAGATTGTGAAACGAATTCCAAGCCTAGAAGCCTTGTGACATGGAGTCACCTCGTTTCCTCAGGAAGAGCGGCAAAGCTACACGGGATGCTGTGCTGAGCCCCCAATAAAATAAATACATTATATAAAAAATTAGTTTAATAGTTAATCCCTGATAATAAAGAGGACATGTTTGCCACTGGTGTGGTGGGGATTACTTGCACACAACTATACATTTTCCAAATCATCAACAATTAATATACCCAGAAAGAGCCATGAATCAACATTCATTAAAATGTATGCATGATTAATGTGTTCTAAGAAGGATAACATCCGCTTTGGTATAATTATAAGGCCATCATGGTTCCAAAGGCGAGGACTGTTGTTAACTGTCATTGCTAATAAACGAGGGCTGCACTCAAGATAGAGACACAACTAATGATTGTTAAGCCGACCTCGTGACGCCAGCTTTAGACTATGTGATACGTGCCACGTTGCAAATCAAACTTGGGAACAGAACTCCACATTTGCATTTCTTTGAACAAGACAACATAAACAGTTCACATCGGGCGAGCGCAATAATGCATTCGAAAACGAGCAGCAAAGTTAGTTCTTCGAATCCAGAAAATGTCAAATACGGAGAACATCGTTTCAAACATTTATGGAATCGCAATTTAGCAATTGCAGAGCTTCAGAGACCTGGGTGCCGACATTTGGAAGTGCTCCGAAAGTGCAGTAGAAGTGACTCCTGGCAACTTCTGTATCAAAGAAGGCGCTTCGGCCTGCGCTCAATTGCAGGTGGGGTCCACCTGCACTCAAACAAATTGCAGTGGTTTGGGCCTCACTGTGTCTTTCACCGCCACTCCCTTTCCACAACATGCACTAACTCATGAACTCTCGCACGCGATGGAGAGAGTACGTTTGATTGACGTCCGGCATCTTGTGCCGGTCTGCCCTGACTGCACACGATGACTGCGTGCACCAGCATAACCCAGGACTGTGCACCCAATCGGGGTACAGAATATAGGTGTGTGTAGGTAGCATACCAGCTGTTTCACCTGACTGATATTGGAAATAGTAAGAATAGAAAGACAAAAATAGTTGTCAAGTAAGGTATTGGCCTGTCAACCCTGGCATTGAAATACATGTATTTTTAGGCGGATGCACATGTGATCAGGCAAAATGCTGTCGGTGTCACAAATGGCCTGACCCATCACCCCATGTATGCTGTTAATGGCAGGTCAGTCTCAAATAATCAACAAAGCATGGCAAAAATTACAAAGAACATACTTTTGTGACTATGGAGGAAATTCCCTTTCATAAGCATATTTGTTTGTCACCTTTCTGCAATGAAACTATGGGTCATTGTGTTTTAATATTCTAGAAGAGCCAGCAACTGGTACTTAAGTAAGAGTTTATGTAAAGCAGTCGGCATCCTGTGTTAACATTGCAACTCTGCTTCTATTTTCTTTAATAATCGTTCATGATATTTCAGAGGGCAAAACAACATAACGGTTTTTACCGGACTCCATATTTTTTTTTACATAGAAGTGCTGGCCATCTCAGTAAATTGCTGACAGTTTGTCAATGCTAAAATATTATAAAATGGCTAAGGGGAATTCAGTTCACAAAGTAAAAGAATAATTTAGGAACCCAAGCCATGTTCCTTCAGTTAGCTCCTGTGGGCACCTGGCATGGGCTGTTACATATAATTCCATTTGCTTCTGTCAGATACCAGTCATGTCTGCATATCTCACAGCAAAGGATGTATTGTATCACAAATCGGCCAACAATGAGGGACTCCCAGAATGGTCAGGGTGCCTTAGAATTTTAGGCATAGGTGCTAAAGTTGGTAATGGCGCTCGCCTGACATTCAGAAAATATGTATGTTTAGTCAAAAGTAATTAAACTCTAGGCTTGCTGGACTTTCAGAAGGATGTGAGCAGGTCGTCTCCTGCAATGTTTGGATATTTCAGAGTCATTTCAATGTATGGTTTGCTTGTGGTGCATCTTTTATTGTGGCGCCACTATTAGGTGTTTGAAACGTATTTTTCTCACAACCCTGTGTATTTCTGCAAAAAAATATGAAAAATATGCAAAGGACATTGGTATACTTTTGGTACATCTCTCTATTGTGGAATCATATTTAGGTGTGTGATTTTTTTTTACCTCGCAAACTTTGGGTTTTCTACAAAAGCTATGAAAAATACGTAAACGCTACAATGTTCTATGTGATGCTTTAATATTATATACTCCATATTTTCAACATTTTGTTTGATAGTGTCATTTGATGTAGTTTCCCTTGCGAGTTTTGAGTCCACAGAAGAGGGCATCTATGTAAGGTATACGCTTGGGTATAAGACGCTCATAAATCACTGATGCTTCATGTGACTCCAACGCAGAGGTACTGCAATGTTCACACACGTTTTACTCCGCAGAAGAAAGAAGCAATGTTCTTTTAAACCTTGAAGAAATTTCAAGGTTGTAAAGAACATTGCTTCTTTCTTCTGCTGAGTAAAACGGCAACCCAGAGTTTTTTTCATTGACCCGCTTTACTTTTCCTACTTTTTTTCTCATCTTCTGACTTTGTCTACTTTATGATCAGCGTCTGCTGACTTTTTTTTAAAAACATTTTACTGTTTCTTTAAATTATTTTTCTTTTACCTTTTTTCCTGTCCCTTAGCAGACAATATGCAACAACATATGCAGGCAGCATGGAAGACAGGGCCTTCACCTGCAGGGAGTGCAAAATGTTCGTTTTGTGGGTGGTGGCATCACTGATAATTTTTGTGCATAAGTACCTCCTCATGGGTTAGCTGTTCGGAGAAGGTCTAGAATGCCTAGAATGGCTACTCCTTTTTGGGTAGGCCCTTCAGGGCTGTTGGATGCGTTTACATAGAGGGATACACTCACCTTATGAATTACATGCTGGAATCCACTGATGGGCAGACCTTATTGCCCAGGGGAGGAGTTTGGGGGGGGAGGGGAGGGTGATACCTGCTCGATGCCAATGGGCAGAGGTGGAGAAATTGGCTGCAACGTGATGTCATTTTTAATGACTACTACTGATTGATGTAATTTGTAAATTGTTTTCCTAAACTGCCAATTTTATTGCACGCTTCTTCTGTTTGTAGTTTGTGAATTTGCAGAGGTACACAGTTTAAGAATTTGTATTTTTTCAAACTTTCATCAGATTTGTAATTGTGCAATAGGCGAAGGTTTTTTAAAAGAAAATTGCAAAAAGGGCCTACATGACTGTCATTGGTCCTGCGGTCACAGGCCACTACCGAAGTGCACTTCTGGGGTACTACATGGCTGTTTTTTCAACTCACCAGACATTGCTTTTTGACTCATTTCTGCTCCCCTTTGTGCTGTTCGGTGACTCATAAGAGCACCTTCCAGTCTATCGGGAAGGGGTGGACTGCGACCTAGTTTCTAGCCTCTTTACAGATCCCACCTCTATGTTTTATTTTCTCGTTTTGATTAAGGAGGGTGCTCCTGGTAGCCCTACGTTTTTTATTTAAGAGGGTGCCCTCAATATCCTAGCATTTGTTTTATTACTTTTCCAGCTGCAGGACTGAGTGTTTCCTTGTGGTGCATGTGAAGGTGTATTGACCACTGGTGCAATGTCAATGGCATTAGGACTGCTTACCGCTTAAAGAATAGTGTCTCCTTTAGACAGAGAACAAGATTCATATTTCCTATTATCCACTACCAAAAGTCCCATGGCAGTACATTCACAGCAGGGGAATAAGAAGTGCCCGGTTCGTAATAGTGGCAACTGCATTTGTCTGTTACCACCCATGTCTAAGGACACCTTTGTATTACAGCAGGGGGAAACAATTCCTGCAAGCTAGATATTTAAACTTGAGACTTCAGGCTGCAGAGAATTGGTTACGCTAATGTGGAGTCAATCGAACACTTTACCCATCTTTGAGAAGGGGCCAATCTTATAGCTTCATGAGTTCAGTATATTTTGTGCACCCTTTCTATCAATGTAAGAATATGCAATGTTGAAGACCATCGAGTGGAGGAATAACATTTGTGGAGCAACAGCAACGTGTAATGGAATTTACGAGAGAAAACTAAAAAAAGGTTGGATAATAAATGAGAAAAGGGAGGGAAAGGATGGTTTGTGATGGGCTACTGTACCGGCATTGTGATTTTTATTATATGACTTGCAGGAAGAGACTTTTATTTTTTTTCAACATGATTTTGCTTTCCCTGCGGTATGTACTATTTGTTCCCGTTAGGAAATGGTGGGTATGAGGTGTGAGGGATTTTTGTTGGTGTTGAGTGTTGTTTAATTTGGGAGGAATTGGTTGGCTTTGTTGATGGATTTAATTGATTATTGCTTTTTCCATCTTCTTTTTTTTTTTTAAATTTTTTCCTTTGGAGGGCAGTTCTGTAATTGTATAGTTTATTATTTTCATATTTGTGTTTTTAATACAATTTTGTAATTGCAACGTTATTTGGGTTGTGTTTTGAGTGGGCAGAGTTTTAAATTGATGTTTTAATTTCTTTATTAAATGTATTCTTATTTTTATATTTGTAATTTAAAAACGATATATGTTTCAGTCTAATGTTAAGTGCTTTTTGGGAAATAATGTTTAATTTTGTCCGAAGTTAATTAAAATTCTAATATTATTTTTTAATTTGTAATTATCTATTTAAAATACATATTCGATGTTATATAACAAACATAACAAAGTATTAAACTAAAAAAAATACAGAACTTCCCTGTAAAGGAAAAGATGTAAATAATAAAGAACATATGAAAAAGGAATAGTAAATTAATTTAAAAATTATGAATGATAAAAACAACATTAAAAATCATGATATTTCAGTAATAGATATTTAAAAACTTGATGATATTGTTCCTAAAAGAAAAACAACATACTTATCATCTATATTCAAAACCTTAATGGTGCTCATGATCTAATGACTCTAATATTGAGCATCATCATAATTTTGCCATCAATATTTAGGGGCATGTTTATCAAGGGTGTGCACTAG
The DNA here is from genome assembly GCF_031143425.1 of Pleurodeles waltl. Taxonomy (NCBI): domain Eukaryota; kingdom Metazoa; phylum Chordata; class Amphibia; order Caudata; family Salamandridae; genus Pleurodeles; species Pleurodeles waltl. Next base: position 809,946,288 of record NC_090436.1, on the reverse strand, counting down.
CCTTGGGCCACGTGGTGTGGTGCAATAGCAACACTAGCAGTAAGTCATATTTAAGAGCACAAATGTGTTGTTTCTTTAAATTGCATGGTGTAAATGCTGCACTGGATCTAGCTGCAGCATGCATGATTTAATATATGCAGTGTAGGCGTTCCTCTGCAAATTCCAACACAAACATAACACAGCGGTATTTAACATATCACTGTGTCATGCATCATGGTGTAGCACAAAGCAACAATGGAAATGTGCCAGAATTGCTACACATCGGCATCCCAGGCATAGGAAATGAAACAGTGGCTATAGTAAAAATTCCTCACCATCACAGTCACCATCACAGTACACTCTGGAAAGCTGAACTATGCCCTGTATCTTATACTGCAAATTGGAGTAGCTGGGAAACAATCACGTAGGCAACAAAGGAGAAAGGAGCATAGTTTCCATCAGCGTATATCCCTCATTAACATCATTAACATCAGGGAGGAGGAGGTCATACAGTTGTACAGACTGAAAAGGAAGTCCATCATAGAATTGCTGGAGAAGAGAGCATAAAGACTCCAGCCAGCAACTGCAAGGGCCAATGCCATCCTAACACATTTAAAATTGATTTCTGTGCAACACATGTTGGCCACAGGATCCTTCCAAATCACAGTGGCCAGATTGGCTGGCATTTCACAGGGAACATTTTCTGCCTTTCTTCCATCTGCACTGGATGCCATCATAAAACTGACATCCCAATACCTTCTCTTCCCCAAAACTACTCAACATAAAATGGATACCAAGCCAGGTGTCTACACCATTGCTGGATTTCCTCACGGGCTTGGTGCCATAGATTGCACACATGCCCAATTTGTGCCCCCTGCAGCATCACACTTACACAGAAACCGCAAGCGCAACTACAAGCTACATGTCCAGGCAAAAGTGGACATCATAGAGAGTTCATCATTTTCCTTTCAAAAGTTTCAGGAAGTGCACACAATGCTTACATCTTCTGATACAGTACCATCAATGAGGTGTTTCAGAATGGCTGATATGGAAATGGCCTAGTCACTGGTAAAGAAAGCAGAAATATACATTTTGTGAGGTATAACATAATAGCCATCTCTGTGTTTGTGTCTGGGTCTTGTGCCATGTGCATATAGTGGGAGTATCTTACTGTAACATGCAGTCAGTGGTATCACATTGTGTGTGTCCCTCATTGAATCTGCAATGGAATTAGGAGAAATCCCACAGTGAGAAGTATTGTGTCATCTCACACTGTGTGAGTGGACAGAACCACAATTTATGCAATGTCGAACACATCAACTGAGATGTCATGTGTTGGAAAGTGCCACTTTTTGGCATGGTTACCCCGACTTTGTACATGGTATTGATGCTAACTTTATTGAGTGTGTGCTGGGATCCTGCTAACCAGTCCACAGCACCAGTGTTCTTTCCCTAAACTGTGCCATTGTTTCCACAGTTGGCACACCTCTGGCACACAGCTAAGCCCTGGTAAAAGTTACTAGTGGTACCATGGGCTCTGTGGCCAGGGAGGGTCCCTAAGGGCTGCAGCATGTATTATGCCACTCTAAGGGGTTCCTCACCAAACACATGCACACTGCCATTGCAGATTGTGTGTGTTGACGGGGAGAAAAAGGTAAAGTTGACATGGCATCCCTCCCAGGATGCCATGCCCACGAACCACTGCCTGTGGCCTAGGTAAGGCAGAGTGCACTATACCACAGGTAAGTGTTTAGCTGCATGAGCAATATGCCCCTATAGAGTCTAAGTCCATTCTTAGACATAGGAAGTGCAGTGTGGCTATATTAAGTACAGGGGCTGGGAATCTGTCATTATGAACTCCACAGCTCCATGATGGCTTTACTAAAGACTGGGAAGTTTGATTTCAAACATCTCAGCACAGTAAACCCACATTGATGCCAGTGTTGGATTCATTGTAAAATGCACACAGAGGGCATCTTAGAGATGCCCCCGTATTTTACCCAACCCTTTAATGTAGGGCTGATCGGTCTGTGCCAGCCTGCCTCAAGCAGACAAGTTTCTGACCCCATGGGTTAAGAGCCTTTGTGCTCTCTGGGGTCAGGAACAAAGTCTGCCCTTGGTGGAGGTGCTTCACACCTTCCCCCTGCAAGAACTCCCAGCGACCTCCACAAACCCCCAGAGGACTGCCTGCCCAGCAGAGGACCAAGAAATCCCTAGGACAGTGGCCCTGCCCAGAAGAAACCCTCCAAAAGAACTCCAGAACTGCCCTGGATCCGCAAGCCCTGTCCACTCTGCACCCAACCCCAACAGCCCGTGTCCAGGTGGCCCACTAGTCCAGAGAAGTTCCCTAAGGCATTCGGACCTCAAGTCCACCCTGTGTTAAACCCTCCTGGCCAACACGACGATGCCTGCAGCCTTCATCCGGAGGATCCCCCTGACTGAGACCGGATCCAATGACGATTCCCAACGCCCATAGGTACCCCTGCACCCAGAGGCCCCTGGAGAATCTGACCAACAGCCCAGCAAAGTCCAGTGGGCACCTCTCCTCCTTGTTCAGCCTTTGGTTTTCCTCAAACGACTCCCTGGACCCAGCCTGCAGCATCTTTGTGAGCCCTGGGATTCCCCCATTGAAACGCATTGGGGGCCCAACACTGTGTTTGCACCCGGCTGCGCCTGTGCCACTGAGGGTGTGTGTTTGGTGTTGACCTGTGCCCTCCCCTCCAGCCCCCCCACAGTGCTGGCCTAAACCCCCAGGTCTGTGCCCTGAAGTCACGGGTACGTACCTGCAACCTGTTTCTTTTCTAGTGCCCCCAGTCCTCATAGGATTCCACTAAAAACCCAATGCCAACTTTGGCCTCTTCACCTGGCCAGCCCTGTGTTGGTTGTGGTGCACTTTTGGGGACAACTTAAACTTTGATATGTGGACATCCTAACCCCCAAAGACTGGGATCATAAGTCAAATACTCGCCTGTTAACTGTGCTAACACTCTGCCTCCCTTAGGACTACATTGGTTCCTATGACCAAGGTAAGGTATCACAATGTACTGACAAAAAAGAATGGTGTAAGAATCAGAGCATATAAGTACAGATTCACCAACAAGGCACAATCACACACATACATGTAAATACAGAAAGTGTTGTGTACAGGTCTGTAGGACAAAGTGACTTATTTCAACAGGTTGTCCAGTGCAAAAAAGGGCTAAATTGCAATACCTATTGTCATACTAAGTTCAGTAAGACATCTTGGCAAGTAAAAAGTATTAGGTGCTGTCAAAATAAACACAATTAAAATATTGGTGTTACATTTATAATAATGGTTAAATTTCCTAAGTAACTAGTCATGCACACTCATGTAAACTAATCGAAGTTGTGCAATTGTCATGTAGACATCATAGCTGAAAATAGGACAAATGTATGTGGGAGTGTCAAACTTGTTACCACTGTCACTACTTATATAGCTCAGTATGTAAGCAAGATAAATTGATCCTAAGTTGGATGCATTGCATAAATATTGAGTGCGATTCTCATAAAGCTCAAACATATGTTATAGCTTACTTTTTATAGTAGTCTTTTGGCTAAACATGAAAGTTTGTATGTTGATGTCTTGTGTGTCTTACACCATGTACAATGTGTGCAATGGTCCACATAGGTTGAACATACATATGTAAAGCAGTGGTCAACAGTACATAAGACATATCATTTAAATGCAAAACAAATGGGTACTTTTTGTCTGCATGCATAATCCACATAGCTATCTATGTTTAAGTAAAAATTGTCTTTTTCCACTTTACAGGTGACAAAGGATATGGATTGCAGCCATGGATCATGAACCCATTTAAAAATGCAAGATGGATGCTCAGATAAAAAATTGACACAGCTCTGAGCAAAACACGAAATGTTGTGGAGCAAATGTTTGGGGTCCCAAAGTCCCATTTCTGTTGCCTAGACAAATCAGGTGGAAGACTTCTGTACACAACTCCTATTGTCTGCAAGATCAGTTTTGTCTGTACAATATTACATAACATCTGTCTCAAAACAAATGTGTCATAGAACTCCGAGATTGCAATCGTACTGGAACATGAAGAAGATAATGAATCTGATGCAGATATAGAGCACACATTGGCAAGCTGGTTGAGACTAGATCAAATTGTTGCCTCAAACATCATGGAATGAATAGTCACTTTGACATGATTTTTGAGTTGTAGTAATAAATCACTTTTCACACATCATAATCTCACGTTTGCATCCTTTAAATTTGTCTGAAAATGGTGACCTAATCACTGTCACATTCATCTAAAAGATGTGAAAACTTAGCAGACAAATATGTGGCATACCATGTCAATTTTGTGCAGGCAATATCTGGAAGAAGTGAATCATGTATGTGTGACATCAGATCCACTATCAGTAAATACTGTTTGGAAAGACCATACATATGAACCAACATAAATACATGGTCTTAATTGAATAGTTCTTAAAAAATATTATCCCATCAACTCACCGTGACTGTTAAGTTGCCAGTACTACAACATACAAGTTCCATTTGCATCATTTAACTCCACAATGTAAAATGACTGTGTAATGGCCAGAATTTTGTCTAAGAGTGAAATGTCTCTCAAATAAGTCCACATGTAGCCTATCAAACATACGCCACTGACAATAATGTCCCACTCAGATTGAGAAATGCAACAATCAGCATTTTACTGTAGTGATTGTCACAAAGCTTCTAGAAGAGGAGGGCTATCACCCAATGAGTAATGTAGATGTGGGTGCATCTATATGTACATATCCATGTTGAAATTGCTCATCTAATGGATACCATGCTAAGATATGGGGGCAAGGTATAGTGCAAAATCTACACTACACATCATATTAACTTAAAAAGCACAAAGTACCACTACAGATGTATCATGCAAAGACAGTAATAATCATTGATGTCAACAGGAGACAAATGTACGTGTACAAAGTTATACATACACCATATGGTGCATATCAACTGACTCACAATCAATGCCTTTTGTATACTGGTAATCACACTGAACTAAAACAGTTGAGACACAAGCAGTGGTCTGACGTAATCTGAGTGATGAGAAAGCTTGGGAACACAGAGGATCAAACCAAAAACATCACAGTCTTTGGTCTGGAAATAAGTCACATTTGTTGAACTTACATATACCACCATTGAGGTACTGGTATAGATTTGGAACCACCACCAGACACATATTCCTAGACTATGGAATGTGTCCTAGTTGTACAACTCCTCACCAGAAGTGCATGCAGGTAACATTCTGCATTCTCTCAAAAAAGGGTGCTGAATTCAGTAGCACACTTACAAATGGAGACATGCCTCAGAGGTTTCCATAAGTAGTGAAAGGTGTATCTCTCTACACCCAAAATAACTTGTCTGCAAGGCAGGCAAAATTGCAGCATTATGGAATGGAGGCTGTGTTGGTGCAAGGTAGCCACACCTGTACCATTCCTAGGAAAGGACAGGCAGGAATGTTGCATATGAGGAAGAATATGGAGCATTTTGGCCATTTCCCTTTCACACACCCCAGGCTAGCAAGGTGCTTTGGTATGTTATGGTGTATGTATGTATCAAATATGTGGGGCTTTGTATGCATTTCTTTGCAGACACACATGCACATCTACAATATGTATCCATACCCATATATGTTACACATTTGTAATTTATTGCTAAACTATATTGCTGAAAAACAACTATACATATTATTAGATTCTTCAATGTAAAGGTACATAAGACATCATCAACATATGAGCTGGATGCCCCTAGACGTTGCTGTAGTTGGGCCACTGTGTGACCCTTAGTGTTGCTGTGGGTGGGCCATTGCATGGGCATTTGCATTACAGCATAAGTGTTACTGCTTGGCTGTGTGCCTTGTGTCATATAGCCCACTGTGTAGGTAACATATGGATTGTATGGCTATTTGTGGCACAATATATAGGCCATTGCATGCCCCTTGGCATAGCTGCATAAGTGGTGCTACATGGCTATGTGCCTTGCAATACATAGGCCACTGTGTAAGTAACATAAGTGTTGCATGGCTATTTGTGGGGCAATATATAGGCCACTCCATAGGTATAGCATTGGCTCTTGCTTTGTTTGGGTGAGAGTATAGCACAATTCAATGTACATTTGTATAGCAATGTGTCAGAAAAATCCGCACATATTACAACATCTTCCTGTCATGTCCAGGAAATGATGCAATGGGTGTGGCTACATACCAGGAACTGTATATGTTACTTTCACTTTCTGTTAGTGTCTGATGGGTGGTGTTTGTGGTGTGAGGAGTGCTGTGAGATATTTGTTGGATTCTTGGCTGTTTCTGGAGACGTCTGTCTCTGTTCTGTCCATGTTAAGTATAGTTTGTCTAGTTTTTCTGCCGATGTGTTTTTTTTTGTATTTGATATCTATTTTTGGATGTTTGTCTAGTTTGGGATAGTAGTCACTTAGGTTTAGTTAGGGGGTTATGGGGTTTTTCTTATTTGTTTTTGTTTTTGGGGGTTAACAGAAAGATAGGCTTGTGCCATTGGGGTCAACAGGAGAGGTAAAAGCTTCATAGTGGGAGAAGTCAGTGCTTTGATCTTACTGGTCATGCAATTGCTGCACAGATGCTGGCTGCAGGAGGAACAGTCAGCAAAGGTTACAGTCCAAATGATTGTAAGGATCATTGGGACTGGATGCGGTGGTACATGGCCAAGTTGGCCAATGTGGAGTTCTCCTTGTTGCAGCTAAAGCATCTTTCCCGGGAGGCTGATGTGCTGGACCTGCTGGGTTTGGAGATTGAAGGCCCTTTAGGTATGTTTAAATGTACCATTAGCATGAATGTTGATAACTTAGTTAAGGTACATATCAATATAAAAATGTAGTTGCAATGTATAGATGCTTTGTGACATACAAGGCAAGACAGAGTAACACCAGGTAGCAGGTGTATTAAACTGGCACACAAAGCAGCGCACCCGGCATAAATGCTGTGTTGCAATACAGGGAGCTAGCACCCTTGATGCCAAATAATGCAAAACAGCCCTTTGCCCAAAAGAGGGTTAATAGTTAGCAATATCCAGCACCGAAGACGGTTTGGGCTTGTAAATGTAATAGGATTTTTCATTTATTTCGGTTTTCCTCATTCATGTGACTCAAAAAACACACAATATGTGGCTAAATCAGCTCCTATGGCTATGTTCACAATACAGATCATTATCTACACTACACAAGGTATAAGGGACGTGTGTGTCAAGACTATTATGTATGTACCAAGGGGCACATTTATCAATGTTTCATGCAGTGCAGCACAGCACAGCAAATCACCTTTCTGCTCTGCATGAAAGTGGAAGGGGAGGAATGCATCATATATAACATATTACGGTGCATTCTTGTCCTTTCCTACTACTGGCATGCTTTGGGCTGCCTAGTGCCAGTGCTCGTACCCTTGCATCATGGAGCAAGGGGGCCTGTGATAAAGCTGCCAGCAGTTCTTATTGCATCAAATGCATGGGGCCTGACTTTGCCATATGATGTAGGACATTTCTGACCTTTTACCTCCAGGCAGATCAGCTCTGTGAGGTGACTACCTGAGCTACATGGTCTGAAAATGTATACTTATGTGTGTAAGGGTGCCTCAATGTGACTTTACACTGGTATGTCATAGTGCTTAGTTTAGATTTATAAGTGTGTGTGGTTGATCTAATTTTTAAAACCCTTTTCCATTTTGTTTTGTAGGTGGACATTGAGGGCCTGATTACAACTTTGGAGGAGGTGTTAATCCGTCCCAAATGTGACGGATATACCACCAGCCGTATTACGAGTTCCATAGGATATAATGGACTCGTAATACGGCTGGTGGTATATCCGTCACATTTGGGACGGATTAACACCTTCCTCCAAAGTTGTAATCAGGCCCTGACTCTTTACACAGGGTGAAATTGACTGCTTCAGGGATCCTGATTGTAGGAAGCTTGATCTCTATATGGTGCACTCAAAAAAAGTACACCATGCATAGAGTCCAGCGGATCCCAAATTGGGTTGCAGAGGCAAAAGTAGATAGTACTAACACTCTATTTTGTGGTAGAGTGGGCAAACAATTAGGCTTATCAGAGGGTAGTGCTAAGCATTTATTGTACTCACAGAGGCAATAAATGAGACACACACTCAAAGAATAAATCGTAGAACACTTATTTTTGTACATACTTTGAAACCAAGAACTTAGTTACAAGGAAAGCATGTTTTTAAGCATAAATATTTTTCACTTGCAAAAATAGACACAGTGCAATTTTTGAGTTTTTTAATGTTAACATGTGAGAGGAAAACAAGTTCAGCAAACAGGTACTTTACGACGACTTACAAGACTAATCTCTGTGACTTAAGGTAAGTACTGGACAAGGGTCTGGACCACACCAACAGCTCACTCCGGGCAGCACTGGGGCGGCCGGGTGCAGAGGTGTAGTACAGCGTTGGGTGCCCAATGTAATTCAATGGGGATTGATCTCAGTGCAAATAGGCTGCAGGTTCTGGCTAGGAAAACAGTCGGGAAAACCAACAGGTAGGCAACAAACGTGCAGTGCTCGGGGACGTAGGTGCACCTTTGGTTCTCCAAGGCACAGGGGCGACGGATGTAGGGGTGTCCTTAGGTGTCGGGTTTCTATGTCCGAGAGCACTCAGGGATGAGAGGTCCTGTGTTCTGAGGCTGCGGGCATCGCCGTGGAGTCCAGGAGGGGTGAAAACAGAGTGGACTTGAGTGAAGGAGAGTTGGGGGATGTTGTTGACACCAAGGACCCACATCTGATCAGGCTGTAGGTGACGGGTGCAGTGGTTGCTTCAGGTATCTGGTTTCTCTCACCACAGAGACTGCAGAAAAAGGGGGCCTGCATGCAGGGGCTTAGGGGACGTCTGGAGTCCAGGAGGAGTGAAACCACAATGGACTCAGACTCTGGGTAGCAAGGAAACCTTGTTGGCATGGGAGCTCCACTCCCACTCGGGTTGCTGACGGTGGGTGCAGTGGTGACTTCAGGTGTCGGGTCCTTGCAGTTCCAGAGGCTGCGGAGTCCTTTCAGTTGAGTTGGTTGGGAATCCGGTCTGCTGCTCATGGGAGTCTTGAGTCTTTGTCAAAGGCAGGCAGTCCTCCCAGGTTTCTGGAGGTTCAGCTGTAGGAAGAGCTGTCTTTTGGTGCAGAGTCCGTTGATGGTTGCAGACAGGCAGGCGAGGTTGGTACCAGCTGCTTCTTTTCTCCTCTTCTGCGGGTGGGACTCTTCAGTGTTCTTGGGCTTCTTAGATAGTCAGGATCTGAGTTCTTGGGTGGAGGGGTGCCACCTAAATACTCTATTTAGGGGTGTTAGAGGGAGTGCCAGGTGGCAGCCAATGGGCAACTTCTGTTGGAAAGTGGGTATAACCATGACCCTAGAACTCAGATCCTGACTACCTAAGAAGTCCAAGGACACTGAAGAGTCCCACCCGCAGAAGAGGAGAAAAGAAGCAGCTGGTCCACCTTAGGGGTGGGACTGGCATGATGTGGGCACACCTCCTATTAGAAATTGGATCTCTAGTTGGCAGAGGTATACACCCTTGTCCAAGCAGGGACCACAATCCTAGTCAAGGTAAGTCACAACACAATCCAAATTATCCTGTGCTCACCCTCTGGTAGCTTGGCACAGAGCAGAGAGGCTTAACATACAAGGCAATGTATAAAGTATTTTGGCAATAACTCGTACAGTAACACAGTGAAAACACCACAAAAAGTACTCCACACCAGTTTAAGAAAACAGATGGCATTTATCTGAATAATAAAAGACCAAAAGGACAAAGATCCAATTTGCACAAGTCAAGATATATTTTTTTAAAGGTTTAAATGAGTCTCAATCCTTAAGACTGAGTGGTTGCATCCTTTTAACACACAGTATCTGGGATGCGTAAAAAGAAATGGCACATGAGAGCTGCAGAGGAGGAGGTGCATTGAAAAATAAGGTGATGCATCGGATTTTCCGGTGTGGCACAGATGATGCATCATTTCTTTCCACGCTGCAAGGTGATGAGTCGATATCTAGGAGTGCAGCCTTGGTTCCTCACCGCAATGAGGGGATATTTTGATGCCCAGGGCCGATGTGTTGAAAATCCTTGACATGCTGGTAAGAAGAAGCAGGTGCTGCTTCGACTTGGTAGGTAATGCGGTGATATCTGTAGGCATTGCATCGATTTTCCAACACACTGGGATTTTCCTCTCTTTGGTGAGGTCTTTGTGGCCCTGAGACTTCAGAACAGGAGGCAAGCTCAATCCAAACCCTTGTAGAGCACTTGTGGGGAAAGCAGAGTTCTTCCAGCAGAGCCAGGGGCCAGCAGGGAAACAAGCAGGACAGCAGTCTTTCCAGCAAAGCAGTCCAGATGAGTCCTTTGGGCAGCCAGGCAGTCCCTCTGACAGAGTCAGTTGTAGATTCAGAAGTGTCTAATTTTGGAGGGTCACAGACCCAGTATATCTATCCAAAAATGCCTTGAAGTTGTGGAAACTTCAAAGGGTGGTTATGAAGTGCACAAGTTCTCCTTTCAACCTAGCCCTGTCTGCCAGGATCCCTATGGGGGTAATCAGTCCTTTGTGTGGGGTCAGGCCACTGGCCTTTGAAGTGTAAGTGATAGCCCCTCCACCCTTCCTGCCCAGGGAGACCCATTCAGTATGCAGATGAATGGAGATGTGACAGAGTGCCTTGTGCTTATGGCTGTCTGGGTGGAATGCACAAGGGGAGCTGTCAACCAGCACAGTCCAGACATGGATTGGCGACAGGCTGTAAGGCACAGGTGGCAATAAGTGCAGAGACATGCCCACTTTCTAAAAGTGGCATTTCTAAAATAGTAATATCTATTACCATTCTGGCCGTACTAAACACGACAGGGCTACTCCTTTCAGGTCAGAATCTACCACTTAAATGTATATAAGGGTAGTTCTAATGCTAGCCATGAAAGGAGCAGGTCTCTCAGTAGTGAGAAATGGATTTGTGAGTTTTTCACTACAAGGGCACATAAGTACATGCCCTGCCTTTTACTTACATAGCACCCTGACCTGACCTATGGGTCACCTAGGGCCTACCTTAGGGATGACTTATATGTAGGAAAAGGGGTGTTTAAGGCTTGGCAAGTAGTTTTAAATGCCAAATTGAAGTGGCAGTGAAACTGCACCCACGGGCCTTTCAATGGCAGGCCTGAGACATGGTTAGGGGCTACTTATGTGGGTGGCACAATCAGTGCTGCAGGCCCACTGGTAGCATTTCATTTACAGACCCTGGGCACATGTAGTGTACTTTACTAGGGACTTACAAGTAAATTAAGTATGCCAATTATGTATGAGCCAATGTTACCATGTTCTTAGGAAGAGTGCACATGCACTTTAGCGGGGTCAGGGCAGATGGGTTGGTCATCTCTGCTATTTGGAGAGGCCTGGGTCGCATTACAAAGGTGGCTAGGCCTTTGAAGCTTCCCACCCTGGAATGTCCATCCTGTCTTGAGGAGGTGTCATCACACCCGCTCAGTGCAGGATTTTGTCTCTGGCCTCCGAGAGTGCTGACTCTCACCTTAGGGGGTCGGAAACGTGGCTAAGGTAGGTGAACTAGCCAGGACCCTTCAGACAACACACTGGTACCTTTCAGTGGACATCTCTAAGGTGCCGTCTGGGTGCATGTATTGGTAAATTCAACACTAGCATCAGTGTGGGTTCACCAGTACAAGATGTTTGATACCAAACATCCCTATCTTCAGTGAAGCCATCATGTAGCTGGGGAACTTGTAGTGACCAGTGTCCAGCACATGTATTTAAAATGGCTTTCCATGTCACTATGTCTGCAAATTGGCAAAGACATAGCAGAGGCATATCTGATCAAACAGATATGCCCTCACATGTAACATAATGCCCCTGCCTTAGGGCTGTAAGGCCTGCTAGAGGGATGACTTACATATATTACATATACTGTTAGGGGGCATTGGAACATGGGCTGTGTGCCATGCCATGTTTTCACTTTTGCCTGCACCAAGACACGTACCCTGGAATGGCAGCCTGTCATGTGCTTTGTGAGCAGTCCAATGGCACAATTTGTTCTGCAGCCCTTAGGACCCTCTTTAGTACCCTAGGCCCTAAGTACCAGGGGTACCATTTACTAGGGATTTACTGTGGGTGCTGAAGGTTTGGCCAGTTGGGGAAACAACTGTGCAGTTTTGGCAAAGAAATCTGGCACTGTCGACCTGGTTAGCAGGAGCCCAGTGCACTTTCCATTGAAATCACATCAGATACCAGGCAAAAAGTTTGACCTAATTATGCCAAAAAGGTACTTTTCTATACAGATGCAGAAAGTGTCATGACTACATGGTTATAGCTCTTTGACAAGTGTGTGTGATCCATGATAGTTGTAACAGTGAGAAGTGTATAGAGAAGTATTCATCATCTGCCAAGAATTCACTCAGATTTACTGAGCAAACACAACACCACATGTTTCAAGAGAAAGTAACATAAATAAGGAGGTGTGTTAATCTTAATGTACTATCAGTATTGGTGTAGCTAGGTATGCCTGCAGTACCCCACTTGAAAGATGAGGATGTTATACCTGTAACAGTACCTGTGTGTCATACCTAACAACACTTTGCATAGACATTCATTACAACTTCACGAGGTTAGCCATCACATTGCAATCATTGCATAACAGATAGATGCTGTAAACGTGTCAGTTACATCCCATCTTTAGGTGTATCTTGTAAACAACCCATAAAAAGATAGAATTGACATCTCAATGTGTTGCCACATGAGTGTGTCATTTGTATGACCTCAAAACATTCCCTCAGTATTACCACTTACCTCCATCAGAGGTGTCTATTTCAGGCTCATGTAGAATGGAGTGATAGTGGCCCCATTATATTAATGCCCTGAAGACTGCATGGTTGTAGGGCAGCTAATGTATCAATACAAGGTTTCTTTAAAAACAATAGCTCTCAGTCTGTCTAACGCACATTGTGAGGGTAGATGTCCACATGGCAAGGAACATGTGTTGCGGCCTAGCAGTTGTACCGTGGATGGCAGCCTGCTTATTTCAGTCATATATATATTGGTAGAGCACAGAATGGCAATTTCATTGTTCCAGCCGAAGTAGGCCTCACTGCATGAAGACAAAGTCTTTGGCCTAAGTTTGGTAAGCAGGACATATTTGCTGGATTACCCATATATTGGCACATCAGTGCCAGCCTTATGGGCAGTATCTCAAGCTTTCATGCAGTGCAACACGGCAAGCCACCTTGCCGCACTGTGTGAAAGGGAAAGGGCCGGAATGCACAGTGGATCCATGATACAGAGCATTTCTTGCTCTTTCTTACTGGTGACATAGTTTTGTCTGCTTAGCACCAAATCTGACACCCCTGAATCAAGTTGTTGGGCAGGTAAGGTCATCTGCCTGCATAAACACAGTACTGAGAGGCGTTATGCTCTTTCTTTGAGTGCTGCAGAAATGTGAAATTAGCTTATTTCTCCTGGTTTAGGTTCACATGTGTTCTTGATGCATTATAAGATGTTTCCCGGTCTAGCGATGATGCTAAATCTGTGAAACCATCAAAATAAATGTGTTGATCCATTGAGACACCCACCCTCCGTCTATGGAATGACTCTCTGCCCCAGACTAAGGCAAGTCAGCAATGTGTGCTGCCTTGCATAACTCCAGATTACTCAAGACATGCAAAGCCATACAAGCTGTCATTGATTACCTTTACAAATCTCACTTAGGTTTTGCATTGACCTTGCCCCCCTTACATGATGCAAGAACGACAGCAAAAGTGTACCTCTCAGTCCCATGGGTATTATTTACCAATGACACATCAGAATGAGTGGGGATCATTGGCATGAATGAAATGCATGGATCTATATTGTGCCGAAATGTATTTTTGTACACCTACACTGACCCTACTTGGGTTCATTTGACATATTGTAATTAGAGAAGCCATTGTCAGGAAGGTATGTTGCAAATTTATCTATACCAAGAATAGATGTCGGTATGAACTGGCACTTATGATTGCATAACAATGTCAGTTATATTTTGTAATATGTGGTGTACAAATAATATTTGCCCTAATATGAGGTACAATTTTCTCCCTAGCTCACATGGTACCAGACAAGCCAAAAAATGTGCTTTGAGTCAGGCACGTTATGGCTGCATCTGAAAGATAGCCCCTGGGTTCTGGATAATTGGCTGCACATTTTATAAGGCAAAGTTGGCTGGCATTTGAGGAGGACCTACAGGCTCACATGCACAGAAGACCCCCACAACTACAGCACCTCAGGTTCCCACTCAGCGGCGAAGCACATCACACTGTCGTCAGACATCTTCATCTGGAGCTTCGCGGTCAGGGGGGTCCTTGGGATTCCCTCCGAAGGTGTTATCATGGAGGGGTGGAGAGGTCAACCCAGGGGGGCACTTGCTCAGAACCGCCTGTGGATCCTCTCTAGCTGGTTGGGCCACCTGGACGTGGGCCGTGGGCGTCGGGTGCAGAGTGGTTAGGACTCACACATTTGGAGTGAGGTTGGAGTCCTTTGTTGTTTGTTTCTTCTTGGACAGGGCCGCTGTCCACTGGAGATCTTGGCCTTTTGGGTGCAGGGTAGTTCTCTGGAGCTTGGTGGAGGTTGCTGATCCCGCTGGATGGGTCGCTGTTCTTTTGCAGGTTCTTTGAAGCAGGACATATGCCGGTAGGGCTGGGGAAAAATCAGTTGTCGTCTTCCTTCTCTGTTGGGGTTTTCAGTTAAGAAGTCCTTCTTCTTCTTGTCAGGTTACCAGAAAACTGATAAGCTGGGTTCAGGGAGGCCCTTACATCTGAGATTTAGGGGTGTTTTAGGGATCAGAGGCAGTAGCCAATGGCTACGGTCCCTGAGGATGGCTACACTCTCCTGGTGCAACCTCTCTCTGGGGAGTGGCCACAAACCTAATCCCATTTGTCCCTGTCCTCCAAACTAAGATGGAGGATTCTGCAGGGAGGGGGTCACCTCAGCTCTGGACACCATGGGGATGGTGCTGACTGAGGTGGTCACTCCTCGCTGTTTTCCCTAATTTTCCCGACGGACTTGCCACTAAAAGTGGGAGTTTGTCCAGGGGACAGGCAACTAGCAGTTCCTGTAGGGAGGAGGTGTGAAGCACCTCCACCCAGGACAGGCTTTGTTTCTGTCCACCGAGAGCAGAAAGGCTCTCACCTCATTTGGTCAGAAACTTGTCTGAAAGTGGCAGGCTGGCACAGAAAGGTCAGTCCTACACTGACAGTTTGGTTAACATACAGGGTGCATCTCTAAGATGCCCTTTGTGCGCATTTTTCAATTAATGCCAAACTGGCATCCGTGGGGGTTTATTGTGCTGAGAAGTTTGATATCAAACTTCCCAGTATTCAGTGAAGCCATTTTGGAGCTGTGGAGTTGATAATGATAAACTCCCAAACCATATACTCATTATGGCTACACTGCACTAACAATGTCTAAGAATGTACTTATACACTGTAGGTGCATTTTGTTCATGCAGCTATGCCCTCGCCTGTGGTATAGTGCACCCTGCCTTAGGGCTGTAAGGCCTTCTAGAGGGGAGTCTTACCTATGCCACACGAAGTGGTTCATTGGCATGGCACCCTAGGAGGGGTGCCATGTCGACTTTGCCCTTTTCTCCCCACCAGCAGACACAAGCTGCAAAGGCAGTGCATATGTGCTTGGTGAGGGGTCCGCTGGGGTGACATAAGACATGCTGCAGCCCTTGGGGACCTTCCCTGGCCACAGGACCCTTGGTACCATGGGTACCTTTTACAAGGGACTCAACTGTGTGCCAGGGGTGTGCCAATTGTGAGAACAAAGGTACAGATTTTTGGAAAGAACACTCGTGCTGGGCCCTGGTTAGCAGGATCCCAGCACACTTTCAGTCAAAGTTGATGGTTGGTAACCATGTCAAAAGTGGCACTTTCCTACACTCCACAATGCAAGAATCTAAGGACCATCTCTGAAGTGGGTAGCCTCCTTCATAATTGGAAGTTCTCAACAGTTTAAGCTTAATCCATTCCCTCATAACCCAAGGAGCTCATCTGCAGATTCTGCAGAGACATCAAATTGCCACTACCTCCACCTACTTTCACATATTTTGTATGCCTAGACATTTCTTCTTGACACCTGTACGACCATCACCCCAGCTCTCATCACATGTGGACTGTACTACACCAGTGCCCTCTACCACAGAATCTCTGCACACCTGCTACACAAGAGACAAACTAACCATCACATTTCTTCAATACAACCTACTGTGCAGCACAACCCTCACACCTCAAGTCAGACAAAGACACTTGGGCCCAGATTAATACTTTTTGATGCAAAACCGTGCAAACGCAGTTTGGCGTCAAAAAGTATAGCACCTCCTTATGCAATTCCAGGAAGCCAAATTAATGGAATGGAGCAATCCGGCGCAAAGGGTGGGCCAACGTCATGGAAAATTACATTAGCCGGTTGGGGGTGGCGGTATGGGAGAAGGGGGGTTTGCAACAAAAAATTACGTTAGGCTGGTTAGAATATAAAATATGACTCTAATGAGCCTAGCATCATTTCTTGATGCAAAACCATTCATACTACATGACTCCTGGCTTATAAAAGACAGGAGTCATGCCCACCACACAGATGGCCAGCACAGGGTACAAGGGTCCCCTGGGCATGGCCATTGCACGCAGTGCCATATATAGGGGCCCATTTTAGGGCCCTCAATGGCACTTAAAAAAAGTAAAATACTTACCTATACTTACCTATGCTTACCTGGAATGGGGTCCCTGTTCCAGTGGTGTCCATCTGGTGTGGGTGGGGGTGTTTCTGGGCTTGGGGAGGGCACCTGTGGGCCCTTTTCATGGTGTTTGATCCTGGAAATGGGTCCACAGATCCCTTAACACCTGCCTTGACCCAGGCGTTAAATAATGACGCTAAGCAAGCTTAGTGCCATTATTTAGGCCCGCCTCCCTCCGTGCATCATTTTTGCACGGGAGGATAAATACGGCACTAGGGCCTTAGAGTCATTTTTTGGATGGGAATGCCTACCTTGCATCTCATTGACTCAAGGTAGGTTCACGCATCCAAAAAATGACTTTAACTCCAATATTTTGGCGCTAGACTTGTCTTGCGCCAAAATATAAATATGGAGTTAAGTTTGCGCTGAATTAGCTAAACAAATTACACTAATTCAACACAAAAAGGGTATAAATCTGGGCCTTGGTCCCCATTCAGACACACTGCCTGTTCAAGATACTTACACACGTCCACAAGGCACTATTTTACTAGGGACCCACCAAGCTCACCCACCATCTACACTTCCGCTAACCAATTCTGAACCTCCGTGCTGAATCACTTGCACTTGCCCACACCCCCCTTATCAGCAAGACAGGAGGTCAGTAGGCTATACCTGGAACAACCTCACCCAGAATATCATGACAGCTGCGTCAATAATGGATTTGTGCTAGAAACTGTACACTTGCTCTTTAAGTGATCCTTCTTCCAGAGCATTCACCTACTCAGCACCTGGATACCCTCTCGGGTGACAAGTTGATCCTCTACAAAGTTACATTAACAGAATTTACATTACAGTACACCTTTGGCTGCCTAGCCCCAATAAAAGCACACTTGCTTCATGGTGCAAGGGGGGCATGCAGTGGCACTAGCATATCTGCCAAGTTTCCAATGTCAATGTATGATGTGCTGCTCCAGTTTAGGTATTTTACTGTATATTCTGGGACTTGTAGTCCTATTCTATAATGGAATAAATACACTGGAAGTCCCAGTATTCAAAGAAAAAAACAGGACTGGGGCAGTACATTGCACATGGACCTGGGAAACTTGGCAGGGCTGGACTGGGCTGGACAAATTGGACCTGCCCAAGGAAAGGACAGTTATGTGAAGGATGAGTTAATGTGTGGGGCCATCCTGCCCTTTCCCTTTCACACATTATAGTGCAGCAAAATGTATTGCTGCGTTTCACTGTATGAGAGTTTGAAAAATATGGTCCCTTGCTTTGTCTCACCCTGTAGTCTTTGCTGGCCCTCTACTTCAGCACTGTCCTGACCTTCCACTTCATCTACCAACTCTGTTGGAATGAGGGGTCCTACCTGCTCCTCCAATGAGTCCAACTCACCATGAACATCCGGTCCTCTTCTGGTCCTCACAGCTACCTTAAGCTTCCTGGCCAGTTTTTCTTTGGCCCTTTGTTTAAAGTTGTGCCATCTCTTCTGACACTCCAGGATAGTCCTTTTTGTTTGTGCAACACAGTTTATCTTGTCCATTATGGATTGCCAAATGGAATCCTTCCTTGATAATGGCAATTTTTAGGTGACAAATAAAAAGTGTTCATTCTTTGTCACCTCATTGATTAGTCTCTGGTTCTCCTCCTCATTAAATTTGGACTTCCTCGTCCTTTTCCCCTGAGATGATGGCAGGTCTTCAGGTTTGAGGTTATTGCCTTCCTAGCTTCCCGAGGCTCCTTCCATGCTTCTATGTGTTGAGGAGTATTGATGGTGTACATTGCATTGCTTTTTCTAAGATTCCATGATGCAAAGCACTCCTGCATGACGCAATGTTGATTTGTAGCACATAAAGGTGCTTTACAACATGCAAGTCAACTTTGCGTCAAGGAAGTTAGTATTTGCATTACTGCACTTTGTGCCACTCTTAAAACCGTTGTGTCAAAATTCATGAAGCATCTCAGAACCTTGCATCATGGTGTGCCATCCTATAAATATGGCGCATCGGCATTGAATTTTCTGACGCAATGCTATGCAATGTAGAGTTTGCTGCATCAGTATTGATAAATGTGCCCTAAGAATCCAAGCCACAAAGGACTTGCCATACCTTACTCAAGAGAATCATTGTTCTGTGGGTTCTGCCCCCTTAATTGACTGGTTTATGGCAATGCTATTATTTTTTCGTCTCCTCCAGGGTTGAGACTGGGCCTCCAAAATATAGTCAAGTGGCCCCTTTCTTGAAGACACATAATCGATATTTGATATAGGTCTGATTTTGTGCCTATACACAATTACACAATGCACTTCATTGAAACCCCACCCTGTTCCTACATTGGTGCCACATCTGGCACGGAACTGTTAAGAGCTTATACTCTTCCATTCTTAACATCTAAACATGTCCTACTTTAGAAAATGTGCGTTTTGCAGGCTGGTCCTTTTCTGTATTGGCCCATAACCTTAGAATGCTGTTCCTCTGAGGTTTTGTGAAGAACTCAGCAACTCCTTGCTTTCAGGAAGCACGTCAAACTTATTTTCAATAGGTTCTTAACAGTTCACTATGACTATCGCTTGTCCTGCCTGCTACATTTTACCTAGCACCATGAAACTCCATGGGAAATATGTGTACTATACCCAGACCACAAAAGACTTCTATTTCTGGCACGTAGTGACAACTTATCTGTGAACGAAATTCTGACAGATGAGATTGTGTCAATTCCCTGAAATTGCCCATGCTACATTTATTCTTGTGAATCAGTGATTTGCTTTCTATTCAAATGTAAGGCATTTAAGTAAACCAGGAAAAAGGCCATCGACTCCGTATTTATGAATCTGGCAGTAACCTGACCAGAGCCATGATGACTTACTTCTTGGGAAATCATGGTGCCAGAAAGCACGGTTCTGCAGAGCTAAGTAGCTCAGCGCATGGGTACATTGCTCTTCCAAGCCCTCACCACAACTCCACTCAACACACAGCTTAGGTAGTCAAAACAAGTAGTAAAGATATATATATATATATATATATATATATATATATATATATATATATACTCTGTTGATAGAGTGTATGTTAGTCAGGGGAACAGAAACAGTCCAAACAAGGTGTTCAATATGATTCTGAAATCAAAACATCAGCTGAAGACTTGCTTTAGGCTGGAGAAAGTTTACAGGCGGAAAAACATTTGAGATGATGCCGGGCCATGGAAATATGTTTGTAGAATGCTCACCTTAAACCATTCTCTTAGTGAAACAGGCTTAACGTTTAAAAGGAGAGAAAATTAAATCGGTGTCGAGTCTGTAATATTCTCGGTAAATACTCTACTCTGAGATGGCGTGAAACAAAATTTCTTTTAACAGAAGCAGTGAAGAAAGCATCACAATTTAGTGATAAAGGTTGACTCAAATCTTTTCTAGGAGAGTCTGAATACTTTTCAACATTCATAAATGGTTTAGCCAGACTAGTGTACCAGTTAGGATGCATTCTTAAGATGTACGTTCATTACAGTCGTTCTAAAAGAGTGTCAGAAAGCATGTCTTCAAATGAAGAAAGACGTTTCTAAGGCACCATTCTACAGAGATTTTACAGTACAAGGTGAAGCATACTGTTGAGTATCTTCAAGCCGCAAAGACGATAATGGTAGGTAACTTCTTTATTCTTAAAATAATTTAGAGAATACAAATACATTCCATAATATGAAGCCCCGACCGCATACAAAGCCGCCGTCCTTCGTCCTTTCTCCTCCCCGCTCAACCGTCACTCAATCGCACACTCATACACAAACATTCCCCCACAACATTCTACCCTTCCCCGGCACGCGCTACCAGCGCGAGCCATTACATTCACAATACAACACATCTTCCCCCTTACACAATATTTCCTTTCTATAACAATAACATAAAGAACATACACTACTATATTTCTATCGCTACGTGAAATGATACAAATACAATATCCTAACGTTATATGAAGCATAAAACTACAACGTAATATCTACTAAATAAATCCTACGAATATTTCATAAGTTTCTAAATGTTATTCATTCTCTATAATTTCTTAATTTGGTTCCTGAATCCTTACAGTGACTCAGTCGCAAACATAGTCATTGAGTTTTCCCGGTTTTATAATCCTCCTACCACATCTGCTAATATTGTTCCTCACACTTGTCATGTCACCATTCCGTGCATTGTCACCTTCAGCCATCGTTTCGGTTCTGTGTTCCACAATTGCAGGACTAACACTGTTTCTTCCGCCCAGCGCAGTCTGTGCAACATTGGCACTTTGCAAACCCCTTTTTTTCCCCTGTATCGTCATGCATAAGCCAGTCAGTTCCAATCGATTTTTCTCCACCTGAACCTTTGTATGGGGAAACTCTGCTTAAGTGCCATATTTTCCCATTTTCAAGTTGTACAGCATTACACAAAATTTTTGTGACTTTCAAAGGAGGATAGAACCTTCCCTTCTCACATTTTTTAAAACCTGGAACCTTCACCCTAACTAAATCACCCACCTGTATATTTACACTTTTGCATTTATGTTTTGCATCATAAAATTCCTTCGAACGGATTTGCGCCCTCTTAATATTTTTCCTAACACTCTCACTTGTCCAGCAACTTTCCCTACCATCAATCATCCAACCAACATTATCTTTCCTCAGTGGAACCCTCCCTCTCATAATCTCAAATGGACTGTGACCTGTAGAGCTACACGGTGTAGTTCTGTATGACCAAACTGTTTTCCAAATTTCCTTTTCCCAATCTAACTTTGCACATACAGCCTATTGTATACTGTTTTTTAACACTCTGTTGAAGCGTTCCAGAGCACCATTGCCAGCTGGATGATAGTTGGAAGTCGTAATGTGTTTAATACCACACCTCATTAAGAAAGCTTTAAATTTGTCAGATGTGAATTGTACCCCATTGTCAGTGATAATGGTCTTGGGTAGACCCTCTCTCAAAAAAACATTATCCAAAAATTCTACAATGGCCCCGGAATCCACCTTAGACACTATTCCAATTTCAGGCCATTTAGAGAAATGATCAAACATTACCACAATATATCTATAACCGTCTTCCACTTGTATTGGTCCAGTAATGTCCAGACCAATCTTCTCCCAGGGCATGTCTGGACATCCTATAGGAACTAACGGTGGTCTGAACGTGGATAACGTTTTTTCTGACTCATTACATAGGACACAATTCCTTACTGTCCTTTCCACAGCTAAATCAATTCCTGGCCACCAATATAGTTGTTTAACTTTACTTTTCGTTTTAGATATGCCCAAATGTCCATCATGGCATAAATTAAGAATTTTCCATCTGAGTGTTTCTGGAGGAATTACTCTACCATTGCGCAATAATCTATTATGCTCCACAGACAACTCCTCCTTAACCTCCCAAAACCTCTTCACATCTTCATCTAAATTTTTTTTAAGAGGCCAACCTTCCCTTAACAAAATTTGAACCTTATTTAATGTTTCATCTTCCCCCATGGCTTTATCCCAATCACCTTCTGAGATGCCCTGAAAAGTTGTGGGTATAACTTCAGCTACACAACAATCCTCCAACTCCTTCTTACCCTCCACAGTATTTACCAACAGCATTCTACTTAAGAAATCAGCAACCATATTCTTAATCCCGGGTACATATTGTATTTCATACTTGTAGTCCAACAGTCTTATGGATAACCGAGCAATACGTGGGGAGGCTTTAAATAATCCTTTTGTTGTAAGCACTTTGGTAAGCGGTTTGTGATCGCTACGCAAGATGACATTCATACCCCAAACGAATGATCTGAAATGTTCCAAACCCCACACGCATGCAAGGGCCTCCCTTTCAATTACTGAGTATTTTGCTTCAGCGTTGGTAATAGAACGAGAAGCAAATGCAATTACACATTCCTTATCATTCATATCCAATTGTGTAAGAACAGCTCCTAAACCCTTATTACTTGCATCAGTTGTAATTATACATTGTAAATTTGGGTCAAAACCTTGTAAGGCTGGTGCATTAATAATATCATTCTTAATCAATTTGAATGCTGCTTCACATTCTTCACACCACTTAAAAATGCACTTCCCTTTTAACAATTGTCTAATAGGAAACGTTTTGTGAGAAAAGTTATGCACAAACTTAGCATAATATTCTGCTAGACCCAAAAAAGCTCTAACTTCGTCCTTGTTAGTAGGGGCTGGTGAATTCTCAATAGCTTCAACAAGACTAGCCTTTGGTTCAACACCCTTGCCACTTATTTTGTGTCCCAAATAAGTGACGCTTTTCATGGCTATTTTACACTTGCTATGCTCAGCCGTAAGTCCATTATTTTCTAATATCTGAAGAACATTCTTAACTCTAATGTCATGGTCATATCTCGTATCCCCCATAATTAAAATATCATCTTGAAAAAACAACACATCCCGCATTTTACTAAAAAGCTTATACATCAGCCTTTGAAACATAGCCGCTGCAGAAGCCAAACCAAATGGAACTCTAACAAATTGGTAACAACCAAAGGGCGTAATAAATGCGGTTAATCTACGACTATCAGGATGTAACTGAACTTGATGATAAGCAGAAGTAAGGTCTATCGTGGTAAACCATTCCTTGCCTTTAGTTAGTGCTACAACCTCATTGATCTTTGGCAAAGGAAATTGATCCACCAAAATATTCTTATTAAGGTCCCTTAGGTCTACACACAGCCTCAATCTGCCATTAGAACATCTGGCTACCACCAGGGGAGAAATCCAATCTGATGACTCAACCTGTTCAATGATACCAGTTTGTAATAACTTGTCCAACTCGTTTGAAACTTCATTCCTGATGCTAAAAGGAATATTCCTTGCCTTATGAACAACAGGAATGGCGTCCTTTTTAAGTATTATTTTATGCTGGAAACTTTTTAACTTTCCTACAGTTCCTGAAAATACCAAAGGATACATGTCCTTCATGGTAGCATCACACACACAATCTTCCTGAACCACTGATACAGGTTCTGAACCATTGGGATTTAAAACCATTCCTAGTGCACCTTGGTCCCACCAACCTAAAACTGATGGTCCTGATTTTGACACATACATCTTACATTCAGCTTTACGATCCTTAAATGCAAATGACAATTTTTTGTAGCCAAGAAGCTGGATTGTTTCCCCCGTAAAGCTTTTAGGTGAGATATCAGGTGTGTCCAAACCCCCACCAACAGTACATTTCAATTTCTTTAACCAAACTTGTTCATTAACGATTGTATAAGGTGACCCTGAATCTGCGGTAATCGTAATAGTAACACCTTCTATAGATATGTCACACTTTGGTCTTTTCCGCAGTCCATCTGGCGTTCCTGTTCCAGCATTCCTTATGTTAAGCACCCACATATTTTTGTCTTCACTGTCTGAGGATGAAGCTGATTCAGAAGCATCCTCTAACAAATTTATTGCCATGCCTTTCTTTTTCCTGCAAACCTTAATAAAATGGCCAACAGTACCACAACTGGAACATTTCTGATTGCGTGCTGGACAGCTTTTATCATTTGCATAATGGCCCAGTAAACCACATCTGAAACAAGTAACTTCCGCCTTAGAAGTATTTCTTTTTGACTTCTTGTTCCTGTAAGAACTGGTCTTCCTCGAAAACTCATTTGGTGGACATTTTTTTGACTATAACTCTATTCACCAATTTATGTGCTTCTCCAATCGAATCATCTATTTTTTAATTCCCCAGTAGAACAGCTTTTGCACACCTTCCTGTAAGTTCCGCTTTCTTGACCACTTCAATTACTTCTTGTAAGGGCGATTCTCCTTTAGTCCATAAGCAGTCCTGTATATTCTGGTTGGCAGCGTGCATAACTATCTGGTCCCTAATGAACTCGTCATGTAAGGTACCAAATCTACACGTTAAGGCCAAATGTTTTAAGGCTGAAACGTATTCCTCAATCGTTTCCTCTTTGTTTTGTTTCCTGTGAAAAAACTTATAGCGATCAATTCCCACACACACCGTTGGAGAATGGTATCTGTCTAAATCCTCTAATGCATGAACAAAAATATCTCCCTGGTCTCTTTGTTTCTTTTCAATTCTGTTGTAAATTTTAAGACCGTGCGGCCCTAAACAATGCAATAACATTTTCTTCTTCTTTTCTCCTGAAAAGTCATTGTCTTCATCGCATGCAGAGATGTAGTTCATAAAATACTCTCGCCATTCTTGCCATTTGATAGAAACATCACTGCTACCAGGAATAAAAGGTTGAGGAGGTGGAAGATTCAAGTTATTAGAAGCCATAAATGCGTGCCTCAACTTCAAAAATATATAACATCAATGTCTAAATATTCGTAACCAAGTGAAAATTCACTTAAACCTCCTTAAAACCACAAGAAATTAAATTGCCGGTATATTTCCTTAGTTCCAAAGGTTATTCAGGCCGTAAGAAGGTCAGCGGTATAGTTATTGAAAAAGCAATTGAACGTTGCTAAGAGACGCCCAAAGAAACGAGCACAACGCAAGTTGCAAAAACAATGTTTCAGCACTTTAGGCTGAAAAAAAACCACTCACAAGCGTTCGCAGGTCGAGTTGCGTGGGCACGTAGGAGTGCAATAGTGAAGTAGAGGATCACAACCGGATGCAGACGGGGCAAACTTGTCAACTCGTCGCCAATTTTGTTGAGTATCTTCAAGCCGCAAAGACGATAATGGTAGGTAACTTCTTTATTCTTAAAATAATTTAGAGAATACAAATACATTCCATAATATGAAGCCCCGACCACATACAAAGCCGCCGTCCTTCGTCCTTTCTCCTCCCCGCTCAACCGTCACTCAATCGCACACTCATACACAAACATTCCCCCACAACATTCTACCCTTCTCAGGCTCGCGCTACCAGCGCAAGCCATTACATTCCCAATACAACACATACTCACCATTGATGTTTCTACCATTGGTTTAGGGACAACGGTAACCTAATGATTGGGAGTAAATAGAAAATTATAGCTTTTGTCAACATGGGCAATGAAGGCTTCTGAAAACTTGGGGGGATATTAACGAGAGGTATTGCATCACACTTGCACCACACAACATGGTGCAGGAGTGATGCAAGCCCAAAATGCGATTAATAAAGTCACGCAAGGCAACCTAGAGTGGCTTCATAAATCTAGAGTAAAGCAACGTATGCAAAATCACTGAATTGCCTTACTCTGCCCCAGGGAGGCATTAAATGGGTGTTGCAGAGGTGTTCTCATGCAACATCCATGGATTTGATGGATTCCCAGATTTACCAGAAGGGATAGATCTGGTAAAGCACTAAAAACATATGCCTACCCAGATGAGGCGTGAAGAGGAGACATAGCTTTGTGTCCTTCATTACTTCCTCTTTCTATGTGTGCTGAATTCTGCAGCACACATAGAAAAAGGAAGATGCCTCAGAGGATTGTTTTGTGCAGGAAGGTGCCCCTGGCTGCACAAACACAATCTTCCTCACAACGCAGGCAGCCTTGCTTCAAGGTGCAAGGGTGCCTACGTTGGCACAAGACAGCCAAAATGCACCAGCACAGGGACAAAGGTAGGATTGTGAGATATTCTTTTAAACACTGTGCATTCCTGTCCTTTCCCAGTAACGCAGTGAGCACAGCAAGGTGACCTGCTGCGCTGCGTCACTTGGCCATAAATATGGCCCTTAGTCTGTAGTTGAGCAGGAAGCATTGTCTTTTGGTATTGTAAGTGTTGTCTTTGGGGTCTCCAGTTTGTCCTATGGGTGGTCCACACCCAGTAATTTTTCCTTTTGCTTCTAAAGTTGCAAATAGGACTACACCGCTTGCTGCCAGGTAGTGTTTGGCTTAGAAGAGTGTTTTTTAAATTGAGTTATTTTGTGGCGTGAGGAATTTAGCTGCTGGTTCTATTTCATGTCCAGCCTTGCATAGAGATGATGATGAGGAAGACAGAATAATGTAGTAATTCTCTTGGCATTAGGAGCTGTAGGGCATAATGAACGAGAAGAGTGTGGGGCGTGGCCAAGCCAGCAAACATGGCGGGCGCTAGCTGTTAAAGCTCCGCACCGCGCTCGGTGAAAACGCACTCCTAGAGGAGATGCGGGGGAGATAACACTCCTTGCGTGCTGAGCAGGGGTGCGGAAGACGCCGGGACCGAACAGGCGGAAAGCGGACCCCGGCGACCTGTGTTGGCAGACTGGTGCTGCGGCCGCGCGGGCCAGGCCCGGAGATCAGACCGCGGGGAGGCGCCTGCATCACAGAGGATCCGGCTGACGGGGCTGGAGGCCGTTCGCCGGAGCTCGGTCGGTCCCTACCCGCCCCAGCGGATCGCCCGACGCGACCTGCGGGGTGGTGGTTCCCCCCCCTCACATTCGACGACTGGAAAAATGAGGTGGGGTGGCTCTCTGTGGAATCCCCTGCGCCAGGGACCACGGAGGGCCCTGAAGACGCCTGTGGGGCTTCCCCCCCCAGCCAAGAATTAATGCTGTGTGGTAGACCGGACTTGGGGGACCGGTGCGGGGCGACACAAACTTGCAGCCGGAAGCAAATATCGAGGCAATGGCCGCGCAGCTGAATGGAGGCGCCCTTTGCCTCTTCTCTTATCTTTGGTCGATCGTGCCATAGGACACTGACCAGTCAATCTCCTGGCATCAGAGCGGCACAATGAAGATGCGGCACCACCGGATCCGGCGCCGAAATCAGAGGTGAGCCCCGTATGGATGCGGGAACCCTTGGGCAGGCCGGTGAAACTTGGAGCATCCCAATCTACGCCACTGTTCGAAGCGATCGAACGGAGGGAAACCCCCCGGGGTATAGACCCCACGCCTGGGAGTAACTGGGGGCCGCCGGGAGAGGAGGCATTCTGGACTACCGATGGACCTGTGAGGACTGACGGATCCAAGCCGCACTAACGCTGAGGCTCCCTGACATACCTGAATTTCCCAGAGGCCATAAAGTACCACAAAACCAAATGTAAGTGACCTGAGGTCGGGGGGAGGAAGTGCCTGGCTGGACTGCTCATGCTACTGAGGGGAGGCAAACTGTCGCCCCTTGGCAAGCAGGTCCAGCTCCCCTTCTTTCGGCACGGACGCCCAACGGGCAGAGACGGAGTTGGAAACAAAGAATCCACTGGCAACCAAACCGAGCAAGACACTATGGGGGTCATTCTGACCCTGGCGGTTGACTACCGCCAGGGCCGGGGACCGCGGATGCACCGCCAACAGGCTGGCGGTGCATCCATGGGCATTCTGACCACGGCGGTACAGCTGCGGTCAGAAACGGGAAACCGGCGGTGTCCCGCCGGTTTCCCGCTGCCCTAGGGAATCCTCCATGGCGGCGCATAGGGATTCCGACCCCCTTACCGCCAGCCTGGTTCTGGTGGTTTTGACCGCCAGAACCTGGCTGGCGGTAACGGGTGTCGTGGGGCCCCCTAATAGGGCCCCACCAAGATTTTCAGTGTCTGCCAAGCAGACACTGAAAATCGCGACGGGTGCAACTGCACCCGTCGCACCCCTTCCACTCCGCTGGCTCCATTCGGAGCCAGCATCCTCATGGAAGGGGGTTTCCCACTGGGCTGGCGGGCGGCCTTCTGGCGGTCGCCCGCCAGCCCAGCGGGAAACTCAGAATTACTGCAGCGGTCTTTTGACCGCGCAGCGGTATTCTGACGGCGGGACTTTGGCGGGCGGCCTCCGCCAAAGTCAGAATGACCGCCTATATGTCTGTCCCCTCCCGGAGCTATTCCTCACAGGGCTAATCGCAAACAAAGCTCTGCGCCACAGATCCAAAAGCGACTGCCCTGAATCGGACCGCTCACCGTGCAGCCCAGAGCTGGTAGCCAAAAAAACAGCATATCCGCCCCACACCACCCCAACCAAGGCCGAGCTGAAAAACAACACGCACAAGGAGGCCAAACGAGTTGAGAACATTGATCTAAACCCAAGCAGTATCCCCGTAGGATCCGAACTATGGCAGGAACTGGGCGCTTGCGCTCGGGAGCTGGAACCGGGAAAACACAGGACACCCTAACCCAAGACAGTCAAAAATTAGACGTGATGCTCACTGCGGTGGAACGCATTGGAGACTCACTGGAACGTTCTCGCACGTCACTAGAGGCAAAGATAGATAAGGTGGTAAGTGATCTTGTTCTACTACACGCAGACCACTGCAAACTAGCAGACAGAACCAAGGAGATGGAAGCCACAGTAAAGGACCTAACCCCTGCGACCACCCACCTAAAAGCAGGGATGGAAGACATACAGGCCAGGGTATCGGAGCTGGAACGCCGAGCGGAAGACGCGGAGGGCCACTCCAGAAGAATTAACATCCGCGTGGTGAACCTACCGGAGGGAACAGAGGGCCAAGATCCGACGGCCTACGCGGAAAGATGGCTATGGGGACTGGTACCCGATGGAGTGCTCACCCCCTTCTTCTCCGTGGAGCGTGCCCACCGTATGCCTGCCCGGACGAGACCGCAAGGGAGTGCTCCACGCCCATTCATCATCCGTCTTCTCCACTACGCAGACAGAGATACCATTCTACAAATGGTAAGGGCTGCATCGCCACCCCGGATAGACGACATGCAGGTCTTGTTATTCCCTGACTACACCTTAGCGGTGCAAAGAGACCGACCCTCCTACCTCCCCCTGAAACGCAAATTACGATCACTCGGCCTAACGTACTCCCTGTTATTCCCTGCCAAGCTAAGAGTTGTGGTTGACAACAAAACACACTTCTTCCCCACTCCGGAGGCCGCCTGGAAGTGTCTTGAGTCGTCAGGACTATCTACTGGTGGCGCGATGGAGCGGACAGGGCCTACTCCTCGAGCCAAACGCATTCGAAATAAAAGAGACCGGAGAAGAAACACCGCTCATGCAGAAACAACAAAATGCACCCCAGACCTGGAACAGCTAATCCAAGAGAGAAGAGAGGCGATCCACACTGTGGCAGCGATGGGTGCATCCCCTCAGGGCTCGGGATCGGACACAGAACTCTCTCAACTGACCAATGACCATCCTCCCACACCGGACAGTATATCCGAACAGGGCCTCACCGAGGGGCCTCCTGTGACGCCGGCCACTGCAGAAGAACTCTTCTAGGGGACCTCTGTATAGGGTAAAGAAACTGTACTCCACAAGAAATACCCAACCAGAGAGGTTCACGCGGATGCATCTTAAGAGGCGAGCAAATAATAGACTCGGCTGTAAAACACGCACGTCGGACTCATCGCAGCCGCGTGCGCAATGACAGATGCGACCCTTGCCCCCGTGCACTGCACCTTCTGATGGCTAACTATAAAGAGACACTCCCCTCTATCCCATCCTTTCAATTATCTGGAATAGCCGAACAAACTGGCTCGAGATTAGAACTATCCCCTTATATGCTTGACCCACCTCCACGCTCCTATCAGCGGAGACACATAGCGCATAGCTGTGCGATTGCAAGTTGTTGTTTTTGTTGTATTGTTTGGGCGGAGACCTGTTGTTTAACTGCTCTGAGAAAAACTGCACAGACAAACTGTTAAAAAACATTGCATTAATGTGTCGCCAATGTACTAACTACCTCTTGAAGACATAAGTAATACACAGTAAGATATGCTAGCTTGGAGCAAATTCCAAAATAAGTAACAATGTAAAATTTACAATATGCCAATAAACAGATTTATGAAACAAAATGAATGAGAAGAGTGTGAGAAGGCAGATTGAGTACAGAAAAATAATAAAGAAGGGGTTTTAAATGAGTGACTTGAGAAGAAGAAAGCATTTTGGGGGGTCAAAGACGTTTTGAGCTTACTGGATAGTAATTTTATGCAAGAGTGAAGTTAGTTCTCTAGGAGAAACCTCAATTCATTCTATTATATAAAGTCCACTTGTAGAGAAGCTTAACAACTAATTGAATCTGATCCTGTTATTAGTATGTGTATTCCTCAATTGAGCAGAAAGTGAAACAGTGTGTGGGATTTGCTGATGGTGATTAAGTCAGAGTTGCCGGCAAGCTGGTTTGTCACCTATAAACAACAAACATTGGCATAAATTAGCAGTAGAAATAAAGTGAAAATAAATCCGTTTTTTTTTTGTACTAGAGAGTGTCCTTCCTAAAAGTGCAATCTCATCATCAATGTTTTTTGCCAAGTCGAAGGAGTTGATTGGATTGAAATCAGCCTTAGCCATAACAGTGTCCATCCTGGCTAAACATGTTGAAAGGTTTAAGTTGTTCATTGCTGCATCACTACAACTAGCTGTTATGTTTTTTGTCCATAAGGATGTGGTGAAGTTTAAAATTACACCCTCTTGTTTTTACATCATAACATTAGGAAGCATTTGTTTTGTTGTGTGAATGTATGTGGGAATTCTGCAGTAAAGCACCGTCTGCTGCATTTTTCAACATTTCTTGATGAAGAACCTACCTAAATCCCCATGAATAAGTCAGTTCATTGGATTTACACATTCTGTGCAATTTGGCCAGATGAATGTCTGCCCCTCCACTTGTTTATCAGAATAAGTTGAATGATTATAGGTTGTTGTAGAAAGCGCATGTTTACTTTGTTCTGTCTGGTTGAATACTGGATAGAGATTTTGGTATGTCAGGTAGGTTGCTGCAGTTATTGGATTGGTCATTTTTGCTTGGCCTTTTGTTGACTTTTTGTTGGATTTTCTCAGTTTTTTTAGCCAGTGCTTGCTTACGTATTGATGAAATCCTTCATTGAAACCCCTGTATTGGAAGATGCTGTCTTGGCATTTTTAGTGTTGTTTAAAGAAATTTGCTGTGGTTTATCCCTTTGCAGTGAATCAAAGGTTGGAATCTGGTCAATTAACTCGGCAGGTGTAACTAAAGTTTTTTAAATATTCGATGATCGACTGGTAACTGGCATTTCAACTTTTGTTTCCCTTCTATGCAGGAAGGTGCGCTTCAGACTATCCCATGGATTGATGGGGGACTGTCTACCAGTGAATGTGGAGTGACATGGATAATGAAATGGAAGAAAATTAAGCAGGAAAATTAAATGGAAATATATATTAACTTGAGCGAAGTGAAAAACATGATTTGG
Organism: Pleurodeles waltl; assembly: GCF_031143425.1. NCBI lineage: Eukaryota > Metazoa > Chordata > Amphibia > Caudata > Salamandridae > Pleurodeles > Pleurodeles waltl. The sequence goes on along the minus strand of NC_090436.1, from coordinate 809,914,545 downwards.
ACCTCAAGAATTACCGATCCATCTCCCTTCCCGGCGAAGGTCATCGAGAAGATCGTCAACGGCCAACTGACCCGCTTCCTGGAGGACAACAACATGCTGGACATCTCCAAACACGGATTCCGTAGGAACCTCATCGCCGCAACCGACGACATCAGGACCATGCTCGACAAAGGCGAAACCGCGGCCCTCATCCTCCTGGACCTATCGGCTGCTTTGAAACCGTCTGCCACCACACCCTCTGCACTTGCCTCTACGACGCCGGGATCCACCACAGGGCCTTGGACTGGATCACATCCTTCTTCTCCGGCAGACCTCAGAGAGTCCGCCTCCCTCCCTTCCTGTCGGAAGCCACCAAGACCATCTGTGGCGTTCCCCAGGGATCTTCTCTCAGCCCAACTCTTTTTAACATCTACATGGCACCGCTCGCCAACATCGTCAGATCCCAGAAACTCAATATTGACCCCGCCAATGCCAAAACCAACCTCCACGACGGACTGCATGCCATCGCCAACTGGATGGAGACGAGCCGCCTCAAACTTAACTCAGACACCCACCACCCACCAACGCACGCAATCTAGGTTTCATCCTAGACTCATTGCTCACCATGACCCAGCAAGTCAACGCCGCCTCATCTTCCTGCTTCAACACCCTCCGCATGCTTCGCAAGATCTTCAGATGGATCCACACCGAAACCAGAAGGATGGTCACCCACACCCTCGTCAGCAGCAGACTCGACTACCGCAATGCGCTCTACGCAGGAACCACAACCAAGCTCCAGAAGAAACTACAACGTATACAGAATGCCTCCGCACGCCTCATCCTCAACATCCCACGCCACGACCACATCTCAGCCCACATCAGCGACCTACACTGGCTTCCCATTACCAAGAGGATCATCTTCAAACTCCTCATCCACGCCCACAAAGCTCTTCACAACACGGGCCCTGCCTACCTCAACAAGCGACTCACCTTCCACATTCCCACCCGCCAACTCCGCTCCGCCAACCTTGCCCTCGCCGCCGTCCCTCGCATCCATTGAACTACAGCTGGCGGCAGATCCTTTTCCCACCTTGCCGTCAAGACCTGGAACACCCTCCCCCCCACCTACGACAGACCCAGGACCTCCTGACCTTCAGGAAACGCCTCAAGGCCTGGTTATTCGAGCAGTAGCAGTCCCCCCCCTCCTTTCAGCGCCTAGAGACCCTAGCGGGTGAGTAGCGCACTTTACAAATGATTGATTGATTGATTGATTGGACTGTGGATGATTTAGCTTACATTAGAGATCTCTGTTGTATTATTGCAAAAATCCTACATTTTAAAATCATGTGAGAATTGCAACTGTTGTAAGTAATATTGTGATGTTGGTTAACAGTCAAGTGTGACATATGGACTGTTCAACGGTGGAAATTCCTTCAGTGCGGCAGCCTCCATGGAAACTCATAAAATATTGTAAAATGTAAGAGCCAGTCGAGAAGAAAGCTTCAAGTACCACTGTGCCACAATGGATGTGTATTTCTTATCTGAGGGGGAACAAATGTTGTGATGTGTATAACTGTGTAGACTTTTTCTCTCTGGCCAGCCTCTCCTTGCCAGCCACTTCCAGCTCTTCTTTTCCCTTAGAATTTTTCGAACATTCTGCAATGTGAATATTCCCCGTCTTAGCAGCTGGAGCTGGAACACTGAGGAGGCAAGATGCATTTAAGGAGTTGAAGTATACTTATGAAAAATATAGGGTTTCATTTACGAGGCCTTAAGGCCACCGGAGCGTCACCTTTTACGATGCTCCGGTAGCGCTGTGCAGTGCACCATATCGACAAGGCAGCATTAAGCCACTTTTCCTGGCTTAACGCGGTCTTGTAGATATGGGCTTCCGACGCAGTTTTCTGCAGCTAAGGAGCATGCATTGGGTGTTGCTGTGGGCATATTCATGCAACACTCATTGCTTTTTGACACTGCCTCAGATTTATGAGAAATCCTAAACCTGAGGCAGTGCCAAAATTTAACGCCTCCCCAGGGGAGGTGTTAGGGTGGCACAACGAGGAGAAATACTTTTATTTCTCCTCATTTTTGCAATCTGCAGCACACATAGAAGCAAATCATCATTTAATATTGTTTTTGTGCAGGAAGGTGTCCCTTCCTGCACAAAAATCTCCCCTGCAACACAGCCATCCTTGCACCATGGTGTAAGGGTAGCTGTGTTGGCTCTATGCAGCTAATTTAGCCGTGGCGCGGAGGGAACCACAGGGATGCACCATATTCTTTTAAATACGGTGCATCCCTGTGTTTTGGAAATGATGCAGCTCGGCGCAGGAAGATTGCTTGTGGCACCACACTGTGCCATTTCCTTGTAGATGAGGCCCCTATTGCCTTGTTATTTTTGCTTGGACTCTTGAGTCATTTACTGCTTATAGAGTAATATGTCTCCTGTTTGAACCTGTCTTGCTCTGATTTGTAACGTTTTTTTAATTTGTGTTATTTTTTCCATATTGTCCCTTCCAAAGATTTTCTTAGTCATATTATGTGCATAGGTATTAGTTTTTGGACAATGTGTTTCGTGTGAAAAGATCATCAGTCCTATCATATAACTGATAATCTACTTGTAAGTGCCAGAATGAAAAATGAAACCAAGAGAAATATAGAACTGAAGAAAGATGCTTTGCGGGGTGATTTTGAACGTGTTTGTATCATCTGTGGCTTGCTAGACATGTTTGGATGAACTGTACTGAAAAATATGCAATTGCCCTTCATTTTCTCAAATAGTTCATGGGTGGATCAAACCCCGCAATCCCGTGGGAGTGTGATGCTTGTATGGCACACCGTGACATGTTTACAATATTTAACAAATATCCCTTTGGAAATAAATATTTTTGTGAATGTATGTGGACATTTTGCAGTAAAATGCACTATATGCTTCATTTCTCAACATTTCCTCTCGATGAACACACCCGAAGTCCCTGGAGGAAGTCAGGCCGTTGGATTTTACTCTGCAATTTGCCCGAATGTCCCTCCACTTCCAAAGGTGACCTGCCGCAATTGATTGGTTGTCGCGATGTTTCACCTGCAAGAGACATTATTTGACCAGTTGGGTGCACAGCTGCTCTATATATTACTCTACAGTCGATGGTAATGGCACAGTTGTTGGTTGCTACAATCATTAGTCCTGAAAAATAAATCTTTTGAGCTTTCCCTGCTCCAGTGGATGGAAGGCAAAGCTTGCTCCTGGCAAACAGGCGAACTGGCACTCAACGTGACAAACAGAGAGCGCGATAATGCAGGGTTTCGGATGGGCGCCCATTCTGATTTGCAAACAAACGCCTGCCTAATTTGTCTCTAATGCCAACCCGCTTCTCTCGTGGCCCCTCACCAGTCAGCTGCAATGCCATATGTTCCTTCAGCCTCTGAACAGGCAGAGGCTGTCAACAAGACTGCAGCTGCTGGCGTTGGGTGACGCGTTTTTCCACCGCCTTGAGTTGTACAGTACCTTCTCGCAATAGCTTTCTAAACACATATAGAGGTTTATTTTTAACTCGGTTCGAGAATTGTGCCCTTCTAAACTTACACGACCAGCATTAATAAACAAATTCATTAGTCTATTGATTTCCATTATACCAAATCGAATGCTTGCACATTGATTTGACTAAGATATTAGCCTGATGGTACTACAGTTAGATTGAAAGTTATAAAAGAGCGACTTATGAAAATGGTATAATATCTTGCGCCGTGACGTGAAGGTTGTCGCAGTGCAGACACTGCGAAGGCCTAGAGGTCAGACACTGAGGTTATTGTGCTCACGGTGTAAGCACCAATCTATGGATGTAGCCGTCAGGGCTGTTATCTCCATATCTCTTAAAGAGTACGCGCACATTTTTACCGTACACAAATATTCACATCAGAAGAATTTTGTTGCATGGGGGTCGTTGTACATAAAGGTGCACTTTCGCCTTTGCTCTAGCAGCGGAATTTTTAGCAAATAAAAGCCATGAATCTAGCAATCGTTTTATGTAGACGTTTTTTTCTGTGTGGAGTTTAATAGGTTTTTTTGTGTTGCCTACAGAAATCAATCATCCTTAAAACTACAGTACACGAAGATGGCGAGCATCTGTCCAGGCAGATGATGCTATGAATGAGTAATGTAAAGTGTGAGTTGAATCGATTCATACCTACACTGCAGACCTATCCCTGAAAGACTGACCCGTTTTTCATATTCATTTTCAGTGAATTTATTTACATGTCTGTTTACGGAAAAGAAACAAAAGAAAATACCCGTCCCCGCCCCAAACCTGAGATCATCTAAATTATTATTTTTTTTTTTTTCCCTTTGAGGACTGCATGTGAATTTGTCTTCCCATTTTTGAAATGCCTTTCACGTAAAAAGAATCTCTCTTGTTTAGGACTATTGTATTACTCTTATATGTAATCGATAATTATGTATATAAAGTTTAAAAAATAAAAACAACATAAACAAGCATTGGCAAAGTTAATTGGTCTTACTTTACCAATGCTTTATGGTTGCCGCTATGAGCTTTGCCAGTGCCAGATTGTTTTAGATTTTGTCAGGATTGGGAACGCCAATAGTGGTGACCAGCCATCTTGAAAGTGTATTTCTTGTAATTTTAAGATGTCAGGTGGGGGGTTCGATTAGAGAGAAAAAGAGCTCATGCAAGCTCAAAGTGCACACGCAGCAGGAGAAGGAGCAGGACATACACTCATATAGAACGCTAGATAAGAAGCACAAGATGAAAAAATAAATGACAAGTACCTCCATGATATCAGATCTTCATCTAATCAAAAGCGAGTCTAAAGGAGAAATGGCTCCGGGGCAGGACAAACAAAAGAATATGGAAGAAAGCGATCAAATCAAGAAACGTGAACTGAAGTAGACAAGAAAGCCATCCAACTATGAGAAAGGGGCTATCCAAAAGCCTACTCTATGTACAATTGTCTGCAATGCACTGTGACAGACAGACACCTTAGGTTGTCTAGAGGAAGATCAGCAAAAAATATACTTGTGTCAAAATTTCCCAGTTAGCCCTGATTTTAGGCCTTTAAACGCTACCCAGTTTAATCAGATTGGGACATTAACCGAGTCCCTCCACTCTTCTGCCAAGTGTTGACATATTCGACCTAATAATGCTCAGTCAATCAGTCAATCAATAAGCATTTGTAGAGCACTACACTTTCACCCCTAAGTTATCTGGGCACTGAGGTTGCTGCATCTGCATCGAAGAGGCAGGTCTTGAATTGCTTTCTGAAGTCTACCAGGGAGGATGCTGTTCAGAGGTCGAGATAATTCCGGCTTTGGTGGTGATGTAGGAGAATGAGCAGCCCCTGCTGCAGGTGTGATGGATGCGGGGGACTTGTGCGAGAGCGAATGAGGAGAAATGCAGGTGTCTCAAGGGAAGATGGAAGTTCAGCCGGTGGTTGATGTAGGACAGTCCCAGTTTGTGGAGGGCTTTGTAGGCGTGTGTGAGCATCTTGAACTGACATCTTTTCTGGACAATATGCCAGTGGAGTTTTCTGAGGTGAGGAGTGATGTGGGTACACTTGGGGAGGTCCAGGATGAGGCTGGCTGCCATGTTCTGTATTGTCTGGAGTCTTCTGATGAGCTGGGAGGGGATACCTGTGTAGAGTATGTTGCCGTAGGCGAGGCGGCTCGTAGTGATGGCTTGTGTGACGATCTTTCTGGTGTTTACTGGGATCCATCTAAAGATCTTGCGGAGGGTGTGGAAACAGGAGGAGGTAACTGCCTTGACTTGTTGTTTCATGGTCAGTCGGCTGTCCAAGATTAGGCTGAGGTTGCGAGCGTGGTCAGTCGATGTGGGAGTGGGTCCAAGTTCTTCAAGCCACCAGCTGTGGTCCCAAATGGAGGTGTTCTTTGCAAAGATCAGTACCTCGGTTTTGTCAGAGGTCAATTTGAGGCAGCTGTCTCTCATCCAGTTGGCTGCGCCGGTCATGGCGCTGCAGAAGTTGGTTTTGTTGTTAGAGAAGCCTGTGGTGAGCGAGAGGACGAGCTGGGTGTTATCAGCATAGGAAATGATGTTGAATCCGTGGCCTCTGACGATGTCCGCGAGAGGGGTCATGTAGATGCTGAACAGCATGAGGGATGATCCTTGGGGCAAGCAGCATATGATGTTTTGGGGAGTGGAGGAGAACGGAGTTAGGTGGATGCTCTGGGTGCATCCCGAGAGGAATGAGGTGATCCACTTGAGGGCATGTTGTTGAATTTCAATGTTCTGGAATTTTTCGATGAGGATGTGGTGGGCGACGGTGTAGAATGCTGCAGACAGGTAGAGGAGGATCAAAGTCACTGTTTCTCCTTGGTCCAGGAGGGTTCTGATGTCGTCTGTTGCAGCGATGAGCGTGGTCTCTGTGCTATGGGTGGCCCAGAAACCTGATTGTTATGGGTTGAGTAAGTGGTTCCATTCTAGGTAGTTGGTGAGCTGTCCGTTGATGACCTTCTTGAGTACTTTGGTGGGGTGTCTGAGCAGGGAGATTGGCTGATTGTTCTTGAGGTCGCAGGGGCCGGCTGAGGGCTTCTTTAGGAGGGGTCTGATGTCTGCGTGATTCCATCTGCCTGGGAAGGATGCTGTGGAGATGGAAATATTGAGGAGGTTGGTTCTTTCTGTGCTGATTATGTTGGATTCAAGGTTAAAGAGATGGTGGGGCAGAGGTCGGTGGGTGCCCCGGAACTGATGGAGGACATGATGGTAGCAGTGGTCTGACTGTTTAGTAAGTACCATGTAGTTATGGCTGGGCTGGGGTTCACTTTATGGATGGGGGTGTCGGATCTGACCAAGTGGGTTGAGGGTTGAAGTTGTTGTAGATATTTGCAATATTGCTGTGGAAGAAGTCGGACAGTGAGTCGCAGTGTTGTTGGGGAGGGTTTACTGTGTTTTCTGTGACAATCGGGTTGGAGAATTCCTTGATGATCTTCAAGAGTTCCTTGCTGTGGTTTGTTGTGGCGTTGATGTGGCCAGTGATGGCTGTTCTTTTTGCCTCCTTGATGTGCCGGTGGTAGTTTCTGAGTGCTGTTTTGTGTGCAGCTCTGTTGGAGGCGTCCTTGGACATACATAATCGCTTCTCCAGTAGAAGACAGTTATGCTTGGTAATTCTGAGCTCTGGGGTGTACCAGCTGGCTTTTCTTGATATTCTGTTGGCTTTTGCCAGATTCAGAGGGGCACCTTTCTTGGTGTATTTGCTGATCCAGGCGGAAATGTTGTGGACAGCCTGGTCAAGGTTGGTTGACATGTTGGGTGATGTGGTGCTGAAAACCTGCTTCCATTGGCTCTCAGTTACTTCTCCCAGCTGCGGTGGGTGGTGCCATGGTGCTTGATGATGGTGTGCTGGGGCTTGGAGATGGTGAAGTGGACGATTGCATGGTCGGTCCAGGAGAGTTCCGTGGTGTGAGTGAATTTGATTCTGTTGCTGGAGGAGAAGATGGTGTTGAGGGTGTGTCAGTCTCTGTGGGTGGGTTTGGAGACTAGTTGGGTGAGTCCAATGTTGTTGAGGTTCTCCAGTAGGAATGTGGAATTGGAGCCCTTGGGTTCCTCGATGAGGAGGTTGAGGTTGCAGAGCAGCATGTAGTGAAGAGAGTCGATGGCAAGGGGTGCAATGATGTTGCTGATGGTGTTGCAAAAAGCAACCCCTTTGGGTGTCTTGGGGTCAGTGTGTAGTAGGAAGTTAAGGTGCTCCATGACATGTGTTGGGTCATCGGTCATGATGGAGCATTTTATGGTTTCCTTGAAAATTATGGTGATTCCTCCACCGTGCTTGTTGGGGCAGTCCTGGTGTATCACCTTCTACACGTTGAGGGTGGTGGGTGGGATGTTGGGGTTGGAGGTGGGGTTGAGCCACGTTTTGGTGCTGAAGGCGATGTCTGGGGTGAGGGTGGTGATGGTGTCCCAGATTTCCGTGGCATATTTGCAAAGGGAGCGGGAGTTCAGTAGGATGCAGTGTAGTGGCTATGGGTTGGTGGTGATCTTCTGGGAGGTAGTGGTGTTGTGTCCTGTGTGGGTAGGTGTTCCTGTGAAGCAGGAGAACCAGCAGTTGTGGCAGACGAAAGGTCCTTCGGCGGTGTGCAATGTAGCAGCGGGAGTCTTGGCATCTGGTGTTGAAGAGCAAGAGCTCGTCTGGGGAGTAGCGGCGGATGGTGGGAGGACCAGGGGTCCTGGCGCTAAGCATGGTGCAAGCACGGATGGGCGCAGACAGACTGGCCTTTGGCACGCCAGCTGCATACCAGCTGCGCATGTCCACTGCGAGGTTGTGCAGCGACCACCATTAAGTAGGTCCTGCAGTGGAAGGGCATGGGGGACAGGAGTAAGAGTGGAGCGGGAAAAAGAAAAACGGTGGGACGCATTGGGGTCTGAAGTGGGGGGCAAAAAAGAGCAGGAATAGCGAAGGAGAGGATGTAGGTGTCTGAAACAAGGCAGGACAACACCAGACAGGCAGCAGTAGGAAGCAGCAAACCAGGCAGGGCAGTAGGTGCTATACTGAAAGCGCTTTAGAGCGCTTGGCAGTATGTGCAGGGTTATCTGGAGGGAAATGCTCAATTGGGTCACGCAGTGACCGCCATTAAGTAGGTCCTGGAGTGGAAGGGCTGTAGGGGGAAGGGGAGAGCAGAGTGGGAAAAAGAACAATGGTGGGACGCGGTGGGGCCTGAAGTGGAGGGGGGGCAAAAAAGAGCAGGAAGAGTGAAGGGGAGGTGGTGGGGGCCTGAAACAAGGCAGGAACGCAGCAGGAAGCAGCAGAACAGACAGGGCAGTAGGTGCTATACTGCAAGTGTTATGGAGCACTTGGCAGTAAGAGCGGGGGATCTGGAGGGGCCTGCTGAAGCTAGAATATGCATCCCTGTTTCAGTTTAATGAAGTTGGTCTGCCTCACTGCGTAACCGGAAGGGTTAGATCTAGTAGCAGGTAGTGGTTAGTAACCTGAAGGGTTAGATCTAGTTCATTAAAAAACATATCAGATGGTGTGTGTCCTGTGTTCATCCTGATTTTTCGTTACTCATTTATTGATCAGTTATAAATGGTTTTGAGGTACATGGGAACATGCTCGTCATTTTTAACAACACATAGGAAAAAGAAGGCCACACAGACACTCTGGTTCTTTCAAAAAGATTGTTGTGTGACAAAGTATTTTCTTATAATCTTCAGCCTGACAACGTCTGTTACTACTGGCTACAGGATCTAAGGGCTGGTGGTCAACAATTTAGCAATTACCTTGTAAAGAGTGACCTTAAACATATCTGGGATGGAGTGTGGTTCTTAGAGAACTTTGAAGCACCCGAATATTACCATAGAACAATATGGGTATTTATAAATAGAAGTGTGCATTTTATTATCAAACCAATCAACTACAGAAGACACCAGGTATCGCTTATAGCCAACATGGTATTTTCATTTCGGCAGACTACTGTCATCTTTACAGGAAACCAGCCCAAAATTGTATTTCCCTGACAGACGCCAGAACAACATTATAGTAATAACCTTTGTATGGAATGATAGCCACGTCTTCCTGGTGGGAGTTGTTTACAACAATTTTCCACCTCTCAATCATGTACAAAACTGCAGTGCCCGAGGGTTTTGTAAACTAAAGGGCACAATTGCAAGATGACTAGTATTTTACTGGAAAAGGCTTTTGCCTCATTATTTTCATTGGTAGCCTCTAGAGCTAGCTGAGTAATTTGGAGACTTTAAAAGATACACGAATTACAATCATTAACAGCTAAGATTTTGTCCCGGCTTGCAGAGAAATGTGCTTATGTCTTAGAAACCTATTTGGAGTTATGTCTGAACGTCTTATAGATTACTGAGGTATCAGTCTCGGTTGAGATAAGGATGGTCTCATAGAAAGGCGTTTATTCAGGAAAAAACTGTAGGAGAAATGTGCTTGTCCCTACAATGCCCAGCATGTGGAACAAGAGTTGCAGAAAACGGATTTGTGTGTATTATCTAGGAGAACAATGCCCAGGCACATGTTTCAGGCATGTCTTTTTGGACAAGCTTGAAATGCATTCACGTGTTCGTTTCTTTCGCTTATTTATGACTTTCTGAATCTACAGCATCACACCAATCCACAGCTTCACAGGATGCTTGGACGACTGGGAGACCACGAAGACAGGACCAATACAGATCTGTCAGCCTAAGAATATTTTAATGTACAACGAGAAAGGGATGTTGCCTTGGTGAGACAGTGGGCCACGGCGAGTGAGGCTTGGCACCCCTGCTTTTCCTAAACAGACAGATGTACCTTCCAAATCCTTGGGAGGCTTCAACTGGAGCCCAGCTATGCAGAGAATTCACGTCATAAGCTAGAAGACACTTTTACCAATTGTTTCCATCCCACTGTGTGAATGTACCTCTTTACTATGTGAGTGTTTGATGAGGCATGAAACAGTGTGTCACACGGTGGCACCATGTGAGTTGGCGGTCCTGCCTATGGTCTTCAGACAGTCAAGCAACACAGATTCAGGGTGTCTTTACTGGAGACATTCAAACAAGCCCCAAAAAGATTAAAGTTTCTGTCTGAACTCAGGTGGAGCAAATTATTTTGGTATTTACACTCTCCCAAGAGGGTCTCTGTCAGAAGGCATGTGAATCTCAGAAGTTTGTGTCTTAGGGTGATTTCTCTCCCCAAAATGGAATTGTTGTACGTAGAGCGTAATTTCATGCAGTGTGGTTGGGATGTGAACTAATTTCAGAACTGTTAACATAGACGAGTTAAGGTACACATGGGCATGATTGAGGATAGGTCATAGCCAATAATGGATGGAGTTAGAGCATGGAGTAAGCCGTTTAAGGGGGTCATTCTGACTTTGGCAGGCGGCGGAGGCGCCCGCCAAAGTCCCGCCGTCAGAATACCGCTGCGCGGTCAGAAGACTGCAGCTGTAATTCTGAGTTTCCCGCTGGGCTGGCGGGCGACCGCCAGAAGGCCGCCTGCCAGCCCAGCGGGAAACCCCCTTCCATGAGGATGCCGGCTCCGAATGGAGCCGGCGGAGTGGCAGGGGTGCGACGGGTGCAGTTGCACCCGTTGCGATTTTCAGTGTCTGCTTGGCAGACACTGAAAATCTTGGTGGGGCCCTGTTAGGGGGCCCGCGACACCCGTTACCGCCAGCCAGGTTCTGGCGGTCAAAACCGCCAGAGCCAGGCTGGCGGTAAGGGGGTCGGAATCCCCATGGCGGCGCTGCCTGCAGCGCCGCCATGGAGGATTCCCCAGGGCAGCGGGAAACCGGCGGGACACCGCCGGTTTTCCGTTTCTGACAGCGGCGGTACCGCCGCGGTCAGAATGCCCATGGATGCACCGCCAGCCTGTTGGCGGTGCATCCGCGGTCGTTGGCCTGGCGGTAGTCTACCACCAGGGTCAGAATGACCCCCTAAATGTCTTAATCAGAAGAAAGCAAGGCTACCACTGGTAGTGGAGCTCTTACCTAGTTATATAAGACTTTTGCAATTCCTTAGTAGCATATGCTGTCATTTGCATACCAATATGCGTGAGCTACATTTTAATGAACAATTGATAGAATTGGAAATATACATGTTAATTGGTGTTGTGTGGATTTACCAAAGGTAACTAGATTATGAATGCCTACTTGCAGAAAACTTTGAAGTGTTCTTTCATACGAAAAAGTGCCCTGTGACACTGTGTAAATTAAAATTATGTGTTGTCATAAAAAAAAGGGTTTTCAAAGCAAGATGCTTAATGTATGTGTAAATAGTAACTGAGGTAGTTCATGGTAGATTCTAGGCTCATTTATGCCTTGGCAGGTGGATGTGTCACCCATCAGCTTTGCAGAGCTCCTACACTAGCCACACTGTTGGAGAAAGGGCCACCTTAGCCACAGAGGCAGGGCATTTTACCATAGTGGGAGCCACTACCAGGAAAACCTGTGAGAACAATGCTAGTATAACTTGGGTGGCATGGTGTAATTAATACCACAAAAGCTGCATTTGGGAAATCTATCCCCACATGGTGTATAGTTCAATTAGCCACATATTGCCCCTACATCCTTATAATTTCCCCCAGAATATCAGGAACCCTGCATGCAGTTCCATGTAAGATAGCTATAGTTTAAATGGCCACCTTGTATTGAGAAAGAACCGTGTAAATGGTGGCAGACTTTTAAGCTTAAATTAGATGACCATTGCTGTAATAGTCTATTATGCAAACATGACTTTTCTGATGACAGACTTGGAGATGACTCCACTGTTGGGAAGGCCCGTTTTCTTTACACTTATAAAAGGGTGGGGGAATACAGTGATGACCGGTGGGATTTCCATCATTTTTTGTAGAAATTGCCTTCCGATCCTTCTGTGAATAGAACTTCCAGTCTAGCTGATCCTCATTACTTGGAATAAATCACATTACAAGATAAGATTAATTACAGTCATGAATACATTATTAATCACACGAAACATGATCTAAAGAATTAAATGGATCAAATAAGAATAATCACGTTGAAACAGGTTGCAAAAAAGAGGGTTGCTTACTTTGAGCAACTTGGTTGCCCTATGTAGGAAGTTGGCTCTGTATGTACTATTTCAAAGTAAGAAATAGCATGCACAGAGTCCAAGGGTTCCCCTTAGAGGTAAGATAGTGGCAAAAAGAGATAATTCTAATGCTCTATTTTGTGGTAGTGTGGTCGAGCAGTAGGCTTATCAGAGGGTAGTTTTAAGCATTTTTTGTACACACACAGGCAATAAATGAGGAACACACACTCAGAGACAATTCCAGGCCAATAGGTTTTTGTATAGAAAAATATATTTTCTTAGTTTATTTTAAGAACCACAGGTTCAAGATTTACAGGTAATGCTTTAAATGAAAGGTACTTCACTTAGGAACTCTAGGAACTTTGAATTAGAAAAATAGCATATACAGTTTTCACATAAATGACATATAGCTATTTTAAAACTAGACACTGCAATTTTCAACAGTTCCTGGGGGGAGGTAAGTGTTTGTTAGTTTTGCAGGTAAGAAAACCACCTACGGGGTTCAAAGTTGGGTCCAAGGTAGCCCACCGTTGGGGGTTCAGGGCAACCCCAAAGTTACCACACCAGCAGTTCAGGGCCGGTCAGGTGCAGAGGTCAAAGTGATGCCCAAAATGTATAGGCTTCAATGGAGAGAAGGGGGTGCCCCGGTTCCAGTCTGCCAGCAGGTAAGTACCCGAGTCTTCGGAGGGCAGACCAGGGGGGTTTTGTAGGGCACCGGGGGGGACACAAGTCAGCACAAAAAGTACACCCTCAGCAGCACGGGGTTGCCGGGTGCAGTGTGCAAACAGGCGTCGGGTTTACAATGAAATCCAATGGGAGACCAAGAGGTCTCTTCAGCGATGCAGGCAGGTAAGGGGGGGGCTCCTCGGGTAGCTACCACCTGGGCAAGGGAGAGGGCCACCTGGGGGTCGCTCCTGCACTGGAGGTCGGATCCTTCAGGTCCTGGGGGCTGCATATGCAGTGTCCTTACCAGGCGTCGGGTCTTTGAAGCAGGCAGTCGCGGTCAGGGGGAGCCTCGGGATTCCCTCTGCAGGCATCGCTGTGGGGGCTCAGGGGGGGCAACTCTGGCTACTCACGGGCTCGCAGTTGCCGGGGAGTCCTTCCTGTAGTGTTTGTTCTCCACAAGTCGAGCCGGGGGTGTCGGGTGCAGAGTGCCAAGTCTCACGCTTTCGTCGGGAAACGTGTGTTGTTTCAAAGTTGCTTCTTTGTTGCAAAGTTGCAGTCTTTGTGGAGCAGAGCTGCTGTCCTCTGGAGTTCTTGGTCCTTCTAGATGCAGGGTAGTCCTCTGAGGCTTCAGAGGTCGCGGGACCCTGTGGAACGCGTCGCTGGAGCAGTTTCTTTAGAAGTGGGTAGACTGGCCGGTAGGGCTGGGGCCAAAGCAGTTGGTGTCTCCATCTTCTCTGCAGGTTTTTCAGCTCAGCAGTGCTTCTTCGTCTTAGGTTGCAGGAATCTAGTTTCCTAGGTTCTGGGGAGCCCCTAAATACTGAATTTAGGGGTGTGTTTAGGTCTGGGAGAGCAGTAGCCAATGGCTACTGTCCTTGAGGGTGGCTACACCCTCTTTGTGCCTCCTCCCTGAGGGGAGGGGGGCACATCCCTATTCCTATTGGGGGAATCCTCCAAAATCAAGATGGAGGATTTCTAAAGGCAGGGGTCACCTCAGCTCATGACACCTTAGGGGCTGTCCTGACTGGTGGGTGACTCCTCCTTGTTTTTCTCATTATCTCCTCTGGACATGCCGCCAAAAGTGGGGGCTGTGTCCAGGGGCGGGCATCTCCACTAGCTGGAGTGCCCTGGGGCATTGTAACACTAAGCCTGAGCCTTTGAGGCTCACTGCTAGGTGTTACAGTTCCTGCAGGGGAGAGGTGTGAAGCATCTCCACCCAGAGCAGGCTTTTGTTTCTGTCCTCAGAGAGCACAAAGGCCCTCACCACATGGGGTCAGAAACTCGTCTCTCAGCAGCAGGCTGGCACAGACCAGTCAGTCCTGCACTGAACAATTGGGTAAAATACAGGGGGCATCTCTAAGATGCCCTCTGTGTGCATTTTTTAATAAATCCAAAACTGGCATCAGTGTGGGTTTATTATTCTGAGAAGTTTGATACCAAACTTCCCAGTATTCAGTGTAGCCATTACGGAGCTGTGGAGTTCGTTTTTGACAGACTCCCAGACCATATACTCTTATGGCTACCCTGACTTACAATGTCTAAGGCTTTGCTTAGACACTGTAGGGGCATAGTGCTCATGCACCTATGCCCTCACCTGTGGTATAGTGCACCCTGCCTTAGGGCTGTAAGGCCTGCTAGAGGGGTGACTTACCTATGCCACAGGCTGTGTGAGGTTGGCATGGCACCCTGAGGGGAGTGCCATGTCGACTTAGTCATTTTCTCCCCACCAGCACACACAAGCTGGCAAGCAGTGTGTCTGTGCTGAGTGAGGGGTCCCTAGGGTTGCATAAGACATGCTGCAGCCCTTAGAGACCTTCCCTGGCATCAGGGCCCTTGGTACCAGGGATACCAGTTACAAGGGACTTACCTAGGTGCCAGGGTTGTGCCAATTGTGGAGACAATGGTACCTTTTAGGTGAAAGAACACTGGTGCTGGGGCCTGGTTAGCAGGGTCCCAGCACACTTCTCAGTCAAGTCAGCATCAGTATCAGGCAAAAAGTGTGGGGTAATTGCAACAGGGAGCCATTTCCTTACACAAGCCCCGCCCCCCTCAGCCCACAGGCCAGGAGACTCAGCCAAAGCTGGGAGAGTCTTCCTAGTCTGTCAGGCGAGGAAGAGTAGAGGAAATAGGCTGGTTTGTTGCAGGGCCTACTCTGCCTTACATCCTCCTGTTCAGGTCATTTCCTCTGGGGAACTGATCCACTTCCACAGTGATAGGACCTAGTCTGAATTGCCTCTTGTCTGTGCTTTTAATGTCTTCACCTATTCTCTCTATTTTGGGGTTAGAGGTATCCACCTCTGCTAATCTTATCTTAGCCAGGGTCACCCCTAGCTTACCCAAAGAGGTTACCCAGAGCTGGAGTAACCCCACCATGACCAACAGGGTCAGGGGGCCTAACTTGCTATTTGGCATGGGGTCAGACCACCATGCCAAGGATAGTGCAGCCATAAAGGCTAACACCCAGCAGAGGCCACTGACAGCTGTCAGTGCCCAGAACCACACCTTTAGCTCTTCACCTACAAGGGAAGGGGCTAAGTTACAGGCTTCTTTGGGTTCATGGTGCCTGTCTGCTGTATTAGAGTGAGGGGTTACCACATCTTGTAGTAAACACCCTTCTTCCACTCTTTCTTCTGTTAGCTGAGAAGCCACCCACTCAGGTTTAACAGTTGCCTGACTAGCCAGGACTTCTTATGGGTCAGGTTGGACTTTACCAGTGCCATTTTTGGAGTTCTCCCCTACTGGAGCAGAATCTCCTTGGCTTGCTGGAACCTTGGCTAAAGGTTGTCCACCTTTCCTACTCTGTTTTCCTTTCTTTTTCTTTTGGGGCCTACTTGCAGTTACTGCAGGGGTAGCACCTCCAGAATCCTTGGGAGAGGGCTGGCACTGGACCAGTTCCTCTCTTGGGCTCTGACTAACCTCTGGGTAGTCATTTCCAAGGAGACAATCAAGGGGGAAGTCTGTACTGACTACCACCCTTCTCCAGCTAAAAGTCCCACCCACTTCTATGGGCACAAAAGCCACAGGCCTATCAGTGACCCTGTCTGGGCTAACTCTTACTCTGGCAGTCTCACCTGGGATGTACTGGTTTGAGAGCACCAGCCTGTCATGCACAATAGTGTGACTGGCACAAGTGTCTCTCAGGGCAGTGGCTGGGATTCCATTCACCAGTAGGTGGTGGAAGTGTCTGCTTCCCTGTGGAATCTCCAACTCACCTGTTGGGCCCTTTTTCCAGTTGAAGGCTATGAAGACCTCCTCATCTGAGGAGTCATCCCCAATGGCTACACTGGTCACCCCTGGGATTTGGCTAGGGGGTTTGTTTTTGGGACAAGAAGTGTCCTTGGTGGGGTGCCCTGTCTGTCTACAGTTTTGGCACCATGCCTTAGTGGCATCCCAGTTCTTACCCTGGTACCCACCTTTGTTTTGGGTTGTGTCTTGGGGCCCACCCACCTGGTCTGGTTTTTGGGGGCCTACAGAGAACTCTTTCTCTTTGTTTCTATTGTCACCCACTTTCTCCTGGGGAGGCTTGGTAACCCCTTTCTTTTGGTCACCCCAGTGGAAGTTTTGGTTACCCTAGCCTTGACCCAGTGGTCTGCCTTCTTTCCCAATTCTTGGGGAGAAATTGGACCTAGGTCTACCAGATACTGATGCAACTTTTCATTGAAGCAGTTACTTAAAATGTGTTCTTACATAAACAAATTATAAAGCCCAACATAGTCATTCACTTCATTTCCAGTTACCCAACCATCCAGTGTTTTCACTGAGTAGTCTACAAAATCAACCCAGGTCTGGCTCAAGGATTTTTGAGCCCCCCTGAACCTAATTCTATACTCCTCAGTGGAGAATCCAAATCCCTCAATCAGGGTAGCCTTCATGAGGTCATAGGATTCTGCATCTTTTCCAGAGAGTGTGAGGAGTCTATCCCTACACTTTCCAGTGAACATTTCCCAAAGGAGAGCACCCCAGTGAGATCTGTTTACTTTTCTGGTTGCACAAGCCCTCTCAAAAGCTGTGAACCATTTGGTCATGTCATCACCATCCTCATGTTTAGTTACAATCCCTTTAGGGATTTTCAACATGTCAGGAGAATCTCTGACCCTATTTATGTTGCTGCCACCATTGATGGGACCAAAACCCATCTCTTATCTTTCCCTTTCTATGGCTAGGAGCTGTCTCTCTAAAGCCAATCTTTTGGCCATCCTGGCTAGCAGGAGGTCCTCTTCACTGAGGCTGTCCTCAGTGATTCCAGAGGTGCTGGACTCTCCTGTGAGAGAAGCAGCATCTCTGACTATCACATTCGGAGTCAGGGTTTGAGGGGCCCTGGCCTCCCTAACTAGGACTGGAGGTGGGAATTCCTCCACTTCACTAGCTTCCCCCTCTGGGAGGCCATCCTCAGAGGGGTTGTTCTTAGCAAATTCTGCCAAGAGCTCCTGGAGCTGTTCTTTGGTAGGGTTTGATCCAGTTTTTATTTTTTTGATTCTGCAGAGAGTCCTTAACTCTGACATCCTAAGATGCAGGTAAGGTGTGAGGTTGAGCTCCACCACTGTCTCTTCTGCAGTAGACATTATGGGCCTCATTACAACATTGGCGGGCGGCGGCCGCCAATGCGGCCGCACTCCCGCGGTGCCCATTTGGACATCCCCGCTGGGCCGGCGGGCGGAAACCAAGTTTCCATCCGCCGGCCCAGCGGGGATGTGGGCCGCAACATGGGAGCCGGCTCCAAATGGAGCTGGCGGTGTTGCGGCCGTGCGACGGGTGCAGTTGCACCCGTCGCGCTTTTCACTGTCTGCACAGCAGACAGTGAAAAGCCGCATGGGGCCCTGTCAGGGGGCCTCTGCACTGCCAATACCAGTGGCATGGGCAGTGCAGGGGCCACCAGGGGCCCTACGACTCCCCGTACCGCCAGCCTTTTCCTGGCGGTGCAGACCGCCAGAAAAAAGGCTGGCGGTCGGGGACTCGTAATCCCCTGCAGGGGCCATTGTGGCAGAAAACCGCTGGCCCCGGCGGTGCGACCGCGGCGTTACCGCCGTGGTCAAAATACGCTGGGAGGCACCGCCAGCCTGTTGGTGGTGGTCCCGTCGTTTTGGCCCTGGCGTTGTAACACCGCCAGGGTCATAATGACCACCAATGTTTCTAAAAGTTGGAATACTTTTTAAGAATCTAAAACTATCTCTAGACCTTAATTCAAACTTTTACAAAACTTTTAAACTCTAAAAGAAATGCTAACAGGGACTAACACAAGGCCCTAGCAGGACTTTAAAAAAATTAGAAAAATAGCTCAAATTTCAAAAATCAGTTTCTAATGACAATTTTTGGAATTTAGTCGTGTGATCAGGTATTAGCTGAGTAGTCCAGCAAATGCAAAGTCTTGTACCCCACCGCTGATCCACCAATGTAGGGAAAAAAAAAAGAGGGTTGCTTACTTTGAGCAACTTGGTTGCCCTATGTAGGAAGTTGGCTCTGTATGTACTATTTCAAAATAAAAAATAGCATGCACAGAGTCCAAGGGTTCCCCTTAGAGGTAAGATAGTGGCAAAAAGAGATAATTCTAATGCTCTATTTTGTGCTAGTGTGGTCGAGCAGTAGGCTTTTCAGAAGGTAGTGTTAAGCATTTGTTGTACACACACAGGCAATAAATGAGGAACACACACTCAGAGACAATTCCAGGCCAATAGGTTTTTGTATAGAAAAATATATTTTCTTAGTTTATTTTAAGAACCACAGGTTCAAGATTTACAAGACATGCTTTAAATGAAAGGTACTTCACTTAGGAACTCTAGGAACTTTGAATTAGAAAAATAGCATATACAGTTTTCACATAAATGACATATAGCTATTTTAAAACTAGACACTGCAATTTTCAACAGTTCCTGGGTGAGGTAAGTGTTTGGTTAGTTTTGCAGGTAAGTAAGCCACCTACGGGGTTCAAAGCTGGGTCCAAGGTAGCCCACCTTTGGGGGTTCAGGGCAACCCCAAAGTTACCACACCAGCAGCTCAGGGCCGGTCAGGTGCAGAGGTCAAAGTGGTGCCCAAAACGCATAGGCTTCAATGGAGATAAGGGGGTGCCCCGGTTCCAGTCTGCCAGCAGGTAAGTACCCGCGTCTTCGGAGGGCAGACCAGGGGGGTTTTGTAGGGCACCGGGGGGGACACAAGTCAGCACAAAAAGTACACCCTCAGCGGCACGGGGTGGCCGGGTGCAGTGTGCAAACAGGCTGGAGCAAACAGGCGTCGGGTTTACAATGAAATCCAATGGGATACCAAGAGGTCTCTTCAGCGATGCAGGCAGGCAAGGGGGGGCTCCGCGGGGTAGCCACCACCTGGGAAAGGGAGAGGGCCACCTGGGGGTCGCTGCTGCACTGGAGGTCGGATCCTTCAGGTCCTGGGGGCTACGGATGCAGTGTCCTTACCAGGCGTCGGGTCTTTGAAGCAGGCAGTCGCGGTCAGGGGGAGCCTCGGGATTCCCTCTGCAGGCTTCGCTGTGGGGGCTCAGGGGGGTCAACTCTGGCTACTCACGGGCTCGCAGTTGCCGGGGAGTCCTTCCTGTAGTGTTTGTTCTCCACAAGTCGAGCCGGGGGCGTCGGGTGCAGAGTGCCAAGTCTCACGCTTCCGGCGGGAAACGTGTGTTGCTTCAAAGTTGCAGTCTTTGTTGCTAAGTTGCAGTCTTTGTGGAGCAGAGCTGCTGTCCTCGGGAGTTCTTGGTCCTTCTAGATGCAGGGTAGTCCTCTGAGGCTTCAGAGGTCGCGGGACCCTGTGGAACGCGTCGCTGGAGCAGTTTCTTTAGAAGTGGATAGACAGGCCGGTAGGGCTGGGGCCAAAGCAGTTGGTGTCTCCGTCTTCTCTGCAGGTTTTTCAGCTCAGCAGTCCTTCTTCGTCTTAGGTTGCAGGAATCTAGTTTCCTAGGTTCTGGGGAGCCCCTAAATACTGAATTTAGGGGTGTGTTTAGGTCTGGGAGGGCAGTAGCCAATGGCTACTGTCCTTGAGGGTGGCTACACCCTCTTTGTGCCTCCTCCCTGAGGGGAGGGGGGCACATCCCTATTCCTATTGGGGGAATCCTCCAAAATCAAGATGGAGGATTTCTAAAGGCAGGGGTCACCTCAGCTCAGGACACCTTAGGGGCTGTCCTGACTGGTGGGTGACTCCTTCTTGTTTTTCTCATTATCTCCTCTGGACATGCCGCCAAAAGTGGGGGCTGTGTCCAGGGGGCGGGCATCTCCACTAGCTGGAGTGCCCTGGGGCATTGTAACACTAAGCCTGAGCCTTTGAGGCTCACTGCTAGGTGTTACAGTTCCTGCAGAGGGGAGGTGTGAAGCATCTCTACCCAGAGCAGGCTTTTGTTTCTGTCCTCAGAGAGCACAAAGGCCCTCACCACATGGGGTCAGAAACTCATCTCTCAGCAGCAGGCTGGCACAGACCAGTCAGTCCTGCACTGAACAATTGGGTAAAATACAGGGGGCATCTCTAAGATGCCCTCTGTGTGCATTTTTTAATACATCCAACACTGGCATCACTGTGGGTTTATTATTCTGAGAAGTTTGATACCAAACTTCCCAGTATTCAGTGTAGCCATTACGGAGCTGTGGAGTTCGTTTTTGACAGACTCCCAGACCATATACTCTTATGGCTACCCTGCACTTACAATGTCTAAGGTTTTGCCTAGACACTGTAGGGGCATAGTGCTCATGCACCTATGCCCTCACCTGTGGTATAGTGCACCCTGCCTTAGGGCTGTAAGGCCTGCTAGAGGGGTGACTTACCTATGCCACAGGCTGTATGAGGTTGGCATGGCACCCTGAGGGGAGTGCCATGTCGACTTAGTCATTTTCTCCCCACCAGCACACACAAGCTGGCAAGCAGTGTGTCTGTGCTGAGTGAGGGGTCCCTAGGGTGGCATAAGACATGCTGCAGCCCTTAGAGACCTTCCCTGGCATCAGGGCCCTTGGTACCAGGGGTACCAGTTACAAGGGACTTACCCGGGTGCCAGGGTTGTGCCAATTGTGGAGACAATGGTACTTTTTAGGTGAAAGAACACTGGTCCTGGGGCCTGGTTAGCAGGGTCCCAGCACACTTCTCAGTCAAGTCAGCATCAGTATCAGGCAAAAAGTGGGGGGTAATTGCAACAGGGAGCCATTTCCTCACACCCTAGTTTTAGTCTTTAGGTTAGGTGGTCGTGCTTTTGTAATGAAGAATAAAACAGTACATAGAGAGGAGCTTTAAGTCAATCTCTTTCAGCTGTTTCTTTGATGAAGCGTCATTCACATTTTAGGCAAACCACAACACAGTTGAGCTAAGGGTCAGCCCCTTACAGCCTTACGCTTCGCTGACATTCACATTTTGGATCAGCCCAAAGGACAAGCATTCGGTGACTACACGGTCGTTCACCATGAGCGATACCATTTTGCCTCTTCGCATCTAAGTCTGCCTTTGGTAGAGCATGCATCAACAGACACAACTGACTGTTTGTAATCACCACCATAGAACAACATGCAAAACCATATACATGCCCTCCAGTCAGCAGGGTGCAGCACAGCTTCAGCACATGGTGATGGGAAGGGGGGGGACTGGTCACACAATTTATAGTACTCTGCCAGTGGCATCTGAGACTTTTTCCAGTGATGGCACAGCTGGGCTATGCTTTCGTCACTGCCAACTGTTCCAGTCAAACACTCTGTTTTCACATTTTGTACGTAGTCTAACCTGATTTATGGAGGACACCCCTCTTACAGGCACATTAATGCTTGCAGGCTGCCAGAGACACCTCTCAGAATTTGGAACCTACCCACACTCCCTATTCAAGTTTGGGGCTGAAATATTAATCCCGCCTCTGGGTTCAGCCTGCACTGTGCTGGAAGCTGTACCATCAATGTGGATATTCAGAACATGTATGGATATGCTGATTGCACTGTGGGTGTCCCTGCCATAGCAGGTAAGCATTCATTGGGTGCACTTGCTGTGCAGCACCTGCAATGCAGTGGTCCTGGAGCAGCATCTAAGAATAAACCTGATGCCAAGCACCATGCAAGCTTTTCTTTTGTCACTACGAGATCTCCCTATCAAACACCGTGCATTTACAGTTTAGACATAAGCGAACTCGGCTTGTTTAGGACACTACACGGAAGCAACCACTCACCACTCAGCAAGTGGAGAAAGCGACAGATTGCAATAGAAGGTGAAAACGTTGGTGGGGTTCATAGCTTGGTCTTCAGAGTTCTGGTCCCTGGTAGCCTGGTGGGGCACTGATTACTTAGGTGTACACAGAGGTGCCTCCTTATAAAGGCGCATCGATTGCTACAATGCTTGAAATTGTGTTACTTTCTCTCAGAAAACAGAACCTATCCACAC
This sequence comes from Pleurodeles waltl, assembly GCF_031143425.1. Lineage (NCBI taxonomy): Eukaryota > Metazoa > Chordata > Amphibia > Caudata > Salamandridae > Pleurodeles > Pleurodeles waltl. The sequence continues at coordinate 809,892,061 of NC_090436.1, read as the reverse complement.
TCTCTTTAGACATTTGGGGCTTCAGTGTCAACATGGGTGTTGCAGTGGTTTTTCTCGGGGCAAGTATGTACAAGATTGGGAGCTCTGTCAACCTAGCATGACAAGAGCACGAATGGAGGTGCTGGTTATTCTATGGGTGTCCCCCGCAGCCACCCATATTATCGTTTTCCTCCTGTGGCAAGCCTGCGCCCAGGCTCCATACTTTGGGCACTACATTGAAAGGCTCAGCATCCTTTTTATCCGGTGTGTGATACTTTTCCAGGGATTGAGTGCACTTATACCAAGGATGTGTGCTAGCAGCACGATAACAAGAGGGTTTCATAAATGCACTGCGTTCTGTCGTGTTGTACGATAATCGCTAGTCTGATGAACCGCGTGTTACACATTCGGCATGTGATTAAGCTCATTTGCAAAGGGCATGTTTGCCCTTCAATTACATTTTAGAGTTACTCATTTTCCCTAAAACTGGCAAAACAATAGATGCTTCTAATAGAAAGTGATTTTGCATGAATTCTCTGCAATTGATTTTGTGTTGCTGATGAATAAGGCTTTTAAATATGCTTTGTTTTCTTTTCTGGGACTTTGTTGGCATATTTCAATCTGGTCTGAAGGTCTTTTCACACTGAGTTTTAGCTTGTTGTGTGGAGTTTCCCTAAATGTATGGTGATGGACAGCAGAAAGTAGGGGTTCATAGTCAGCGTTCACTCCTCTTTGCTCATTCTTTTTGAGTGCATTCTGATTTTTTGTTAATTTACTGCCAAGTATTCTGAAAGCTTCCGGTCACTGAGCGATACGTTTCCTATTAGTCCTGGCACAATGACTTACGTTGATTAACAGTAGTCCTCTTCTGGCTACCTTTTGATTCTAAAATGCTGGTTGTTTATAAATATATTTTTGACTGTACATTAGGGTCACTGGGGATACAGTGGCGCAGCAGGATGGCTGTTTTGATGAAGAACAACACTGCTTGTTCACAATTCATCTGTCAGGTGAGTGTGCGCTTCCTTCGAAATGCCTTGGTGCAGATGTATATCTTGATAGGCTTTATGGAAAGAAGTAAGGTATGATTTTGATGATTGACCTGATGATGGTGGCTATTTTCTTATTTACTTTGTCATTGCTGTTTTGATTAACTGAATTGCGGGTGCATGCATTGTCTTGTTTTTGTAGCACTTTTTTTTGTGTTTCTATAGTACTCTGTGAAATAAACAGTGACCTGATTGCATGTTTGCTACCAGTAAGACATCTCATCTAATCTCATTCACAGGCAATTGAACTTTGTAGCTGTCTGGGGAACCTGGTTGAATCTTATTTATGCCTCAAATGACATTTCTTTATGTTTTGAGACGACTCTGGTGGCGTTGCACATTGACATGCCACATTTCTGTGCTTACTGTTGCACTTTTTCTTACAACCCCAAGAACACTTGTCTTATACTTCTGTGGTGCGGCTATTTTGATATTATAAACAAAAATACAGTTTCATTCCTGACTGTTCATTATCTACGCAAAATGAAAAAAAAGAAGCAACCTTATGTTTTTTTCCCTCTTACATTTTTGCCTTAAAGCATTTTTATATGATTTTTGTTTTTGTGAAACATGTTTGTGCACGTGACACGAGAGTTAGAATCATTGCTGCATGTAAAAAACAATTGTCAGAGATGAAGCATATACTTGGTCGAAAGTGACATTAAATATTAAGTTCAATGTACAAGTCCTCTCTTCTGTCAAGGAAAATGGATTGTTGCTGACTTTTGAGATCTTGATTTAAAAAATAATAATGTATTCTTCTAAGAATGGTTTTAGGATGACTAGTAAACTCGTTTTTCCTATTTAACAATGTTTTGAAACAGAAACTAAAAACTCTAAACAATTTATGTAGACACAGGAAATAAGAAACTATGGAAACATCCAGGGGCGGCTCCTCCTCTATGATGGATGAGCATTGCCACCCCCAGGCCTGCCAAACATACATGCCCACTAGGCTCTCTCCAACCCACAAATGCAGGCACTGTGTTGCTGGGTTGGAGAGGGAAGGCAGAAACTTTCAGTCTGCCTTGGAGTTCTAATCCTAATGCTGCTTTCATGCTGCCACTAGCATGAAAGCAGCACTAGGATTGGATGCAGGCTGGGAGCCTGTGCCTGCAGTGAAAGAGAGGAGAAGAGTGGCAAGGATCGGAGCGGCACAGCGCATAAGGTAAGTATTTAAAAAAAATTATTATATTTTTTTTGACCCCCGCCACCTTGCCATGCGCCGTGCCGCCCTGCCACTTTACCCTTCCGCGAGCCATCACTGGAAACAACTTTGCAAGCCTTGAATTTTTTTGGTTATGCTTTTGGTACTTTTAAAACACAAAATTGCACCAAGTCAGTGCTTAATTTGAGCCAAATGGGCCCACCGCCATTCATTTTTGGGGACCAGCATTTATTTTTCTCGACAAACTTTGAGCCAGAACAAGTGAGCAAAAAACATAAAAGGAGGAAAGAAGAGAAAGACAGAAAAAGCAACAACAAAGGGAGCTAGCAGGGAGAAAAAATGACGCGGAACAGTGGGATGAAGAGGCAGGGAGTGTCTGTTCATGGATTAAGGATGCATGAGGTGGAATCAAGATTATGCACCCTTGGTATTTTGTACCCTGACCCTTGATAGTGCAGGCAGTGGACTTTTGAGAAAAACTTTGGGCCAAATAACCTACTGCATTGCACATTAAGCACTTCACCAAGTGGTAGCTTAAATGTGGCCAAGGTGTAGTAGTGAGTAGGACGAGTTTGAGGACCTTTTTCAGCACCTCAGTCATCTGGTTATTTTGCATACTCTGCACCTTTCACCACCCCAGCAACAGGATCATATCTAGAGCTACTAGCTGCAACCATACACCCAGTGTTGCCCTCTCCTGTTGATGGCCTGAAAACCTAGCTTGCCTCTGGGATGAGTTGGCCTAGGCAGTGGCCAAGACAGCACATTGCAAATTATAATACATAATAGAAGCAATTCAATACTAAGTTCTTGTAGCACCAACAATTCATTGCAAATGTTATCCCCAAACCAGGAGAAAAAAATGGTAGCTACCTAGGGCCAAATGCATAAATGCATAAATGCATTTGTGATTGTAAATCAATGCAAAAATACGCATTTAAGGGGCACAAATCTAATTTACTGATTCAACAGATCAGGATTTGAGGATTTTATTGACTCTATAATACCTGGGCATAATTTTAATTATGCCAGAGTAATTGCAGAAATTTAGTAATTTAGCATTACACATCTGCAGAGTATTTACAGCTTTTAACACCATGATGCCATGTCCCGTAACTGATTTACCCATTCGGAGAAAATCATACTGAGAGAAGCACAGAAAGAATGCAATTTGGTGACTTTGATCTTGCAAACGCAATCAGAACGTTAAGTGAGCTTTTCCAACATGAGTGGGAGGTCTTTAACACGGGTGGTCAGAATTTCAAGTAGATTTTATTTACCTGAGCAGACACAAAATTAATTTGAAATGCATTTTGAGTAGATATTTTACCAGAATGGACAATTTGGGTATTTTTTGTAGTGCTAAACATATTTATTTATTTATTACGAGGGAAGGAAGTGTCATAAAGACTGGGAGGATACTATTCATGCAGTAGCAATTTATTATCTTATTTTTGGGGAAAAATAAAGTAAGTTCAGTGCCGCACTTTTGAAAAAGTTAGTTGATTGAGGAAAGGCACTAGTATTTTTTGTTACTATATGTTTTTTTTAAATTTTGTATCTTTTTTAGCGGGTAGCCTGAAGTATGAGCTAGATCATGGACCCATGTGGGATTAACTGTTTTCAAGGAAAATATCTGCACTCGTGAAGGTGGATGCTGGGTTTCAATATAGTTTTTTTTCCATTTTCTTATGTTTTTTGTGAATTTTGCATTGATTTGGTTATCTATTTGCTGTAAGGTTGTTTTACTGGTTGGGGCCTAGGCTGCCCTGTGCTGGGCTTTGGGTCAATTTTTGATGTAGCTTACATATTCTCCCTGCTGCTCTGCTGCATGGTTTTTAAAAACCTTTAGGGGGCTTGGGGGAATGGCCTTGGATTAAATTCAAACTGTATGGTACTTTTGGTCTGCATGTGCCTGTTGGTGGCTAGGTTTGGGTAGCTCCTATAGCCCAGGAGCACATAGGCAGACGTTTTCTTTTCTTATCAGCTACCTTCTTCTTCCTCATGTGCTTGCCCACCATTGTTCTATGAGCTTGTCTATGTGTGACATAGTTGATATATTGTGGTTGGGTAACTTGTAAACTTAATTTAATTTGTTATTGGCATTGCTGATTTAATGTTGGTGGGTAAAGGGCAGTTGCATGCGTGGGCACAGGCACAATGGGTTAGAATATCTTTGCAATCCTTTCCCTCCAGTACTACAAGGTTTTTTATTTTGGGGGAGGTGCTCCAGGGAGGACAGGGCAGCTGCCTTGTTGATTTTCCATGCCTCTTTCTTTGCTGGCCATGCTGTGGTGTCCATTTTGTGTTGCCAGTGTGTGTTTTGTCCTAGGCTGCCACGTGTTCTTTGTTCTCTATGCCTCCTTCTTTGCTGGCCATGCTGAGCTGACCATTTTGTGCAGCCAGTGTGTACTGTGTTTGCCATAGGTCACCATTTTGACTTTGCTCTCTAACACTCCTTCTTTGAAGGCCAGTCATATGGTGGTAGACATTTTGCGTAGCCAGTGTTTACTGTGTTTGTCACAGGCCACCATTTTGTCTTTGTTCCCTATGTCTCCTTCTTTGCTTGCCATGTGGCGACCACTATCTTGTGGAGTCAGTGAGGTGTGTGTTTGTTTGCCATTTTGTTTTTGTTTTCCATGCATCCGTGAGCTACCCACCATTTTGTGCAGTCAGTATGTGTTTCAATCCTTTATTTTCAATTTTCAAAAGACATTTTCTAGGAACATTGATAGAAGAGGCCTATTACGTTTTAGTTCATTTCCCCCCAATGTATTTATTTCTGTTTGTGGGTGATTATAGTACAGTGTTGTTGGTTTTTATTCACTTAGTTGATTTTTGTCTGTCCCATTGCATTCCATAGGGTCCCCATTGACCAGAGTGGAGGGACACCAACAATTATTTAATGTATTCATTCGATTTCAGCCTGCCTCCCATAGGGTTCCCAAGGAATCTGTGGGTTACCATCAACTATTTAATGTATTAGTTATACCACTTTGCCTACCTTCCTATGCCTCCCATAGAGTGCCCATTACCCTGGAGGGGCACCAGCAATTATTGAATGTTTTACTTAGTGCATTTTTGCCTGCCTCCCATAGAGTCTCAGTGGGCCCTGGAGGGGCACTAACAATTGTTTCCTTTACTTTTTTTTGTTTCCTGCACCCCTCACCTCCCATAGGGTCCCCAGGGTCTTCAATGAACACCAGCAACTAATTAATTCATTTATTCAATTTTTCTTGCACCCCCTGCCTTCAATGGGGGTCTCATGGCTCTGGAGGAATGCAAACTAACCTTGTTCTGAAGAAGAAGTGGGGACACCAGTGAAACACGTGTTGGCTGCTAACACTGAAGTCTGGCTGCTAACATCGAGAAATAAAGGCTATACTATGTAATATGAAATGCACGTTATAAATTAGACTATGATATAAGATGTTACATTCTATTAGCTGAATTTTATTCAAAGAAAGATATGCAGATATAAATTATACATTATGATACATTGATTTGCAGATCCTGTTTCCAGTGTTGAGAAGAAGAAAAAGCCTGTTGCTAGTCCAACCACTGGCATCAAGCCCTCGTCCATTTTCAGGAAACATAATACATCTGATCATTCCTGTATCAACAGCACCAACACTAAAACCTAAGGCCATATCTCTCAGCACTGCAGTCATGAAGAGCAATGAATTTGAAATGGAACTGTTTCAGCCGGAAACTGAATCATCACAGGAGAGTCGACAACAGGAGCCACAGTCATCAACAGATCTTCTGTAAGTAGGCTCACTCATGTTGGAACATTTGGAGAGTACATGATAGGCTTGATGAGGAAGTACTCTTTCTTTTCCTTGCTGGAGATCATGAAGTCGATGGAGGACGTGCAGTCTTCTCAACAGTTGCCTAGATTCATTGTTTATCTGGGCAGCAAGTGGTTTTTCCGAGATTAAAGTCCCAGGGTTTGCAAGCTTCATCAGACAAACATAAAATACAGGGTGTATTTGTGGTGATGGAACTAAGTTCAACTTCATGGCCACCTCATTTATTTTTCTGAGGATATTGAAAGGTCCAATATATTGAGGTTTGAATTTTATGGGGCCTCTCAAACATATATTCTTTGTGGAAAACCACACATCTTGAACTTCCTGTAAGACAGTGCTCGGTCGACAATGTTTATCAACATAAGACTTATACTGAGCTTTAGATGTGTATATGTATATATATATACATATACATATACATATATATATATATATATATATACGCATATTTAAAAACACAAAGGCATTACAGTAAATCTTAAATTTTAAACGTAGAAAACCATAGGAATTCACCTGTTATAGTTAGAGTTATTTCAAGTAACAGTAACTCGTGCCCTAAGGTAGCTATGACTCGCGCCCCAACCATGCACAGTTTTTTCATCAAAAATTTGACTGCAAATATTACGTTGATATTATCAGTGATGCTATCAAAGATGTCATGAGTGCCATAATTTGTGGGGTAATTAGCAGTGCATGACGAGGGAGCAAGTTATAGTTACATTAGGGCATGAATTTTAGTTACTTGAGATAACTCTAACTATAACAGGTGAATTTCTAGGGTTGTGTACATTTAGACTGTGAGTCAAACTATAATGTCCCTGTAACCTTTGTTTTTAAGTGAATTTCTGTTTCTTTTTTATTCTATTTCCTAACTATAATGTCCCTGTAACCTTTCTTTTTTTCAGTGAATTTCTATGTTTTTTCAACATAAAGTAATTTTGTATTACTTTACATTAATCCAACCACTGCCACGCATGGAGGAGTTGCCAACAGCGGCTGATCTCCCTGACCACCCAACCCCGTGCTGCACAAGGCCTTTGCCCGTGGATGGTGGGAGTTGACCGCGACCTGTCTCTTTGGGTGTGAGAATAGTTGTGAGAGGGTGTATCTGGGGATGAGAGTGGCTTTGAGCATCTCTGTCTGGGTGTGAGAGTGCGTGCATCAGTGTCTTAGTGGGTGCGGCAGTGTCTGCGCAGGTCTGTGAGTGGGTACATGAGGGTGTCAGTGGGTCTGTGAGTGGGTGTGTGAGAGTCTGAGTGGGTCTGTGAGTGAGTGCATGAGTGTCTGTGTGGGTCTGTGAGTGAGTGCATGAGTGTCTGAGTGGGTCTGTGAGTGGGTGTGTTTTTTAGGCTTTGATGGATGATATACTTAGAATTATATATTTCTGGTCAAATTGAAAAGAAAAAAAATATTTGTCAATTGAAAAGAGTGAGATCACCTTTCAGTTTGAACCTTAAACTTTTGAAGTTTAAAGGAAATCAATCACAGACACAACCTGGAGAAGAACTGTCAACTGTCAGTGTGAAAGATCTGTGTCCTTAACCATTAGGCCAAAGGTAACTCCTTGATACTTATGACATGCAGCCCGCATATGTGAGAGGAAAGAAACATGAATGCTCCATTACTGGGAAGGTTTAACAGTCAAAACACTAGCAAATAAACAAATACACTGACAAGCTCTAGTCAGATTTGAAACTTCAGCCTACTGAATGACAGTACAAGAATTTGACCACTATGCCAACATTGACTCTGTTCCGCTCTGCACCCAAATGTAACTATAACCTTTGTACCAAACATCTTGCTACTCTAACTCTTTGAAATCATTGCATGCAGAGACCATGCAATGACAATCTCTTTCTGCATCCAACCCCTATACCAACCTAGCCCCATGCTGTGCACAGTGGGTTGTTGACTGTGGCCAATCCCTATAACCACCCAGCCATGTGCCTTCTCCCGGGGCCCAGCCTAAATATTTACCTTTTTTGGGGGAGCGGTGCTGCATGGCCTCCATGGCCGAAATCAGCCCCAGGGATCCCATCCTTCAGGTCCCAGTCTAAACATTTAATTTTTGGGGGGAAGGGGGGCCTTGTAGCCCTCTCCCAAGACTGATCTTGGCCCAAGGGAACCCATACACCGGGGCCTGGCTATGTGACCTGGGTGCCCCCCAGAGCACCCAGTCACAATGTTGGGGACCATGGGGGAGCCTGAAGACACCCACTGTCCTAGCTGGCTTCCTGCCTCCTGCGGGAGCCAGCATTGCTGTCACAGGGAGGGAGCAGCTCCCTCTCTGTGAGAGCAATGTTACTTCTGTCTCCCTGCATGCACCTCCACGGGCAGGGAGACAGAGGAAACCTCTGCTCGCAGAGAGGGAGAGCTGATTGACAGCTCTCCCTTGCTATGAGCAGAGTGTTTCCTGCGACTTGGCGGCAGCTGACAAAGCTGCTGCAAAGCCACAGCAATCAGCTATGTCCCAGGCAGGAACCAGCCCTGGGGGGTGGCGGTCCCCAGGGCCATCTGTGTCTCTTCGAGGGGGGCCTCATGGCCCCCTTCCAGAGTAAATAGCCCCGGGGAGGTGGTAGTCCCCGGGGCTGTGGGGGTCCGAAATGGACTCCCTTTTCTTTTTTTTATGTTTTCCCCAGGGAGGTGGTGGTCCCTGGGTTGCGGGGGTCCTGAGGCCCCCTCACATACAATAACATGAATGCCTGGGGGAGGTGGCATCCCTGGGGCTGCGGGGGCTGTGATCCACCATACAGATTTAAAGTTAAGCCCGCTGGCGTGCTTAATATGGTCCCAACTGTAACTACCTAATGATGGTCGCCACTAGGTCGTTATAGTTAGGATAATGTTTCCATAGAAAAAGCATTTTTTGACTTGCCTATATCCTTAGAGCCATTTGACAAATCTTCAAGAAAATTTCAAAACAAAAGTGCCTCTATGGTTCTTGTTGCGCATGGAAATTTTGGGGGTGATCTGTCAAGCTGGGGCCAAGAAAAAGGGGAGGTCAAAAAAGTTGCATTTCCCATGTTAACTCCCATAGAACCTTTGAACAAGGCTACAGCCCGAAGTGCTGTTAAGAATTACACCAAATTTGGCAGAAAGCTAGCTTTCGGTACGCAAATTGTGCTTTCGCTTATTTGGTGTGTATCTGTCCAGTAGTTTTTCAGATATGAACACTTCAACCAGGTCATGTTGGCAGCCATCTTGGAACTCGGCTTCAGCCAAGTCCCAGGAAAAAAACGAAAGTAAAAAATGAAAAGGAGCCAGACCCCATAGCTCTGGTGTTGGGGTCCAAGAAGGACCCCTCACGGCTAAAAAGCTTTTTTTTTTTTAAATTACCTCAAATTTGCAACAAAAAAACTAAAATAAGGAAGAATGGGCTTCCGCGCTTGTTTTTTTTTAAAGGCCCCGGGTGGACCAGGTACTGGGGCATTTATAATTTAGACTGTGGGGTGCCTCCCAGCCCCCACACAGCCCTGGGGGCCACCACTGGGGTGATTTTTGTTATATGTGCTGGGGGGCCGCACTGCCTATCTGTGCCCCAGGGACCAACACCTTCCTGGGGCAAAATGCTTTTTATGTGTGGGGGAGGGCCAACAGCCTCCCCCGCAGCCCCTGGGGACTGCCACTTCTCCAGGGCTATACATAAAATAAGTTTCGGGGGCCACGTGGCCTCCCGCAGCCCCAGGGACCACCACCTCCCCAGGGTTTTTTAATAATGTGGTGCAGGGGGGCACATGGCCCCCCCTCAGCCTCAGGGACCACCACCTCCCTGGGGCAAACCCTAAAAAACAGAAAGGTGGTCCGTTTCAGACCGCCAAAGCCTTGGGGGGCCACCACCTGACTGAGGCTCTTTTTGTTGAAGAAGGGCTGCATGGCCCCCCTCGCGGAGCCACTGATGTCCCGGGGGACAGCCATCCCTATGGCTGGCTCCTGCTATGTCCCGGAGTGCCAAGCCCAGGACATAGATGTTTGCTGTGGCTTGGCTGCAGCTTTGACAGCTGCAGCCAAGTCACAGCAAACACTCAACTTTCTGACAGCGGGACCTGTCGAACAGGACCTCATGTCAGAAAGTGGACTTTTAATCTGTCTTTCCTGCATGCAGATATGCCTGGAGGGAAGACAGATGAAAAGGTTGCTCCACAAAGCAGGGTGCTGCTGTTCAAAGCAGCTCCCTGCTTATTGGAGCAACAGAACAGCAGGGGGGGCATTGAGGTTCCCCCTGCAGTCCCACATTGCCCATAAAGGGCAGATAATACAATTTAAAAAATGCCAAAGACTGGGGGGAGGACTTGAGGCTACCCCCACAGTCCCAGATAGCTCGTAAAGGTGTAAAAAAGTGTTTAAAAAAGTATCTCAAGGGTGAATGTCACAGACCTTCGCACTGAGGATTGAGAGTTCGAGTCAAGATGAATCCCTTGTCATTCCCCTCCTTTTTTTAAAAGTGCAGATGTTTAAGGCTCATAGTGAAAGGTGATCTTACTCTTTAATTGACAAATACATTTTTCTTTTCAACTTGTGCAGATATATCTCATTCTAAATGTATCACCCATCAAAGCCTAAAAAACTATTTCCCTCTCTCCCTCTCCCTCTCACTCTCTTTCTCTCACTCCCTCTCTCTCTTCTCTTTCAATCTCTTTCTACCACTCACACACCCACTCAGACCCTTACGCAGCCACTCACAGACCCAATCAGACACTCATACACCCACTCACAGACCCACTCAGACCCTCATGCACCCACTAACAGCCCCACTCAGACCCCCATGCACTCACTCACAGACCCACTCAGACGCACGCACCCACTCACACACCTACTCAGACCTTCATGCACCAACTCACAGCCCTACTCAGACCCTTGTGCACCCACTCGGAGCCCCAGTCAGACCCTCATGTACCCACTCTCAGATCCACTCTGACACTCATGCACCCACTCACAAACCCACCCAGACTCTCACAAACCCACTCACAGACTCACTGACCCCCTCATGCAGCCACTCACAGGCTTGTGCAGACACTGACACACCCACTAAGACACTGATGCACGCACTGTCACACCCAGACAGAGACTCTCACAGCCACTTTCACCCCCAGATGCACCCTCTTACACCTACTCTCACACCCAGAGATAGGCTGTGGCCATCTCCCACCACGCACGGCCAAAGGGTCCTGTGCAAAATAGGGTTAGGCGGTTAGGGGAGTTGGCTGCAAATACTGGCTGCAGGCCAGGCCCTGAGGGCAACCCCTGCTGCACACGTGTGAAGGCAGTGCACAGTGCAAGGTTGGGTGCTTATAGCGGGGGTTGGCCTCAGGGCCAAGCCTGTGAAGCCAGGCTCTTTGGCCAAGCGCCACCATGTATGCAGCAGTGATTGGATTAATGTATAGTAATGAAAATTACTATATGTAAAGAAAACATAGCAATAAGTAAAGAGGAAGGATAATGTACAGAGCAAAGTTCTATAACAGTTTGTGTAGGGAGAATTAGAAATACACTTTTCATGAGCAGTAGTATTTAACTCAAGTGCCCTTTGAAGAGAAGAGCTTTAGGATCTTTTTTAAAGGTGTCATGACATGTGTCAGGCGGAGGGTTGGAAGGAGGGTGTTCCAAATTCTTGTGGCACTTCCAGACAAGGATTATTTTATACAATACTCCTAATTGAAGGTGATTGTGGGGATAGGTTCAAAGACAAGGGATTGAGTGTTTCGTGAGCCCCCCGTGGTTCCTGAAATTTTCTGTTCTCTGTTAGGTAGAAGGGTTAAGAGGAATGAAGTGCTTTGTGAGTGGTGCAGGCAGTTTTGAAGTGGGATCTTGCCTCTAAAGGAAGCCTTTGAAGGGAATGTAGTATAGGAGTGAGAAGACTGGAGGATAGGAATGATATGGTTGAATTTCTAGTGACCGGTCACAAATCGTGCTGCAGCATGTAGGTCTGCTCTGAGCGGTTCTAGATGGATTTTGGGATATCTGAGAGGAGTTTGATTCCTTAGTCAAAGGTTTGAAAAGAGCGAGCACCTGGAAAAGTGAATTTAGGTCCTGGTCTGAAATGAGATGCCTAATGCCAAAGATCAGCCTTAGCTGGAGATAGGCACTCCTAGGCATAGCCGAGATATGGCTCTGGAGGCTGAAATGTTTGTTAAGGGTGACACCAAGAGACTTTGAAATGTTTACAATGGTGGGACAGCCCTCCAGGTTGGGCAGGAGTTCAATCCAGTTTCGAATCGATTGATAAGCTTTCTTTAGATATATAAGAAATTCTGTTTTTGCTGAGTGCTTAGTGGCATACTCCACATCCATAACTGAATTTTTGTCACCTAGCTTTCATATTGTTGAGTGAGTTAACTACTCACTGTCTCACAACCATCGCAATCTTACTTGTGTTATAATGTTCTCAAAGAAGTTTACAGTATCAGGTTCTCAAACTCTTCCAATAGTAGTGATCATATTAGTTCCTTCAATTAAAAATTGTCTTGATGACTCAGAATCAATACAACCCTTGCTAATCCTTTTATAAATTGCAGTTCAATTTCACTGAATTATTGATTCCATGAAGTTTACATCTTTTGATCCAACAGGATTTTTTCAATAAATGTACTTTATTCCTGTTATCTCCTCTATGTTGTCTGTGGACTAGTTCATGCACTTGAAATTGTAATTGTGAGATTTGATCTAATCTTCCAACACATTTTTTGTCAGATTAGATTTAAAATCTAATCCAATGTAATAGTAAAATCAAATGTTGTCTTACTATTAAGCAACAGGTACTTTTTAAAAGTTACCACTTTCCTGCCCAAAGCTTCTGGAGGCCTTTCTGTAAGTATTGAACTGTCACCTGGCAGCTGGATGGCTCCCCTGTAGTGAGGCATTAATTGTTCCCTGGACAGGACAGAGGGCCTCGGGTATGGGAGAAGTGGTCCTTACCTTGACAAGATGGCCTGGGAGGTGTGCCCAGTAGCCTGTTTAACTTCAAAGGGACCTTCTCTGTCACAGGCAAATGTAGCTAACACCTGAGTTTGCGGCTTCTATTGTCCTCTAGTCAGGCTGACACCAATCCCAGGGATAGTGGGAGTTGATCCAGAACTGGTGAAGAGTTGCCCCAGAAGAGGGGCTGCTCATTTCCATGGCCACACCTCTGGGTGAATGCAGGAGCTCTGCACAGGGGAAGAAGGGTTCTGGTATACTGGACTGTTCCAAAGTGCTCTGCAGGAGGGTTGGGGCAGGTGTGGAAGGACTCCTCGTAGCTGAGGGATTCCTGTTGGCAGTACAGACTCTATTTGCGAGGGTCTAGAAGACTCCGGTCCAGCGTCCGGTGGCACTGCCCAGTCTCTTGCCCATTTCCTTGCTGTGATTACAGCTCTCCTCGAACTGCTGACTATGCTCCTAGCTCCTTCCTGCTGTGTCTGTTTTTGAGGACTTCACATGCAGCAACCTGTGAATCTGGGAGTTGTGTGCACCAACCTTAGTGCCTCACCTGTGTCTGGAAAAAGAGAGAATGTTATTTTGAGAGAGGGAGGGGAAGGGAGACAGAGAGGAAAGGAGAGGAGAGGGAGAGGAGAGGTGAGGCTGAGGTGGGCAGAGTATAGAAAGGAATGGTGGGGAATGGAAGGTGAGGTAAGGAAGGGGGAGGGAGGAGAGAAGAGGAGACAAGAAATGAGAGTGAGTGAGAAAGGAGAGAGATTTCAGAAAGCTAAGGAAAAGAAAGGACTGGAGGAGTGAGGTGAGAGGAGCAGAGGGACTGAGGAGAAAATGGGGAGGAGTGTAAAGGAAAGGAGATGGATGATGGTAAGATACAGATGTCAAAAGTGTGGAAGTTACAGTGAAGAGAAGGGGTAGAGAAGAGGATGGATCAAGAGGGTAAAGAATGGATAGGAAAGGTTATGTAAGGGAATGGTTTGCAGTGAAGATGAGGGGTCTGATTGAGCTTTGAAGGGATGGAGAGGGAAAAGGAATCTCCATGGTATATATATGGAGGGAGGAGACCAGAAGAAAGATTGAGAAAAGAAAGGAAAGGAGGAGGAAGGGAAAAGCGGAAAGTTTAGAAAAGTTGAAGAGGTAGGTAAGGGTGAGAGGCACAGAAGAAAACGTGGGTGGGGTAATGAAAGTGTTGGATAAGTGTTGGAACGGAAATAAGTGGAGAATGGAGAGAAGCTGATAGGTTGGGTTTTGGAGGGTTAGAAAAAGGAATAGTAGTGGAGTAAAGGGAAGGGGCTGGCGGAAGAGAGTAACAGGAATCAAAGTGGAATGAGAAGGAATGTAGAAGGAAAGGAATAGGAGAGTAGGAGAGAAAAGGTGTGAAGTGAGGGGAGGAAATTGGGCAGGAATGGGAATGTTGGAAGTGAATGAGGAAGACGGTGGGATGGGGAGATGACTGAAATGCAAGATATGGAAAAGGATGGGAAGTGAAAGGAAGGAATGGAATGTGAAATAAAAAAAGGATGGGAAGGGAAATCTGTAGGAGAATGATGTATATTGAAATTAGGGGAATGTATGGGGTTAGGAGGTAAAAGAAGGAACTGGAAAAGGATGTTAGGAAAGGGGTAGGTTTGGAGACCGAAAAGGAGAGGAAAAGTTTGTTGAAGGGAGCGGAGAAAAGGGACGGTTAGGGAGAAAGGGACTTGATTGAAAAAAGGAAGGATGAGGTTGAGAAAGGATGGATTGGGTTGCCGTGACTAATTTGGAAGAATGGGGGAAGAAATTAGGGATTAAGGTAAATGGAGATTTAAGTCCGTCTCAAATCAGATTCTCTTTGGTTTCGAGTTCAGTTCTCAGTTCGCATTTCAGTTCAGTTTGGTTTTCAGTTTAGTTTTTATTTGGCTCATTTACCTTATTTCCTTGCACCATCCCACTGTCCATTTTCTTATGGAGCCTGCTCAGGCCCAGATTTCATCTTCTCGGTGTACCCAGCGCCAGTCACCAGAAGTAATCCTCTCGGTCCGGTGTCCTTGTCTGTAATGCTGCAGCTGTCTGGCTTCCAGCCTTTCATACCAAGGGCACGTCACAGTGGGGCCATTTCAACATGTCATCATGCGTCATCACTGTGGGTGATACCACGTTTTCCATGTCTACAGAGGAATCGGGGTAAGGATAGGTCAAGATCTAATTTATTGATAAACTCCATCTATTGTTACCAAAAAAGTATCCTTCCTAGGCTCTGAAAGAGAGACCTCATTCTACCAGACATAACCTCCCCAACTGTGTTCTCCCCTTTTCTGCCTGCCGCAATGAAGGCCTCCCCTCTGCAAGAATCCGGGGCCTCAAGAGCCCCCGCAGGGTCTGTGATGTCATAATGTCCAGTTCCCAAGGTTCCGCCTCTGGTGCTGCCGTGAGCGCACGTCGCCTTCAAAAGAACTCGGAAAAGATTCAGACCTTCAGCTCAGTCGCTGTTGAAAATTAAATTATATTTTGATCATAACGTTCATCTCAGAGACATGTCTGCAGGTCGCTATATATATGAAAGGATTCCCTCTGAGACACATACACGTCGCTATACCTGACAGTGTCCTCTCCTCTGATGTCCAGTAACCTACTCACTCGAGGCTCTGATTAGTCCAGATCGTAGGTCAGCTAAATACAAACGTTCTCAATGGATGATAAATTAGTCCAGGCGAAAGACGCGGTGAGGGTGTGGAGTTGTGGCCAGAGCAGCAGATTTTGGAACTGGGAATCCAGTTTCGAGTCCCTTCGTTGGCTCAACATCCTGTGATTCTGGACAAATCACTTAACCTCCCAGTGTCTAAAAAGTGAAGGTGACCTTGTGTAATGTAACTGGTGGTAAAGCGCTCCAATACCTTCCGCCGAGTTAGCGCTGTTTCAAAAGCTGGAAAAAAAGTGAAGTGTTGCCTCTGTAGACCAATAGTTTACACTCTGCGTCCTGTTATGGTGGCTGCTTCAGTCGACTTTTGTGCTTCTGGAGATGTGATTGGGGGTGGTGCCCCTGTGACTTGAAGGCCTCTTGATCAGTGCAGAGAATGAAACGATGCTTCAAGGTTTTCTTTCAGAAATGCTTAGCTGTGCTTCCGTACAGTTCATTATTTTTCACTATAGCGGTTTCCGTCATTGTACTCTAATTTGGTTTCTATGCGCTATAGTGCTCACCCTCACCTGCACAGCCTGTAGTGTTTCCTTCTCAGGATTGTAATGGGTAGAAGGATTGGGGTTGGCCTTCACGCTCCGTGGGGTAGATTACCCAAGATCTTTCGTCGTTTGACAGTACACCGGAGTCCCGATACACGTGGGCTTGTTTAAAAGTAATTTTTGTCTTTGTGTATTTTTGCTGCTCAACTTTTGCTTTGTTTCATGACTTGTACCTGTAGCAGCATTGCCACTTAGACCAGTGCCCACCAAGGGCGTCAATTCACCAAAATGCCAGGGTAGCGGAAGTGACCTCACACGCCATTTTATCTTTACTTTCACTCCCACACATGCTTACACAAACATACATTCACTCATACACACTCTCTTTTACATAAGCACACTCTCACCCACAAGCATGCACACAACATACATTTGAACGTGTTTTTTTACTTACCTCAGCTACCAAGGAGGGTCATATTTGAGCAAACAATACTCAATTTTTATTACACTAATAGAGAATAATATGTTATCCACTATTAGTGTAAGAAGAAAAACCTGATTAAAAGCTAGAAAGTGGAGCCCTAAGCAGTGTCTATAAGGACGCCTGCTCCCGTGTTTCTGGCACTGATTTTGCCACCTCTGAGGCCAGGGGTCACAAATGCAGTGCCAGAGGTCGCAAAGAGCAGGCTAAGGGTCGTAGCTGCGACCACTGGCGACCCATGAATGACGTCCATGGTACCCACTGTTGACACCAAGCAGCAGGGAGCACATGTCTGCATTAAAAATGCAAGTTCTTTGCTTGTAAATGCATGTAACCTTAAATAAACGGTGCTACACTGTAGATCAAGTCAAGAATGTCTTTATTATCCATTTTTAAGTACGTTCACCTTAATCTCGCGTTATTATCACATTCACTCTTGAATACTGTTGTGTAGCCATTTTAGCTATAGTTTTAGACACGTTATTTTAGAAAACTAGGCCAGCCGTTGTCCACCTTAACCTATATATGTTTTATATTAGCTTCATTATATTATTTTGACAATAGCCACTTTTGTAGTCTTGTTTTATTTTTTTCTATCTAGTTGTTCTTCGCCTAGGCCAGCACCGCATTTCTAATATTCTTAAACAAGACATTTCTTTCACTCTGTGCCTTCTCAAGGCTGCAGTAAAACAGGTTGCTGGCAAATGTGGTACGCTTTGTCTCCAATGTTCACGGAAACATACACACTCTTACGTCTTGAAACCTCAGCTGTTTTGTTATAAAAACACTACTTTGACCCATGTACGTTAGGGGGAGATTACAGCCAGATGACCACGACTGTATGCTGATTGCTGATTGCTTTTCTGCAGCTGCTTATGTAGACTACAGGCCTCTCGCTCAGGTATGAGGGATGATGTCTTCCCAGGGGGAACCTGAAGGGCAGAATTAGAGATTAATATGCTGTGCTCTAACATAGCCTAGGTTGGGACTATCCTTTACAATCTTAGTGACACAATGATAGCGTTATTTTTGTGTTTTACTCTCCTTGTCACAATCTTAATCTTATTGTGTTTCATTGTCCTAGTTATTGCAATACATGCTTTATTATTTAGGATGCAGTTACTTCAATAAAACTTTATTGAGCTATACTCTGCCTCTGCTAATGTAACTGAGAGAAATGAATGAAATCTGAGTGACCACGATTCCCCTGAGGAGTCATTTATGTCATGCGCCCGGTTGCCAAATCATCCCTGGTCTTGAGTAGAGATGAGGCACTGCTAGTTAGCCGGATGAAGACCTGGATTAGGCCGACAGGTGTCACCTGGTGTGGGTTCAGACTCAGTCCCCCGCAGTACAAGTGATTCTGCCGCCCAAATCCAGTAGTCCCATTAGGATAATGAGAACCTACGCGACAATACATGTGTAGAAGCTCTCTGGGCTCTTTCCCTTGGTCTCTAAAGACAGAAGTGCAAAGTAGTTTCTCCATAACAAATGCTCCAATTCGGAGTTTGCAGCCAAAAAACTGCTTTTAGCAATGTACTAAACACATTTTAGGAGTTGGTAGATTTTTACCTATTCCTAAAATGGGTTTAAAATGGATAAGGAGTTCTTACTTGAAAGGGAATGTTGTAGGTATCCTATCCACATGTATCAATAGTGTAGGATTGAATAGCAGTTGAAAACCGTTGAAAAGTTAGTAACCCCCAAGTTGGGCTGGTTACTTATTCACAAAAGTTAAGGGGTTCCGCAGGGACCTCTTCACTTTTGTAAATGATAAAAAAAGGTTTGGGATTAAACGGTGGTCGATGGAACCACTGCAAACTCTTAAATAAGGTAAAAAAAAAAACTAAACTGTTCTTTATCCTTTAATGAAAGCAGGCTGCATTTTTTAAAAAAGCAGTTTACTTTATTGACATCAGCGGGTCACTCTTTCTGTGATGGCGTTCAATCATAGTGAGTTGAAATTTGCGATCTTCCTCAACAATATTCAGAGTAACGTCAAATTCCAACCGGCTACTAAGTTGATTTTTAAGAACCAATATTTATACGTTTGTTTAAAAAAATATTTACTCATAAAATTACCAGTATTTTGTGACCAGATATTTGTACATCTGGCCACTAGAGCACTGCTGGCAGTTTTTTGTCACCCACTTTACATATTCTCAGTTGCAATCTCTGACTTTAAACAAACATTGACAAAGCCATCGAGCCTGGCTTCCTTAGGCTAATACATAGAACCACAGACATGAGCGTTTGTGCATGCCTTGGCATGGCTGCTTTTTAAAAAAATTCATTTAGATGACTCATACAAATGAATGACACATTCCATGATCCAGCAGAATAAAAAAAATTATGATACAATTATATGAAGAAAAGATATTACTCTAACCTAAAAGGGTAAGTTCATAAATAGTTAATAATATTTTATTGCTTCGGCAATATTGAATCGAACATTCAGTCTAGGAAAGAATCACAAATTCTTTTTAAATAAGATTAGCCTGCCTGTATGCTTAATAAAGATGCTCTCTTCAAGCCTGACTATATATTTTTCTCTCCAATTTTCATACCCTTGAGATGCAAAAGACTGCCAGTTCTTAACAATCAGGGTTCTGGCTACCACCATAGCAATAAAACAAATATATGACTTGGATATTGTAAGAATCCCTTTGGAGATGAACCATCCTATAAGAACTTTCACTGGCTCTGAATTAATAACCACTCCCAGTCAAAAGTTAATGAAACTAAAAATCTTGTTCCTGTATTTATTCATTTCATGGCAACATCAGAACATATAAAACCAATCACCACTTACCCCATTAATACATCTTGGCAGCCAGGTCAATTGCTTGCCCCACTCTGTGAAAGAAAGTAGTTGTTAGATATAGTAATCATTATTGCTGCAGTGCGTGCAGAGAACATTTGAACCACAAAATTTCGGAAATCGAAAACTTTAGTGTATCCTAGAAATAATTTGTCATTGCTATTCCTGTCTCTTTAGCCCATCACTTAATTATTTTATCTGTTCTACTAACAG
This sequence comes from Pleurodeles waltl, assembly GCF_031143425.1. Classification (NCBI taxonomy): domain Eukaryota; kingdom Metazoa; phylum Chordata; class Amphibia; order Caudata; family Salamandridae; genus Pleurodeles; species Pleurodeles waltl. The sequence goes on along the minus strand of NC_090436.1, from coordinate 809,872,473 downwards.
AACTTGTCTGCTGTAAATAGTAATACCAAATGCTTAGACTGTGGTGTGTTTGGCTAGCTAGCGTTTGGAGAATTGTTTTCACTTTCAATAATCTGCTAATCACTGATCTATGCTCCATTGACACACGACCAATTGAGCAATCCAGAACCACAGCCATCTGTTACTAGCTGTCCCTTCTTTCACAAACTATTTTTGTGGCTTCCAATCAGCGACAATCAGGAAATCAGTTAATGGACAAATCCGTAGTCTTGCTAGCACTTCATAATGAAGGAGGTCAGGAATTGAAAGTTTGCAGAAAAGTCCATCAGTCTGGTATGTGAGTTATTAGACAGGATCATCTAGTGCTTGTAAAACTGATCTTTTCTGATAAAAAATGTTGACAGTGTCTTATATCTGACTAGTTTGAGGTTCATAGTAAGGAAGTACAAGTTCAGGCAGACTGTGATGCCAGGACAACTACGTTTATCATGTGATCTAAAATAGTAGTGACATTTATGAGATTCGTAATGACTAGTGGCATAGTATAGCCAAATGTCTAGTAGATCTAGGGCGCCATGCTATTGTGGGACGAAGATCTTGTTTAATGCTCAGTGAAGGTTCTTGTTATTCCAAATAGAAGTATTACAAATGGATTTAACTTTTTTTTTAAAAATGTGTGTATAGTAGTAGTGGAAGGCTAAAGAAATAAAAAACATAAAAAGTAGAAATGTGGATATTGTGATTCATGAAGCATATCCCACTATAGACAGAGGGAGTAGTTTCCATCTATGTACCCTCAAATGACTCTTTTGAAGGATTGACTTATATTTAAGAAAATTGAAACCTTCCATTTTTTCTTTAATGAACATGCCAATGTACCTCTTGGGCTGAGTGATGTGTCTGTGGTTTAACTGACCAGGTAACATTTTACTGACACAGATGAATAACAGGCTTTCAGTTTTTAAATGGTTACTTCAGAAACTGTTGCCACTAATTCTAAAAGGGACAGGAGATTCCCAAGATCAGCTTTAAGATACAATTCAATATTTTTTACATATAATTCTATTTTAGAGAGATTGGAAGAGGGGTTTGAATCCTGCGGAGCGCTTCAAGTTATTTATGTGCTCGACAAATAATGTGAAAGGTATCAAGGACATTGAAGAGCAAAATCTTGCACCTCTAGAAACAGATACTGAGCCTACACCCAGAGAGTTAACCAGAGTTGAGACTTTAGATTATTTTGTACAAAATCTGCAGTTAACCTTGTGATTTGAGGTGGGTATCCAGATTCCTCCATTATGTATAGTGTTTCCCAATTGACAAAATCAAAGGCATTCCATGTATCATGCAATACTACTGTGGCTGGAATATCCTTATTCTTAGAAAACAAGTCAATGGCTTCAATTAGAACATTCATGTTAGTGTAAAGTTCCTTACTGCAGATAAAGCTACATTGATTGGGATGAATTAAGAAGGGAGCCTTTCAAGACATAGCAATTATTTTATAGTTACTGTTTGTACGAAATTGGGCTATTAGTAGAGAGGAATGGAAGCCCCTCTCAAATAATATGCATAATCCTTGTCAGGGTGAAACACAAAAGTTACTAAATAAACCTGTGCTTAACCTTCTGGTAGCCTGGCACAAAAGCAGTCAGGCTTTGTGGGTAAGTATATATGCAGCCCTCAAGCAGTAATATAGTGAGAACATAACACAAAAAAACTTCCAAACCAATTAAAACAAAGTAAAATGTAATACATAAAATGACACCAAAATGGCAAAAATACAATCAATAGAACAAGAGTCTTCAAAGTTTTAGGGGATAATAGCGCACAAAAGCAGAAAGCTTAGCTTGCAGTTGCTCTGGATTGCGTGAAAGTCACAAGTTCAGGCTGACTGTGATGGAGTACAGGTCGGTACAGGAACTAGGACTAAGACTAGATTAAGCCAACTGAAGAGTTACCTTCTCAAGTTTGTGCATGGAGTACCATTTTTGTTGGAAGGGCTGCAAGGAGGTTGTTGTGAGCTCGATGAGCAGATTGGATGTTGCTGTTGTAGCTCAAAGATCTGGTCGTCATTGGAGCTACATGTTGGCAGTCATCCTGGACTGTCGCTGTTGGTGCTCAGTGCTGTGACGCCGTCTCTATTTACAACCGCAGTTGGACCGCGCCTCTGATTATCGCAGCTCCATCCTCTGCGTTTTTGCCCGGTTCTTGCGGTGCCTGCCAGGAAGCATTTTTCATGCTCCAGGTCGCGTCGTCCTTACCTGTCCTTCTAATATTTTTTATTTCCTATTTTCTGTCGGTGGTGAACTCCTTCCTTTTTCCTTTTCTTCTTTTCTTCTGGTTTTTCTGTGCCCTTGTCTTTTTCTTCTTTCTGGTCTCCATGATGTCTCCTTGCAGGGTTTCATTTTGTCTTTTTCTGTTCCTTTTTCCCAGCATGCCCTTTTTCTCTTATACTGCTACTTTTTCCCCATTCTCTATGGGCCTTTTCCTAATCCAAGATGGTGTTGTTTCCTTTTCCTGTGTTGTCACTTTCTGTCTTCCAGTAAGTCACTCAGTCCTGATCTGCTTTGCGTTGCAAACACTTCCTCTTGGTGGTGATCTTCGCTCCTGTTCGTCCTTTGTTTTCCAGTTCCTGTTCCTCTGGTTGTGAATTTTTCCTCTTTTTTTCCACTTTTCATTCCTGTTTTTTCCTCTTTTTCAGGAGTTCCTGTTTTTGAGGTTTTCCCCATTTTTGTTTTTGTTTCCTCTGGGACTCCTTCTGGAGGGTACGGTCTGCTTTGGTGTTTTCCTGTCAAGAAGCATCGAGGCTACTAGAAAGGGTCGCCCCTATCTTGGTCTATCCAGAACTAGCAGAAGACCGGGTGCTCTTTCAAACCCTTCAGTAAAAGGTGAGAAGCATCGCGCAGACCGTAACAAGTGCAAGTCTTGAAATGACAGTCATCGCAGATGGTCACTATTGGCATTAAGAACAGGTACTGCTAGAGCTTTGCATTGGCAGTCCTTGTGGATGGCTGATTCTCTGCACAAAGAGTTCACTTTGCGGTCGTGAATAGCCCAAAACGTCTGTATTGTCACCTTTTCTTCAGCTTGAGTACACTCTGATGCAAGCCAAGGGTTCCGGGCCTTGGGGACACCTCCTGGGGATCAGGACTCACTCCAGCAGATGCCAGCAGCAAGGTCTTGGAAGGACCAGGCAGGTGCAGTTGTTACTGGTCAGCTGACCAGTTGCAGGAAGACCTCTGGAAGCTTGTTGTGTCCCTGGAGCTCAAACAGGAGCCCAGCTAACTGACCCTTGTTGCAGGGCAGCCCTTCTTCTGAATCTTCCACAAGTCCAGGAGTGTTCTGGTGAAAGGTTCTAAAGATGCTACTTTTATATTTGGTGCCAGCCTTTTTGTGGGGGAATTTTCTCGCCTAGCCGAAAACAGGTTATGGTCACCCAATCCCTCCCCCCCACCCATCCTCCCTCAGTCTGGGCTCCAAACTCTCTAGGTGGACAAGGGTAGGCCTGGTGTCAGCTTACTTTGTGTGAGCTAAAGTAACAAGTTTAGGTAGACAATTTCAGACAAGTTCTATTTTGGAGAGTCTCTAGTCGTTCACACTTGTAGTAAAGAGATTTATTAAAAGTGATACATCTATTTGAATAAGTTGTTGATCTGATGTTACAAATCAATGAGCCAATATGAGCTTGGCCCCTTAATTGGTGAATAGGTTTTGGGCTTTTTCATGGCCAATAAAGCTTAATGTATTTCAAGTCCAATGATCAGAGTAATTAGTATAGCCACTTAAAAGACATTGAGCAGTTAGCTACACGGCGTTTTGCCCATGTATTTACTGTCTGTCTAGTGGATGCAGATGAAGTCCTTCAGATGTCCCTTGTGCCGGTAGTTGAAAGCAGTTTTTATTGTGGTGCCTATTCCATAGCCCTCTCAGCAAATAACTTTATATATGCTGCAGGCAGGGCTCCAGGAGAAGGTATAGCGTGTGTTAGAGAGACCTACTACCCTCATGACTAGGTCTTCTTTGTTCCCAAGTCTGGAAAGAATACACAACTCACAACTGGAGAGCCATTCACAGTCATGTGACCGAGGACACTGCCAGAAACGCACATTTAGTTTACGTAAAAAAATACCAACTTTCTAAAAATGCTGTATTTAGAATGATAACTTAAAATCTGACTTTACCATTAAAGAAGATTTTAAATTAAAATGTATTTGAGTGTAAACACCATTTCTCTATCTGGTCCCAAACCGAATTTAGTGCTTATTAAATGTAATGAAGTAACCTAGTGTTAGTCTATGGGAGAGATAGCTTTATAGCAGTGAAAAATTACTTTAGAAAGTTTTAATTACAAGGGCATGTAAAACTTAAATCCACATGTCCTACTTTTAGATTCTATGCACCCGGCCCAGTGAGCCTTTAGGCTGCCCTACAGGCTTCAGTGGCAGCCCTGAGACATCTTTTAAAAGGCTACTTTAGTGGGTGGCACAAGGAGTGCTTCAGCCCACTTTTAATTTATAGGCTCTGGTTACATATAGTATCATTTACTAGGGACATATACATAAATTAAATGTGCCAATTAGGTCTACACCACTTTTACCATGTTTTAGGTTTGGGAAGAGAGAATAAGCACTTTACCGCTGGTTAGCAGGGGTAAAGTGCACTGAGTCCTAATGCTAACAAAGACAAATTCAGCAAAAACAGAGGATGAAAGCAAAAGTGTTTACGGGAAATACTACACTAAGGATATCAGATCTAACAGTGTTTAGCAAGTAATGGGTCTATAAGAAATTATGGCCCTCGTTATGACCTTGGCGGCCATTTGGAGATCCCCACTGGGCTGGCGGGCAGAAACCTAGTTTCCGCCGCAACACAGGAGCCGGCTCCAAACGGACAGTGAAAAGCTGCACCGGGCCCTGTCAGGGGCCCCACGACCCCCCGTACCGCCAGCCTTTTCCTGGCGGTTCAAACCACCAGGAAAAGGCTGGCGGTAGGGGGACTCGTAATCCCCTGGGCAGCACTGCAAGCAGCGCTGCCCTGGCGGATTACAACCGCCGGGCCATTGTGGCGGGAAACCGCCGGCCCCGGCGGTGCGACCGTGGCACTTCCGCTGCGGTCGTAATGCCCTGGGAAGCACCGCCAGCCTGTTGGTGGTGCTTCCTCCAGAACAGCCCTGGTGGTCTTGGACCGCCAGGGTTGTAATGAGAGCCTATATCTTTAGTATCCTGGTTTAACAGTGTAACCACTCTTCCATATAAAATGATGATGAGGAAGACTCCCTTGCCATCACTCTGTTTTCCAATTGCGGGATCAATGGATGTTTTGTAAAACCTGAAGGGGGTCCCAATCATGCTACATGGTTTGCCATTTGGTAGACTGACTCCCAGACTCCCCTCAGCCAATCACAATGTTGCTAACACCAGCATGACAGCAGCGCCATGATTGGTGTGAGTGGCCTGCTTCGGCACTCACACAGGGAGTGGGAGCCTGTGCCCTTTCTCCTCCCAGCTGTCCAGTACAGCTGGGAGGAGAAATGCAAAATGCACATGTCTGTTTGGCCGGCCAAACAGACATGCGCACTTACGGTGCACTCACCACTCCTCCATCCCTCTCCAGCACCGCACCGCCCCGCCCTAACCTGGCTCAGCAAAAACTAAACGCCAGTTACTATCATTTTAGTTTTCCTTCTGCTGCTAGCAGTGGGGGGATGCTCCTCCACCTTAGTGGAGGAGTCGTTGTTGCCTTAGACTATATAGCGCAACATTATTTTCCAGATTTTCAATATGTGTGATTTAATACTTAGATTTTGCTCTAGCAACCAAGCCAAGCCAATAATTCCCTAGTGTGTTCGCTTTCCAACTCCGCTGACCAATTGCAACACAATGGATCTGTGCATTTCTTTTTCATCTTTCAGCACATGCATTAACTTACTGAATTAGTGCATGTGTTGCTGATAGCAGAGTGGTAATTACTACTTTTTGTTTCTGAGCTCTGCTATTTGCAGTTTATGTGCTAACTCAGAGATTTCTTTAGTTAATATTCGTGCAATGGTTGGTAAAAATAAGTTAATAGTAACCTACATCAGCGCAGAATGGGATCATGACATGGCTCCAGGATGTATTTTCCTAAACACTACTAGTGCACAGCCCGTGGTGCAGATAATTTGCACTCAATCCAACAGAGCACAATACATGTAACTTAAAGCACTTGGGGCCAGATGTACCAAAGGTTTGCGACTCGCAAACGGGCAGAATCGCAATTTGCGACAGTGCAAAATCGGAAATGGGATGCAAAAAGCCCATTTCCGACTCGCAAAAAGCGATGGGACCCGTTTGCGAGTCGCATCTGTTGCGACCCCATTTTGCGACCCGCAAATAGCAAGTCGCAATTTGCGAGTCGCAAACCTTATGCAATTGCAACTCGCAAATTGCGACTAGTCGCAAAAAGCCCAGTTTGCATGTCCCATTTACCACTAACTCAGAGCAGGTGGTAACCATTACCAAAGTATAAAAGGGGACCCAGAAGCCATCTGGGTTACTCAAGATGGCGGAGATATACCTGATAGCAGTGAGGAGGAGAGTCTACGCAGCCCAGCAGAGGAGGAGGAGGGGCCACTGACAGGAGAAGATATATAGAACCAGGCAGACTCTTTTTCAGCAAACTGAAGAGGAGATCTATGACAAATACCGCCTTAGCAGCGCAGCCATTCTAGAATTAATAGATTTACTCAAACCACAGCTAGAACACCAGACTCTGCGTGGCTGCGCCATTCCTACGCATGTGCAAGTACTATGCTCACTGCACCTCTTGGCCTCAGGGAGCTATCAGGGGGTCATTGCTGTGGCAGGTAGGGTATCCCAAAGTGCAGTGTCAAGGTTCCTCAGGGCCTTCCTAGATGCCTTAGTCACGCACATGTCTCACTTCATATACTTACCAAGGAATGAGGCAGAAATGAACAGCACCAAGCTGGACTTCTACAGGATTGCCCACTTTCCCCATGTCATAGGGTGTGTAGATGGGACACACATTCAAATATGCCCCCCTGCAAATCTGGAACACATTTTCCGCAACAGAAAGTGTACCTACTCACTCAACATACAGGTTGTTTGTGATGCCCATTATGTCATCACGGACATCGTAGCTAAGTTTCCAGGCAGTACCCATGACTCATACATTTTTAGGCATAGTGGGATACATCAACGCCTGGAACGTGGGGAATTCGGAGACGGTTACCTCCTAGGTAGAGCCACAGACACTTGCAGACATACACACAGGTCACTGTGCACGACTATCTGGACTTCCTAACAGTGTACTTTTGTGCCCAACAGGTGACAGTGCCTATGCTCTCAGGCCTTGGATCATGACTCCGTTTTTAACACCCAGCACTGAATCAGAGAGGCAATACAACAGTGCACATAAGAGGACCAGGAACCTGATAGAGCGCACCTTCGGACTCCTGAAGGCAAGATTCAGATGCCTCCACCGCAGTGGAGGCGCCCTCCAATACACCCCCATTACCGCATTCAAAATTGTGGTCGCATGCGCCATCCTCCACAACATAGCCACCGACGTGGGCTACCTCTCACCCCTGCAGACCCAGATCCTGATGATGAAGAGCAAGAACAACCACATCGCCATCATGGGGATAGGAGTCTAGCTAATCAAGGCAGACTGAGACGGGAACACATTGCAACACAATATTTTGGACGGTACGTGTCAACTCCCACCATACTCACCTATTGACCAAAAACTCCATTTGTTAAGTGGAACAAAAATAACTGTTTAATTACTGTAATTAAGAAACTATATACAAGTCGAAATTGTCCATGGGCAGGAAAATGCCAACGAGTCATGTGGCACATTAACGCCATGTGCCACATTTAATGGTCCTGGGTGTTCTCTATGATCTTCTGCCCCTCCTTGCAGCCTGGCTGGTCCCTGCTGCGTCCGTGGTGCTCTGCCTACCACTCCTGAGCACCCTGCTGTCAGTGGCAGAGACACTGCTCACTGTTGAGCCCTCCTCACTGTCTTGGGGTGTTTCCCCTGTGGCCCTCGACATTTCCCGTGTCTCCATAAGTTCGATGATGTGGGTGAGACGTCCCAGGCCCCTGGCAACATCCCCAGCAAAATGGCCCATCTCTACTTGCAGCCCAACTGTCCTCCTCGACAGGCCTGTTGTATTCATGGCGAGCCTGCCGATCGATGTGGCCATCCTGTCCAGTCTGTGCATTATCTGGCGATCTCTGCGCCGCCCAGCCTCTGCCTGGGCCAGCAGTCCTCCCGCCAGTTCCCTAATGGCAAGGCCAAGGTCCCCAGTGTTCTGGCACATCATGTCCATGCGTCTGTTGAGGTGCTGCATGCTTGCATGGTTGTTTCGCACAAAGCGGTGCAGCACACCACTAATCCTGCCCAAAATTCTGTTCTGCAGGCGCTGACCACGCAGCAGATGTGCCTCACTGGTGGTTGGAGGAAGTATCCCGGATGCAGACTGCAGCCCAGATGGTCTTGACCTGCGACGCCTGCGCAGCGGTGGCTGCCCTGTGCTCCCACCTGTGTCCTCCCTGCCTGTTGCTGGGGCAGCTTCTTGCGTGATTGTTGCAGCAGGTGTGGCTACTGCAGGGATGCTGCTGACCGTGCAGGTGGGGGTGCTGGCGGGTCCTGGGGTGTCCTCCTGGGCCTGGGTGCTTGGGGTGTTGGGGGTGTCTTGCTGGAGACCTGTGGGACATGGGGAACGGACTGTCAGTGTCTACTATCTATTGCACACATCCTAATAAACATTTGCCTATGAACTGCCTATTTGACTACATTTCCCATAATGCATCATTCTGGCAATTTCTACCCTGAAATGGAGCTATTTTGGTTGTGCATGCACCTATGTACATGGTGGGTGGGGGTATGGCATTGATAGGGGTACAGGCTTATCACATGGTACTCACCGGTTGATGTGCTGGGCTCTGAGGTGTCCAGGTCCCCAAATCCACACACTGCCTCCTGCTCCAATGTTTCTTCCACCCTTTCTTCCAGGGGTGTGGGTGGTGGCACAGATGATGGTCCCCCTCCTGTGCCTCTCATCTCCCGGAGCCTTTCAGCCACCCTCTCCTTGGTCCGGGAGCGGAGGTCATACCACCTCTTCTTAATGTCCTCGATTGTCCTGTGGCTCACACCCAGGGAATTGATTTTATCCTGAATGTCCTGCCAGAGTTGTTTTTTTGTGGCCTCAGGAACATCGAGGGCTGCTCTCCCAAAAAGCAGACAGGCGGGAGACAATGTACCGCCCACTGTATCACAAGCTACCAATCCGTCACCTTTTCCGGGGCGGTAGCCCCGCCGATAAAAACACGGCGGAAACAGCCATTTCGAAGGGAAAACACCCACCTCCATATACCCCACGGGGAATCAGGACAGCATGGAACCCGAACTCCACATACTCCCAGCGATAGTGTTCCTACTCCTCTACCAGGAGCACGAACGCCGGCGCAGAAGACAACGGTGAGTACAGCACCTACGACACAAGGGAGGGGAGAGAAGAACATATTACGGGTACACACATACGCGACACACCCACCCTCACCCTCACCCACTACAACACACACATCAATGCATAGCAACACATCAGAGTGACACCCCCCGAACCCCCCGGAAGAATGCAAATACAAAAGAAAATGATTCTAAACATTGAAATATATTGTATAACTGGCTTAAAAATATATCTACACATCAAAAAATCTTATATACATAAATGTACAAGTCCGAGCATTGTAGCATGCATTGTCCGTGGACCACTGGGCCCAAATCACATGGGCAAAGCCCACACAAGATACCTGACTCCAACGGAGAGAACACTGCAGGGGCATCAGATAGCAAAACAACATGCACCTCAGGGGGAAGGGAAGGGGGGGCACCTCAGCCAGATGAGTGAACGACGCCAGATCCACGAGGGGCCTCCAAGGCCACTGTTCAATCCTGGGGAGTGCAAAGCCACAGTCTCACAAGTCTCTGCAGTGGGTGGTTTGCCCACTGGACCATCCTGGGGAGTGCAAAGCCACAGTCTCACAAGTCTCTGCAGTGGGTGGTTTGCCCACTGGACCATCCTGGGGAGTGCAAAGCCACAGTCTCACAAGTCTCTGCAGTGGGTGGTTTGCCCACTGGACCATCCCGGGGAGTGCAAAGCCACAGTCTCACAAGTGGATAACAGTCTCCACTGGTTCTGGAGGGGGCTTTGTGCCCAGAGTGCTTCGTGCAGCCCTGCACAACACAGATGAGGGCCAGCCCCTGCCGCTCATGGGGCAGCGGTGCTTGATACGGCGGTGCCCAGTTCAGCGGTGCTTGAGATGAAGGGCCCAGTGCAGCGGTGCTTGATACAGCGGTGCACAGTTCAGCGGTGCTTGAGATGAAGGGCCCAGTTCAGCGGTGCTTGAGACGGCGGTGCCCGGTTCAGCGGTGCTTGAGATGAAGGGCCCAGTGCAGCGGTGCTTGATACGGCGGTGCCCAGTTCAGCGGTGCTTGATACGGCGGTGCCCAGTTCAGCGGTGCTTGAGACGGCGGTGCCCAGTTCAGTGGTGCTTGAGACGGCGGTGCCCAGTTCAGCGGTGCTTGAGACGGCGGTGCACAGTTCAGCGGTGCTTGAGATGAAGGGCCCAGTTCAGCGGTGCTTGAGGCGGCGGTGCCCAGTTCAGCGGTGCTTGATACGGCGGTGCCCAGTTCAGCGGTGCTTGAGACGGCGGTGCCCAGTTCAGCTGTGCTTGAGATGAAGGGCCCAGTTCAGCGGTGCTTGAGACGGCGGTGCCCAGTTCAGCGGTGCTTGAGACGGCGGTGCACAGTTCAGCGGTGCTTGAGATGAAGGGCCCAGTTCAGCGGTGCTTGAGACGGCGGTGCCCAGTTCAGCGGTGCTTGAGACGGCGGTGCCCAGTTCAGCGGTGCTTGAGACGGCGGTGCCCAGTTCAGCGGTGCTTGAGACGGCGGTGCACAGTTCAGCGGTGCTTGAGATGAAGGGCCCAGTTCAGCGGTGCTTGAGACGGCAGTGTCCAGTTCAGCGGTGCTTGAGACGGCGGTGCCCAGTTCAGCGGTGCTTGAGACGGCGGTGCCCAGTTCAGCAGTGCTTGAGATGAAGGGCCCAGTTCAGCGGTGCTTGAGATGAAGAGCCCAGTTCAGTGGTGCTTGAGACGGCGGTGCCCAGTTCAGCGGTGCTTGAGACGGCGGTGCCCAGTTCAGCGGTGCTTGAGACGGCGGTGCCCAGTTCAGCGGTCCTTGAGACGGCGGTGCCCAGTGCAGCGGATCTGGCCATGGCGTGGAGGTCATTTGCCACCTGTCCTGTGGCTGGCGGAGCCTTCCTGCCCATCTGTCCTGTGGCTGGCGGGGCCCTCCTGGGCTGCAGTGCCGGGCCTGTTGGTGGCCTCCTGCCCACCTGGGATGGGGCTTGCGGGGCCCTCCTGCCCACCTGGGATGGGGCTGGTGGGCCCTCCTGGCCTTCCCAGCCTTCCCTGATCGCCTGTGTCCCTTCCCCACCTTGGGCGGTGTGCCAGCTGTCTCCACACTTCCTGCCGGAGCCATGGTAGGGGTTTTAGTCCCTGCTGTTTTCACCCTCTCGCGCCGGCCACTGCCTATCTTTGGATGTTTCTCCGGGGGTGGGCTGCCCGTGCCATGGCTCCGTACTGAACTTGCTGCCCTGGAGGGTGGGGGACTCCACAGTCCATGGCAGACTGTCATGACAGGGCCCGGTTTTGTCGTGGCTGAGGTGCTGACTATAGTCCTATGACATGTGCGGGGTGGGGGAGTTGGTGGAAAGAGGTTGAGTTTGGACAGGAAAAGCTTCTTAGGAGCAGTGGGACGGGTAGGTGTAGTGGGTATGGGAGTGGAGGAAGAGGTTGTGGTTGTAGGAGTATGAAGTCTGGTGTCTTTGGGTGCAGGTGCTTGGGCTGGAGGCTGTTGTGAGGTGGATGGCTGTTGGGCGGGTGGCTGCCTGCGTTTGTGTATCTTGGAAGAGGGGGTCACAGACACACTGGGAGAGGACACAGGGGACGTGTAAATGGTAGTGGGGGTGGTGACTGCACGTGTGCGGGGGGTTCTGGTGTGTGTGCTGGTGATGGACGTAGTGGCTGAAGATGTTGTGCATGCAGCTGTGAGTGGAGACGTGACAGGGAGGGAGGAGGGAGACGAGGAGGAGGGGGACACAGTGGAGGCAGTGGGTGTTGGTATGTCTGTATGTGGATGTTGCTTGTGTGAATGCCTGTGTGATGTGTGGTGCTTATGTCTGCCTGAGCTTCCCTTGGGTGTTGAGGTGTGTGCAGGCTGGTCTGATGGTGTGTCAGGGATAGGCAGAGGTACAGGTGATATGGTCTGGGTGGGGGAAGTTGGAGGGGGGAGGCTAGAGACAGGGACAATGGCTGCCATCAGTGCTGAGGCCAGAGTGTTGAACGATCGCTGTAGGGCAGCCTGAACAGAATGAATGCCCTCCAGGTATGCATTACTCTGGTGCACCTCTCTTTCAACACCCTGGATGGCATTCAAAATGGTAGACTGCCCAACAGTGAGCGTCCTCAGGAGGTCAATGACCTCCTCACTGAGGGCAGCAGGGGTGACTGGGGCAGGGCCTGAGGTGCCTGGGGCGAAGGAGATGCCCACCTTCCTGGGTGAGCGGGCACGGGGCAAACGCTGAGGGGCTGCTGGGAGGGCGGTGCTGGTGCGGTGGGTGGCGGCTGTACCTGTTGTTGCGGGGGGCCCAGATGTTGCCGCCACCACAAGGGAGCTCCCTTCAGAGGACGAGCCTGTGTCGCTGATGTCTGCCCGAGTCCCCGCTGTGGAGCTCCCCTCGCCCTCCGTCCCACTGGTGAATTCGGAGTCTGTTGCATGGCCCTCCATGGCCATGTGGGATGCAGCTCCCTCGTGCTCAGATGGCACTTCTCCTCCGCCAGATGATGCTAATGCACACAATTGTCCTTCATAGGCACCGTCCGCTGGGACATGCGAGGAGATGGAGGAATCTTCCCGTGTACAGACCGCTGGTGGACCTGTCGATAATGGAGGAAAGACATGTCATACTGACATACAGGCTTGACCGAGCCACTATTCATGAACTGTGTGCCCAGCTGGAGCCAGAACTGAGGTCACCAATCCGCCAAACCACAGGGATCCTCCCTCTAGTGCAGGTGCTGTCAGTGCTCCATTTCTTTGCAAGTGGGTCATTTCAAACAACAGTGGCCATATCATCAGGGATCTCTCAGCCTATGTTTTCCAAGGTGTTGTCCAGAGTGTTGTCTGCCCTGCTGAAACACATGCGCAGCTACATCGTTTTCCCTGAGGTGGGGGATTTGCCTACAGTGCAAGGTGACTTCTATGCCCTTGGACATATCCCCAACATCATAGGTGCCATTGATGGGACACATGTGGCTTTGGTACCCCCCAGCAGGAGTGAACAGGTGTACAGAAACAGGAAGAGTTATCATTCGATGAATGTACAGATGGTGTGTTTGGCAGACCAGTACATCTCCCATGTGAATGCCAAGTTCCCTGGCTCAGTGCATGACGTGTACATCATGCGGAATAGCAGCATCCCTTACGTGATGGGTCAACTCCAGGGGCACCGTGTGTGGCTAATTGGTGACTCTGGTTACCCCAACCTGTCATGGCTACTGACCCCAGTGAGAAATCCCAGGACAAGGGCAGAGGAACGCTACAATGAGGCCCATGGGCGAACTAGGAGGGTGATCGAGCGGACCTTCGGCCTCCTGAAGGCCAGGTTCCGGTGCCTCCATATGACAGGTGGTTCTCTCTACTACTCACCAAAGAAGGTGTGCCAGATCATCGTGGCCGGCTGTATGCTTCACAACCTGGCTTTGCGACGCCAGGTGCCTTTTCTGCATTAGGATGGTCCAGATGGTGGTATTGTAGCAGATGTGGAGCCTGTGGAGAGTGAAGCCGAGGAAGCCGAAGAGGACGACATAGACAACAGGAACACAGTAATACAGCAGTATTTTCAGTGACACACAGGTAAGATTCCACACCGGCATATTACATATACTTAACCACTACTACGTCTCTACTGTCTGTCCTTTTCCCCCAGTGTATGGTAACTGAGTTGTGACTTTCCCTTCAGATTTCAGAGATGTGGGCCCCACTGCGTGACATCTGCTTTGTTTTCCCATGGACTACAGCTGTGTGACAGTGGTATGTTGGCATCACAATGTAAATATGCATTTTGGCACAGTAATCTCTAATACATTGTACTAAATCACAGCCAGACTCTAGAATGTTTTGTGCAATAACTGTGTTTATTTCTGAGCTCTATATTGGTGGGTGGTTGCAAATCGGTGAGGGGTGATGGTGGAGGATTGTCCATGGCAGAGTCCAGATTAGTATTATCACAGGTGCATTGTCCAAATGGCTGTGGGAAGTTGAGCAGGGGCAGTTTAAGGATGGACAGGGTGACAATGTGGGTCAGTGGGATGACAATCAGGGAGGTATCCTTTGCTGGCGGGGGTCTTGGCATCTTACTCTGTCTTCTTCCTGGATCTCAGGGCCCGCTTCCGGGGTGGTTCTCCTTCTGCAGGGGGTGGGGTGCTGGTGGTCTGTTGGTCCTGTGGCGGGGCCTCCTGTCCACTAGCGACGGCAGAGGTGGTAGGCAATTCTTGGTCCATGCTAGTGTCAGGGGCCCTTTGTGGTGCCACAGTGTCCCGCAATGTGGTGACTACCTGACTCAGAGCCCCTACAATGGTGCCCAGGGCGGAACTGATGGTTCGTAGTTCCTCCCTGAACCCCAAATACTGTTCCTTCTGCAGGAGCTGGATCTCCTGAAACCTGGCCAGGACCGTCGCCATCGTCTCCTGGGAATGATGGTAGGCTCCCATGATGGAGGAGAGGGCCTCGTGGAGAGTGGGATCCCTGGGCCTGTCCCCCCCTGTCGCACAGCAGCCCTCCCAGTTCCCCTGTTTCCCTGGGCCTCTGTCCCCTGGACCGTGTGCCCACTACCACTGCCCCCAGGTCCCTGTTGTTGTTGGGGTGGTGGGTTAACCTGGGTGCCCTGTAGTGGTGGACACACCGCTGATTGACGTGTCCTGGGGACAGAGGTATGGGCCCGCTGGGTGGGTGCTGTGCTGGTGTTCCCAGAGGGGGAAGGTCTGCTGTGGCCTGTGGCTGTCTGAGGGGAACCGACTGTCCCGAGGTCCCCCGATGGGCCGGGCTGGTCATCTAGATCCAGGTCGACAGAGGTGCTGTCATCACTGTGGGCCTCTTCTGGGGGTGGAGTGGACATTTGTGGACCCTCCTGCGCGGTGACGTGGCGTTCGGGTCCTGCAGGGGTATAAATGGATGGTTATTGCATCTGTGTGTGCCATAGCGTGCAATGGGTGGGTGCCCGTGTACCCCAGTGCTGGCATTCCTGTGTGGGGGCTTTTGTGACGGTGGTTTGGGGGGGGGCGGGATGGGGATGTGCAGTGGGCATGCTCTGGTGATGGGTGTCCATGCTTTGTGGTCGCATGCAGGGCCTGGGGTTGGGATGGGTGGGTCGTGATGGTGAGACATTTGCAAGGAGTAGGTGTGATGGGGCTGAGGGTGAGGGTGGGGGTATGAGTTGGCATGCTGGTGGGGTGGGGGGGATGAAGTAGTGAAGATGAAACTTACCACAGTCCATTCCTCCAGATACTCCTGCGAGGCCCTCAGGATGCAGGATCGCCAAGACCTGCTCCTCCCATGTTGTAAATTCTGGGGGAGGAGGTGGGGGTCCGCCACCAGTCCGCTGCACCGCGATGTTGTGCCTGGATACCATTGAACGCACCTTCCCCCGTAGGTCGTTCCACCGCTTCCTGATGTCGCCCCTATTTCTTGGGTGCTGTCCCACTGCATTTACCCTGTCGACTATTCTGCTCCATAGCTCCATCTTCCTGGCAATGGTGGTGTGCTGCACCTGTGTCCCGAAGAGCTGTGGCTCTACCCGTACAATTTCCTCCACCATGACCCTGAGTTCATCCTCAGAAAACCTGGGGTGTCTTTGCGGTGCCATGGGGTGGTGTGGGTGATGTGTGGGATTGATTGTGTGGTGCTAAGTGTGGTGATGTGTATTGGTGTGTTGTGTGAAGTGCGTGGTATTATTGCTGGGTGAAAGTAAAATGCGCGTCTGGGTACTCGGATCTCTATTTCTCTGTGCGTGGTCCCGATTCTGGAGGAGTGGGGGTTTGAGGGTGATGTGGGTGTGTGTTTTATATTTCATTGGGTGTGTGGGAGTGGTGTTTGTATATGTATCAGGTGTGTGTATTTTGATTTGTCCAATGTGGTTGTGTATTTTGAGCGCGGCGGTGTGTACCGCCAATAGAATACCGCGGTCGAAAGACCGCCGCGTGGATTCGTGTGTCGTGATAGTGTGGGCGTATTTCTGTTGGCGTAACAGTGGAGGTTTGGTCATCGCCAGTTTCTCGTTGGCCTTTGGTGTGGCGGAATTTTGTGGATGTCTGTATTTTGGCGGTTTGCCTGTTGTGGGTCAGAATGACCGTTGCGGTTTACCGTGGCCGCAGCGGTATGTTGGCGGTCTTCTGACAGCGGTAAGCTGATTTTACCGCCAAGGTTGGAATGACCACCAAAGTCTTGTTCAGAAATATTAGTCTAAATTAACACACTTGACACATAGCAGGTGCATAAATACTGGTGCTTGGCTCTGCACTGAGCGTAACCCTTCGCGACATGGCCTCAGGGGCCGGTAAACAGTTTAAAGGTTACAATTGTGGAAGGCATGAGAGAGGCAGTAGACCCATTGCTACATAAGACAATAGTGGGCCTGCGTTAATTTAGAGTCTTTATATGAATTGGCCATTGCCCTTGAGAGTCCTTCCATTTCCATTTTGTTCCAAAGTCTTTGGTGCCAATGCAGGATTGATGGGTATCACTCTACCAGTACAGGGATAGGGTAATTGCTGCTGCCCGCCAGCATTGCTCGTGTCTATCCACAGTTCCCAGTCTGCACACAGTTCTCAGCCTGCTCCTTCCTACAGTTCCCGGCCTGCCTCCATCTGCTCAGAGTTCTGAACAGACAGCATTGCTGGATGGAGCTTAGCTGGGCAGCTCACGGACTGGGGAGCCCCAGCATTTCTGGTCTCTCCTACACCCCTGGATTTTGTTTGGAGCTGTGGCCCACCATTGGCCAGTATTGAGGTGCCTCAGTTTCAGCAAAACAGATCTGTTTCGGTCCCCTCACCAGTGGATGGAGGCTGGCTGGCCTTTGAAGTAGACTCTGTGGCTTGGTCCTTCATGTCTGGAGGTATTCCGCGACACAATAGTGCAAGTTAAAATCCTCAAACTAAATTGAACTATGGGCAATTACGGAAAATCCTCTAGATGTCTAAACTATTGCAACAGGGAAAAATCTAACTAAAAATACATAAGGACAAAAGCAGAGGAGCAAGAATAGGAAAAAAAGAAGTGGAAAAATGGGACAAGGTGACATCATTTCAAAAGCTTGGTCAAGAGTCTTCTGAGAGAGTTAAGTGTAAGTCTAAGCCACACTCAACAAAGCAAGGGGACAAAGGGAAAGCCAGAGGTCTGTACCCCTCAAAGTCCAAGGGAAAATGTCCTACAATCAATCAGTGAAAGCCCTAGATAACATCACAAAATCCAATTGGGTAACACCCTCCCGATCACATCATCACAAGCTCCATTGTATTCTTCTGTCCCATGATGTAACATGAAACATTTGCTACTTTTCTCATACCAGTCCTGAGAATACTGTTGTCCTTGGCCCTCTTAATAATGTTTGCAAAACTGTATGAGTAAGGGGCAGTCATCTCACTCTTGGTGTTTTTGTGTTCTGCCTTCAAGGTTTTTCTCTCAGTCTTTCTATTAGTAACACAATATCTCATCTATCAAACTAACATTTCATGTGAAGGCACCTGCAACGAAATGACACGTTAGCAGAAAATGAAAAACAATTTCTCACATTAAAGAAATTCAGGCCACGTCAGGTCAACTTTAAACTTTACTCAGCAATGCATGTTTAATTTCACATTATACTGTGCACATATTAATTTCTGCAGTTGTATAAATGTCAATTACATAGATTCAGTTAGGATTTCATGTTACAGTAGAAATAAAGCATGAATTGTAAATACACAAGTTTAGGAGTGCCTGAGAACTACATTCCAACATTAAACTTCAAACAATAAGTCATGCATCATACAATCTGTTAATGTTTCTAAAATACATTCAAATAACATGAAGATGGTTATAAAATTACACTCAATGATTATACTGCCTTTAATAAGATCAAGGCACACTGAATACATTTAAATGTTTTCCCAACACTACAGTGAATATACTTCATTATTGATGTTGAGTGCACTACTTTACACTAGTTAAGCATTAAAACACACAATATATTGGGGTTATAAATACATATAAATCATGATTATGACGTCAAGGGTTGCAGCAAAATTCCAAGCTGCTCCAGTCCACCGCAAGGCGAATCAAGCCATCACATCAACCTGTAAACTCTTATCAGCGAGACAAATCAAAATCTCAGAGGTTTGTCCAGGAAAGATCTTCTGGGTTGCTCTAACTGGTTTCAAGCTTATTAATTTTGGCTTGGTTAATTAAAACCATTGCAACAGTAAACCATATCATTCTGCGATATGAATAACTAAGATAAACATTATTATTATCTTTTATACAGGTAAAAACAAACAATAGAGTGCCTAACTTCAGTTTCTTCCTCCTGCTGCTTTGATTAGCTTTTTTTGCGCAGAAAGGACAAGACCCACATACTAAATGCCTATTCTGTCAAGTAGAAGAAGCAGCAGCGTGCAGTATAGATCCACCTTTGTTATGTACAAAACTATTCATTAAGTGCATGCTTCGGATTCAGGGGTGTGACACAAAAGTCAATACATGTAGTATGTGCAAAACTAGGACCCTAAGACCTGCCTGACCCCAAATTGGCAGAAACACAAGATGAAAAAGATTCTGTATAGACTGGACCTGCTAATAAAGAATGTAAAGGTGATAAAGTGCATTCATCAGTCTCAAGAATCATCATCAAGCTTTTGTTCAGCGCACCTTACATGACTTTTGACATTCACCATGCAGTTTAGGTCCGCATCTGTTATGTGCAAAAGTTGCCATAAAGTACATGCTCCGGATTTAAGAGTGTGACAAAAAATCATTAGAAGCAATATGTGCAGAGTTAGCAGGTGAGCAAGCATTTGCAATGCAATAGGTCTCGCATTTGTGAGAGTTAGAGCTATTGGCATTGTTAATGACCAGTTAGACTTTTCTTGCCCCATAAATTGGTCAACCTTGCCTTATAATTTGGTCCTTTCCTGCCACATAATTCCAGTGGTGCTTGTTATTCTATGGGTGTCCCCCGCAGCCACCCACATTATCGTTTTCCTCCTGTGGCAAGCCTGCGCTCAGGCTCCATACTTTGGGCATTACATTGAAAGGCTCAGCATCCTTTTTATCCGGTGTGCGATACTTCCAGGGATTGTGTGCATTTATACCAAGGATGTGTGCTAGCAGCACGATAACAAGAGAGTTTCATAAATGCACTGCGTTCTGTCGTGTTGTACGATAATCGCTAGTGTGATGAACCGCGTGTTACACATTCGGCATGTGAATGAGCTCATTTGTTAAGGGAATGTTTGCCCTTCTATGACATTTTAGAGTTACACATTTTCCCTAAAACTGGCAAAACAATAGATGAAATGAATTCTCTGCAATTGACATTTTGTTGCTGGTGAATAAGGCTTTTAAATATGCTTTGTTTTCTTTACTGGGACTTTGTTGGCCTATTCCAATCTGTTCTGAAGGTCTTTTCACACTGAGTTTTAGCTTGTTGTGTGAAGTTCCCCTAAATGTATGGTGATGGACAGCGGGAAGTAGGGGTTCATAGACAACGTTTACTCCTCTTTGCTCATTCTTTTAGAGTGTTTTCTGATTTTTTGTTATTTTACTGCCAAGTATTCTGAAAGCTTCCAGTCACTGAGCGATACGTTTCCTGGCACAATGACTTACGTTGATTAACAATAGTCCTCTTCTGGCTACCTTTTGATTCTAAAATGCTGGTTGTTTATAAATATATTTTTGACTGTACATTAGGGTCACTGGGGATAAAGTGGCGCAGCAGGATGACTGTTTTGATGAAGAACAACACTGCTTGTTCACAATTCATCTGTCAGGTGAGTGTGCGCTTCCTTCGAAATGCCTTGGTGCAGATGTATATCTTGATAGGCTTTATGGAAAGCATTAAGGCATGATTTTGATGATTGACCGGATGATGGTGGCTATTTTTATATTTACTTTGTCATTGCTGTTTTGATTAACTGAATTGCGGGTGCATGCATTGTCTTGTTTTTGTAGCAGTTTTTTGTGTTTCTATAGTACTCTGTGAAATAAACAGTGACCGATTGCATGTTTGCTACCAGTAAGACATCTCATCTAATCTTACTCTCTGCCTTTTATACATCTGACACTAGGACAGCCTTAGTTGAGTGTCAGAGCTAAAGTAATGAAGAAACAAGTATGGGCAAAGCAGAGAGGTGGGATTTTCTCTATCTGAAGTTGCTTCTTTATTGATTGACAAGGATGTCCTGTGTCAAAGGGTGAGTTCAAGAGTGGGTAAATGAATGCAGATGTTAGTGCATGAATGAATGATTGGGAAAGTGGCTGAATGCATGGAAGGATGAAGTGATAATGAATGAATGAGTGAACAACTGCATTGGGAGGGAAAATCTGCACCTTGTCATCATTGACACTGAGACCCCTCTAAGCACCCTAACTTTGCCATCGAAGAACTCACTCCATCATCCATGCACTCTTAACCATCACCCATTCACAAATGTATGTACTTACTTTAAAATTCATCCATCCTTTACAGTTACCTATTCCTCCATCCAACAGTTGTGTACTCACTCACCATATATCCGTGCACCCAATCACTCACCAACTCACCCTTTCCCTGAGTCTTTAACTGCTTCCTTTATCAATGCACTAATTTATCCACCTACCTGTTGCATCATTCGTGCATTCACCTACTCACCAATCTGCACAACTACATACAAAATCAAGGAGGAAGCACTTTAAAAACCCAGGCTTATTGACTTTGCCAAAGCCTGTTTGTGTAAGGAAGGAAGAGTGGGACTCGTTGAAGCTGCGCAGGTAGATGGAGCAATATTTTGGCTGTTCGTAGAACCTCCAGAGAAGACACATTGATGATAAATTCAGTGACACGTATGTGTGTTGAGGAGAAAAGAGTTCAACGATAAATGCATGAAATTAAATCATTCATCCTACTCGAGAACATGTTTTCTGAGCTGCAAGGACAGTATGCCATAGTTTACCGGAGGAAACGTGAACCACCATAGCAGTAGTTGCTAATCTTGGGAACAACAGCTCTTCGACTACACAACTTGATGTTTAATGAGTAATGCCACATGCCCACTCTTTTCCCAGGACACTCGGAGCACAGACAGAGATTGCTATATTCTCAAATCAGCCTGGAAGTCCCTTGTGACCTTGAAAGTATTCACTTGTGCCGAGCTGCCTGCAGAGGGGCACTTATGGTCAGCACGGCAGCTGAGTGTGTAACCAATTCACAGGCAATTGAACTTTGCAGATGTCTAGGGAACCTGGTTGAATCTTATTTATGCCTCAAATGACATTTCTTTATGTTTTGAGACGGCTCTGGTGGCGTCGCACATTGACATGACACTTTTCTGTGCTTATTGTTGCACTTTTTCTTACAACCCCAAGAACACTTGTCTTATACTTCTGTGGTGCGGCTATTTTGATATTTTAAACAAAATACAGTTTCATTCCTGACTGTTCATTATCTACGCAAAACGAAAAAAAATAAGCAACATTATGTTTTTTCCCGCTTACATTTTTGCCTTAAAGCATTTTTATATGAATTTGTTTTTATTGTGAATCATGTTTGTGCACGTGACACGAGAGTTAAAAACATTGCTGCATGTCAAAGACAATTGTCAGAGATGAAGCATATACTTGGTCCAGTGTGACATTAAAGATTAAGTTCAATGTACAAGTCCTCTTTTCTAACAAGGAAAATTGATTGTTGCTGACTTTTGAGCTCTTGATTTAAAAAATAATAAGGTATTCTTCTAAGAATGGTTTTACGATGACTAGTAAACTCGTTTTTCCTATGTAACAATGTTTTACAACAGAAACTGAAAACTCTAAACAATTTATGTAGACACAGGAAACAAGAAACTATGGAAACATCCAGGGGCGGCTCCTCCTCTATGATGGAGGAGCGTTGCCACCCCCAGGCCTGCCAAACATACATGCCCACTAGGCTCTCTCCAACCCAGAAATGCAGGCACTGTGTTGCTGGGTTGGAGAGGGCAGGCAGAAACTTTCAGTCTGCCTCGGAGTTCTAATCCTAACGCTGCTTTCATGCTGCCACTAGCATGAAAGCAGCACTAGGATTGGATGCAGGCTGGGAGCCTGTGCCTGCAGTGGAAGAGAGGAGAGGAGCAGCAAGGATTGAAGCAGCGCAGCGCAAAAGGTAGGTATTTTCCAAAAATTATTATATATTTTTGCCCCCCACCTTGCCACGCGCTGTGCCGCCCTTCCCCTTTACCCTTCCACGAGTCACCACTGGAAACATCTTTGCAAACCTTGAATTTTTTTGGTTATGTTTTTGGTACTTTTAAAACACAAAATTGCACCAAGTCAGTGCTTAATTTGAACCGAAGGGGCCCACCGCCATTCTTTTTTGGGGACCAGCATTTATTTTTCTCGACAGACTTTGATCCAGAGCAAGTGAGCAAAAAACACAAAAGGAGGAAAGAAGAGAAAGACAGAAAAAGCAATAACAGAGGGAGCTAGCAGGGATAAAAAAATACGTGGAACAGTGGGATGAAGAGGCAGGCTGTGTCTGTTCATGGATTAGGGATTCATGAGGTGGAATCAAGATTATGCACCCTTGGCATTTTGTACCCTGACCCTTGATAGTGCAGGCAGTGGACTTTTGAGAAAAACTTTGGGCCACATAACCTACTGCATTGCACATTAAGCACTTCACCAAGTGGTAGCTTAAATAGTGGCCAAGGTGTAGTAGTCAGTAGGACGAGTTTGAGGACCTTTTTCAGCACCTCAGTCATCTGGTTATTTTGCATACTCTACACCTTCCACCACCCCAGCAACAGGATCATGTCTAGAGCTACTAGCTGCATCCATACACCCTGTGTTGCCCTCTCCTGTTGATGGCCTGAAAACCTACCTTGCCTCTGGGATGAGTTGGCCTAGGCAGTGGGCAAGACAGAACATTGCAAATTATAATACATAATAGAAGCAATTCAATACTAAGCTCTTGTAGCACCAACAATTCATTGAAAATGTTATCCCCAAACCAGGAATAAAAATGGTAGCTACCTAGTGCCTAATTTATAAATGCATTTGTGATTGTAAATTACACATATCAATGCAGAAATAGGCTTTTAAGGGGCACACATCTAATTTACTGATTCAACAGTTCAGGATTTGAGGATTTTATTGACTCTATAATACCTGGGCATAATTTGAATTATGCCAGAGTAATTGCAGTAATTTAGTAATTTAGCATTACACATCTGCAGATTAATGACAGATTTTAACACCATGATGCCATGTCCTGTAACTGATTCACCCATTCGGAGAAAATCATACTGAGAGAAGCACCAAAAGAATGCAATTTGGTGACTTTGATCTTTCAAACGCAATCAGAACGTTCAATTAGCTTTTCCAACATGAGTTGGAGTTCTTTAACATGGGTGGTCAGAACTTCAAGTAGATTTTATTTACCTGAGCAGACACAAAATTAACTTGAAATGCATTTTGAGTAGATATCTTACCAGAACGGACAGTTTGGGTATTTATTGTAGTACAAAACGTATTTATTTATTTATTACGAGGGAAGGAAATGTCATAAAGACTGGTAGGATACTACTCATGCAGTAGCAATTTCTTTTTCCTATCCTGAAGTCTCCATTCCCTGCTTTTAAAGTGCTTGGTTGCTTTGGATTTTGATTTTGGAGGGAAAACATCACTCTCTTTGTCTGAATTGTCTGCTGCATCCACACCCTTGGAATCTTATTTTGGGGGAAAAATAGAGTAAATTCAGTGCCGCACTTTTGCAAAAGTTAGTTGTTTGAGGAAAGGCACCAGTATTTTTTGTTACCATATGTTTTTTATTTTTATTTTGCATCTTTTTTAGTGGGTATCCTGAAGTTTGAGCTAGATCATGGACCCATGTGGGATTAACTGTTTTCAAGGAAAATATCTGCACTCGTTAAGGTTGGGGCCAGGGTTTATATATAGGTTTTTTTTCCATTTTCATATGTTTATTGTGAATTTTGCACTGATTTGGTTATCATTTTGCTGTGAGTTAGTTTTACTGTTTTGGGCCTAGGCTGCCCTGTGATGGGCTTTGGGTCAATTTTTGATGTAGCTTACATATTCTCCCTGCTGCTCTGCTGCATGTTTTTTAAAAACCTTTAGGGGGTTTGGGGTATGGCCTTGGATAAATTAAAACATTATGGTACTTTTTGTCTGCATGTGCCTGTTGGTGGCTCAGTTTGGGTGGCTCCCAGAGCCTAGGAGCACATAGCCAGACGTTTTCTTTTGTTATCAGCTACCTTCTTCTTCCTCATGTGCTTGCCCACCATTTTTCTGTGAGCTTGTCTATGTGTGACATAGTTGATATATTGTGATTGGGTAATTTGTAAAATTAATTTAATTTGTTTTTGGCATTGATGATTTAATGTTGATGGGTAAAGGGCAGTTGCATGAGTGGGCACGGACACAATGGGTTAGAATATCTTTGCAATCCTTTCCCTCAAGCACTACTAGATTTTTTTATTTTGGGAGAGGTGCTCCAGGGAGGACTTGCCTTGTTTTTTTTCCATGCCTCTTTCTTTGCTGGGCATGCATTGGTGTCCATTTTGTGTTGCTAGTGTGTGTTCTGTCCTAGGCTGCCACGTGTTCTTTGTTCTCTATGCCTCCTTCTTTGCTGGCCATGCTGAGCTGACCATTTTGTGTAGCCAGTGTGTACTGTGTTTGCCATAGGTCACCATTTTGAATTTGTTCTCTACAACTCCTTCTTTGCGTGCCAGTCATATGGTGGTAGACATTTTGTGTAGCCAGTGTTTACTGTGTTTGTCATAGGCCACCATTTTGTCTTTGTTCCCTATGCCTCCTTCTTTTCTGGCCATGCGGCCACCACTATCTTGTGGGGTCAGTGAGGTGTGTGTTTGATTGCCATTTTTTTGTTTGTTTTCCATGCCTCCATAAGCTACCCACCACCATTATGTGCAGTCACTACGGGGGTTATTCTAACTTTGGAGGAGGTGTTAATCCGTCCCAAAAGTGACGGAAAAGTGACGGATTTACCACCAGCCGTATTACGAGTCCATTTTATCCTATGGAACTCATAATACGGCTGGTGGTATATCCGTCACTTTACCGTCACTTTTGGGACGGATTAACACTCCTCCAAAGTTAGAATAACCCCCTATGTGTTTCAATCCTTTATTTTCCATTTTTTTAAAGCCATTTTCTAGGAAAATTGATAGAAGAGGCCTACTAAATTTTTGTCCATTTTCCCCCAATGTATTTATTTCTGTTTTTAGCTGATTGTAGTGCAGTGTTGTTGGTTTTTATTCATTTAGTTGATTTTTGTCTGTCCCCTTGCATTTCATTGGGTCCCCATTGACCAGCGTGGAGGAATACCAACAATTATTTAATGTATTTATTCAATTTCTGCCTGCCTCCCATAGGGTTCTCAAGGGATCTGGGGGGTTACCATCAATTATTTAATGTATTAGTTATACCATTTTGCCTACCTTCCCATGCCTCCCATAGAGTGCCCATTACCCTGGAGGGGCACCAGCAATTATTTAATGTTTTACTTATTCAATTTTTGCCTGCCTCTCCCTGCCTCCCGTAGAGTCTCCATGGGCCCTGGAGGGGCACTAACAATTGTTTCCTTTACTTGTTTTTGTTTCCTGCACCTCTTACCTCCCATAGGGTCCCCATGATCTTCAATGGACACCAGCAACTAATTAATTCATTTTTTCAATTTTTCTTGCACCTCCTGCCTTATATACGGGTCTCATGGCTCTGGAGGAATGCAAACTAACCTTTTTCTGAAGAAGAAGTGGGGACATCAGTGAAACACACGTTGGCTGATAACACTGAATTTTGCCTGCTAACATCGAGAAATAAAGGCTATACTATGTAATATCAAATGCACGTTATAAATTGAACTATGATACAAGACGTTACATTCTATTAGCTGAATTTTATTCAAAAGAAAGATATGCAGATATACATTATGATACATTGATTTGCAGATCCATTTTCCAGTGTTGAGGAGAAGAAGCCTGTTGCTAGTCCAACCACTGGCATCAAGCCCTCGTCCATTTTCAGGAAACATGATGCATCTGATCATTTCTCTATCAACAGCACCAACACTAAAACCTAAGCCCATGTCTCTCAGCACTACAGTCATGAAGAGCAATGAATCTGAAATGGAACTGTTTCAGCCGGAAACAGAATCATCACAGGAGAGTCGACAACAGGAGCCACAGTCATCAACAGATCTTCTGGAAGTAGGCTCACTCGTGTTGGAACATTTGGAGAGTGCATGACAGGCTTGATGAGGAAGTACTCTTTCCTTTCCTTGCTGCAGATCATGAAGCCGATGGAGGACGTGCAGTCTTCTTAACAATTGCCTAGATTAATTGTCTATCTGGGCAGCAAGTGGTTTTACAGAGATTACAGTCCCAGGGTTTGCAAACTTCATCAGACAAACATAAAATACAGGGTGTATTTTTAAGTGATGGAAGTAAGTTCAACTTCATGGCCACCTCATTTATTTTTCTGAGGATATTGAAAGGTCCGATATATTGAGATTGGAATTTTATGGGGACTCTCAAACATATATTCTTTGTGGAAAACCACACGTTTTGAGTGCTCGGTCGACAATGTTTACCAACATAATACTTATACTGAGCTTTAGATGTGTTTGTGTGTGTGTGTATATATATATATTTAAGAACACAAACCCAAAGGTTAGAGGGACATTATAGTAAAGCTCACATTTTAAACGTTCAAAACCATAGGAATTCACCTGTTATAGTTAGAATTATTTCAAGTAACAATAACTCGTGCCCTAGGGTAACTATGACTCGCGCCCCAACCATGCACAGTTTTTTCATAAACAAAATTTCTATGTTTTTTCAACATAAAGTCATTTTGTATTACTATACGTTAATCCAACTACTGCCACGCATGGCAGAGTTGGCCACAGCGGCCAATCCCCCTAACCCCCCAACCCCGTGCTACACACGGCCTTTGCCCATGCATGGTGGGAGTTGGCCATGGCCTGTCTCTCTGGATGTGAGAATAGGTGTGAGAGGGTGTATCTGGGGATGAGAGTGGCTGTGAGCATCTCTGTCTGGGTGTGAGAGTGTGTGCATCAGTGTCTTAGTGGGTGCGGCAGTGTCTGTGCAGGTCTGTGAGTGGGTACATGAGGGTGTCAGTGGGTCTGTGAGTGGGTGTGTGAGAGTCTGAGTGGGTCTGTGAGTGAGTGCATGAGTGTCTGAGTGGGTCTGTGAGTGGGTGTGTTTTTTAGTCTTTGATGGATGATATACTTAGAATTATATATTTCTGGACAAATTGAAAAGAAAAAAAATATTTGTGAATTAAAAAGAGTGAGATCACCTTTCAGTTTGAACCTAAAACAATAACACACACAACCTGGAGTAGAACCCTCAGCTGTCAGTGTGAATGATTTGTGACCTTAACCATTAGGCCAAGGGTGACTCCTTGATACTTCTGAATTGCAAGAAGGAATTTGACCACTATACCAACATTGACTGTTCCACTCTGCACCCAAATGTAACTATAACCTTTGTACCAAACATCTTGCTACTCTAACTCTTTGAAGTCATTGCATGCAGAGACCATGCAATGACAGTCTCTTTCTCTCTCTCTCTCTCTCTCTCTCTCTCTCTCTCTCTCTCTCTCTCTCTCTCTCTCTCTCCCATTCCATTATGGGATGGAAGAGAAGGAGAGTGCAAGGAATGCAGGAGGCACCTCAAGGCCAGCAGCCAACCCCTATAACAACCCAAACCGTTGCTGAGCACGGACTTTGGCTTTGCTCATCAGGGGTTGGCCACAGACTTGGCCTGCGACCAGGCCCTGCACCCAACCCCTATACCAACCCTGCCCCATGCTGCGCACAGTGGGTGTTGATTGTGGCCACTCCCTATAACCACTCAGCTATGTGCCTTCTCCCTGGGCCCAGCCTAAATATTTACATTTTTTGGGGAGGGGTGCTGCATGGCCTCCATGGCCGATCTCAGCCCCAGGGATCCCATCCCTCAGGTCCCAGTCTAAACATTCAAATATTTTGGGGGAAGGGGGATCGTGTAGTCCTCTCCCCAGACTGATCTTGGTCCAAGGGAACCCATACCCCGGGGTCTGGCCATGTGACCTTGGTGCCCCCCAGAGCCCCCAGACTTAATGTTGGGGACCACGGGGGAGCCCGAAGACACCCACAGTCCCAGTTGGCTTCCTGCCTCCTGCGGAAGCCAGCATTGCTGACACAGAGAGGGAGCAGCTCCCTCTCTGTGAGAGCAATGTTTCTTCTGTCTCCCTGCATGCATCTCTACGGCAGGGAGACAGAGGAAACCTCTGCTTGCAGAGAGGGAGAGCTGATTGACAGCTCTCCCTTGCTATGAGCAGAGTGTTTGCTGTGATTTTGCAGCAGCTGACAATGCTGCTGCAAAGCCGCAGCAATCAGCTATGTCCCAGGCAGGAACCAGCCCTGGGGGGTGGCGGTCCCCAGGGCCATCTGTGGATCTTCGAGGGGGGCCTCGCGGAGCCACTGATGTCCCTGGGGACAGCCACCCCTAGGGCTGGCTCCTGCTATGTCCCAGAGTGCCAACCCCGGGACATAGATGTTTGCTGTGGCTTGGCTGCAGCTTTGACAGCTGCAGCCAAGTCACAGCAAACACTCCACTTTCTGACAGCGGGACCTGTCGAACAGGTCCTCATGTCAGAAAGCGGACTTTTCATCTGTCTTTCCTGCACGGAGATATGCATGCAGGGAAGACAGATGAAAACTTTGCTCCACAAAGCAGGGAGCTGCTGTTAAAAGCAGTTCCCTGCTTGTTGGAGCAATGGAACAACAGTGGGGACATTAAGGCTCCCCCTGCAGCCCCAGATTGCCAATAAAGGGCAGATAATACAATAAAAAAAAATACCAGGGACTGGGGGGAGGGCTTGAGGCTTCCCCCACAGTCCCAGATAGCTCATAAAGGTGTAAAAAAAGTGTTTAAAAAAGTAGCTCAAAGATGAATGTCACAGACCTTTGCGCGGAGGGTTGAGAGTTTGAGTCAAGATGTATCCCTTGTCATTTCCCTCCTTTTTTTAAGTGCAGATGTTTAAGGCTCATAGTGAAAGGTGATCTTACTCTTTTTAATTGACAAATACATTTTTCTTTTCAATTTGTGCAGACATGTCTCATTGTAAATGTATCACCCATCAAAGCCTAAAAAACTCTCTCCCTCTCTCCCTCTTTCTCTCACTCCCTCTCTCTCTCTGTCTCTCTCTCTCTCTCTCTCTCTCTCTCTCTCTCTCAATCTCTTTCTACCACTCACACAACCACTGAGACCCTTACACAGCCACTCACAGACCCAATCAGACCCTCATACACCCACTCAGACCCTCATGCACCCACTAACAGCCTCACTCAGACCCCCATGCACTCACTCACAGACCCACTCAGACACTGACGTACCCACTCACACACCTACTAAGACTTTCATGCACCAACTCACAGCCCTAGTCAGACCCTTGCGTACCCACTCAGAGCCCCAGTCAGACCGTCATGTACCCACTTTCAGATCCACTCAGACACTCATTCACCCACTCAAAAACCCACCCAGACTCTCACACACCCGCTCACAGACCCACTGACTCTCTCATGCAGCCACTCACAGGCTTGTGTAGACACTGACACACTCACTAAGACACTGATACACGCACTGTCACACCCAGACAGAGACTCTCACAGCCACTTTCACCCCCAGATGCACCCTCTTACACCTACTCTTACACCCAGAGATAGGCTGTGGCCATCTCCCACCACGCACGACCAAAGGGTCGTGTGCACAGTACGGTTAGGTGGTTAGGGGAGTTGGCTGCAAGTACTGGCTGCAGGCCAGGCCCTGCGGGCAACCCCTGCTGCACACGGGTGAAGGCCGTGCACAGTGCAAGGTTGGGTGCTCATAGGGGGGGTTGGCCTCAGGGCCTAGCCTGTGAAGCCAGGCTCTTTGGCCAACCGCCGCCATGTATGCAGCAGTGATTGGATTAACGTATTAATGAAAATTACTATATGTAAAAAAAAAACAGAGCAATACGTAAAGAGGAAGGATAATGTACAGAGCAGAGTTCTTTAACAGTTTGTGTAGGAAGAATTAAAAATACACTTTTCGTAAGCAGTAGGATTTAACCCAAGTGCCCTTTGAAGAGAAGAGCTTTAGGATCTTTTTTAAAGATGTCATGACATGTGTCAGGCGTAAGGTTGGAAGGAGGATGTTCCAAATTCTTGTGGCACTTCCAGACAAGGATTATTTTATACAATACTCCTGATTAAAGGTGATGGTGGGGATAGGGTCAAGGACCAGGGATTGAGTGTTTCGTGAGCCCCCCTTGGTTCCTAAAATTTTCAGTTCTCTGTTAGGTAGAAGGGTTAAGAGGAATGAAGTGCTTTGTGAGTGGTGCAGGCAGTTTTGAAGTGGGATCGTGCCTCTATGGGAAGCCTTTGAAGGGTACAGGAGTGAGAAGATTGGAAGATAGGAATGATATGTTTGAATTTCTAGTGACCGGTCACAAAGGGTGCTGCAGCATGTAGTTCTGCTCTGGGCGGTTCTAGATGGATTTCGGGGATGTCTGAGAAGAGTTTGATTCGTTAGTCAAAAGTTTGAAAAGAGCGAGCACCTGGACAAGTGACTTTAGGTCCTGGTCTGATATGAGATGCCTAATAGCAAAAATCAGCTTTAGCTGGAGATGGGCATTCCTAGGCATAGCCGAGATATGGCTCTGGAGGCTGATATGTTTGTTAAGGGTGACACCAAGAGACTTTGACATTTTTACAATGGCGGGTCAGCCCTCCAGGTTGGCCAGGAGTTCAATCCAGTTTCGAATCGATGGGTCACTTTCTTTGGAGATATAAGAAATTCTGTTTTGCTGAGTGCTTGGTGGCATATTCCACATCCATAACTGAATTTTTGTCACCTAGCTTTCATATTATTGAGTGAGTTAACTACTCACTGTCTCACAACCATCACAGTCTTACTTGTGTTATAATGTTTCCAAAGAAGTTTACAGTATCAGGTTCTCAAACTCTTCCAATAATAGTGATCATATTAGTTCCTTCAATTAGAATTGTCTTGATGACTCATGATCAATACAACCCTTGCTAATCCTTTTAGTAATTGCAGTTCAATTTCACTGAATTATTGATTCCACAAAGTTTACATCTTTTGATCCAACAGGATTTTCTCAATAAAAGTACTTTATTCCTGTTCTCTCCACTCTTTGTCTGTGGACTAGTTCATGCACGTGAAATTGTAATTGTGAGATTTGATGTAATTTTCCAACGCATTGTTGGTCAGATTTGATTTAAAATCTAATCCAATGTAATAGTAAAATCAAATATTGTCTTACTATTAAGGAACAGGTACTTTTTAAAAGTTACCACTTTCCTGCCTAAAGTTTCTGGAGGCCTTTCTGTAAGTAATGAACTGTCACCTGGCAGCTGGATAGCTCCCCTGTAGTGAGGCATTACTTGTTCCCTGGTCAGGACAGAGGGCCTCGGGTATGGGAGAAGTTATTCTTACCTTGACAAGATGGCCTGGGAGGTGTGCCCAGTAATCTGTTTTAACTTCAAAGGGGCCTTCTCTGTACAGGCAAATGTAGCTAACACCTGGGTTTGCGACTTCTATTGTCCTCTAGTCAGGCTGACACCAATCCCAGGGGTAGTGGGAGCTGCTCCAGAACTGGTGAAGAGTCGTCACAGAAGAGGGGCTGCTCATTTCCATGGCCACAGCTCTGGGTGAATGCAGGAGCTCTGCACAGGGGAAGAAGGGTTCTGGTATATTGGACTGTTCCAAACTGCTCTGCAGGAGGGTTGGGGCAGGTGTGGAAGGACTCCTTGTAGCTGAGGGAGTCCTGTTGGCAGTACAGACTCTGTTCGCGAGGGTCTAGAAGACCGGTGGCACTGCCCAGTCTCTTGCGCATTTCCTTGCTGTGATTACAGCTCTCCTCGAACTGCTGACAATGCTACTAGCTCCTTCCTGCTGTGTCTGTTTTTGAGGACTTCACATGCAACAACCTGTGAATCTGGGGGTTGTGTGTACCAGCCTTAGTGCATCACCTGTGTCTGGAGAAAGAGAGAGAGAATGTTATTTTGAGAGAGAGAGGGAGGGGAGGGGAAGGAAGGCAGAGAGGAAAGGAGAGGAGAGGGAGAGGAGAGGCGAGGCGAGGCTGGGGTGGGTAGAGTATAGAAAGGAATGGTGGCGAATGGAAGGTTAGGTAAGGGAGGGGAGGGGAGGAGAGAAAAGGATACGAGAAATGAGAGTGAGGGAGAATGGAGAGAGATTTCAGAAAGCTAAGGAAGAGAAAGGACTGGAAGATTAAAGAAAGTGGGTGGAATGGAAGGGAATGGAAGAGGGGTAAAGGAGTGAGGTGAGAGGAGCAGAGGGACTGAGGAGAAAATGGGGAGGAGTGTAAAGGAAAGGAGATGGATGATGGTAAAATACAGAAGTCAAAAGTGTGGAAGTTACAGTGAAGAGAAGGGGTAGAGACGTGGATAGATCAAGAGGGTAAAGAATGGATAGGAAAGGTTATGTAAGGGAATGGTTTGTAGTGAAGATGAGGGGTCTGATTGAGCTTTGAAGGGATGGAGAGGGAAAAGGAATCTCCATGGTATATATATGGAGGGAAGAGACCAGAAGAAGGATTGGGGAAAGAAAAGAAAGAAGGAGGAAGGGAAAAGCGGAAGGTTTAGAAAAGTTGAAGAGATAGGTAAGGGTGAGGGGCACAGAAGAAAACGTGGCTGGGGTAATGAAAGTGTTAGATAAGTGCTGGAACAGAAAGAAGTGGAGAATGGGGAGAAGCTGAAAGGTTGGGTTTTGGAGGGTTAGAAAAAGGAATAATAGTGGAGTAAAGGGAAGGGGCTGGCGGAAGAGAGTAACAGGAATCGAAGTGGAATGAGAAGGAAGGTAGAAGGAAAGGAACAGGAGAGTAGGAGAGAAAAGGTGTGAAGTGAGGGGAGGAAATTGGTCAGGAATGGGAATGAGGAAGACGGCGGGATGGGGAGATGACTGAAATGCAAAACTTGGAAAAGGATGGGAAGTGAAAGGAAGGAAGGGAATGTGAAATAAAAAAAGGATGGGAAGGGAAAGCTGAAGGAGAATGATGTAGATTGAAATTAGGGGAATGTATGGGGTTAGGAGGTAAAAGAAGGAACTGGAAAAGGATGTTAGGAAAGGGTAGGTTTGGAGACCAAAAAGGAGAGGAAAAGTTTGTTGAAGGGAGCGGAGAGAAGGGAGTGTTAGGGAGAAAGGGACTTGATTGAAAAAAGGAAGGATGAGGTTGAGAAAGGATGGATTGGGTTGCCGTGACTGATTTGGAAGAATGGGGGAAGAAATTAGGGATTAAGGTAAATGGAGATTTAAGTCCGTCTCAAGTCAGATTCTCTTTGGTTTCGAGTTCATTTCTCAGTTCAGTTTGGTTTTCAGTTTCGTTTTTATTTGGTTCATTTACCTTATTTCCTTGCACCCAGCCACTGCCCATTTTCTTATGGAGCCTGCTCAGGCCCAGATTTCATCTTCTCGGTGTACCCAGCGCCAGTCACCAGAAGTAATCCTCTCGGTCCGGTGTCCTTGTCTGTAATGCTGCAGCTGTCTGGCTTCCAGCCTTTCATACCAAGGGCACGTCACAGTGGGGCCATTTCAACATGTCATCATACGTCATCACTGTGGGTGATACCACGTTTTCCATGTCTTCAGAGGAATCAGGGTAAGGAAAGGACAAGATCTAATTTCTTGATAAACTCCATAAAAGGTATCCTTCCCAGACTCTGAAAGAAAGACCTAATTCTACCAGACATAACCTCCCCAAATGTGTTCTCTCCTTTACTGCCTGCCGCAGTGAAGGCCTCCCCTCTGCAAGAATCCGGGGCCTCTAGAGCCCCCGCAGGTTCTGTGATGTCATAATGTCCAGTTCCCATGGTTCCGCCTCTGGTGCTGCCGTGAGCGCACGTCGCCTTCAAAAGAACTCGGAAAAGATCCAGACCTTCAGCTCAGTCGCTGTTTAAAATTAAATTATATTTTGATCATAACGTTCATCTCATAACATGTCTGCAGGGCGCTCTATATATTAAAGGATTCCCTCTGAGACACATACACGTCCTTTCCTCTGATGTCCAGTAACCTTCTCACTCGAGGCTCTGATGAGTCCAGATCGTAGGTCAGCTAAATACAAACGTTCTCAACCGATGATTATTTAATCCAGGCGACAGATGCTTTGAGCGTGTGGAGTTATGGCCAGAGCAGCAGATTTTGGAACTGGGAATCCAGTTTCGCGTCCTTTCGTTGGCTCAACATCCTGTGATCTGGACAAATCACTTAACTTCCCACTGTCTAAAAAGTGAAGGTGACCTTGTGTAATGTAACTGGTGGTAAAGCGCTCCAATACCTTCCGCCGAGTTAGCGCTGTATCAAAAGCTGGAAAACAAATGTGAAGTGTTGCCTCTGTAGACCAATAGTTTGCACTCTGCGAACTGTTATGGTGGCTGCTTCAGTCGACTTTTGTGCTTCTGGAGATATCATTGCGGGTGGTGCCCCTGTGACTTGAAGGCCTCTTGATCAGTGCAGAAAATAAAAAGATGCTTCAAGTTTTTGTTTCAGAAATGCTTAGCTTTGCTTACGTATATTTCCTTATTTTTCACTATAGCGGTTTCCATCATTGAACTCTAATTCGGTTTCTATGCGCCATAGAGCTCACCTGCACAGTGTGTAGTGTCTACTTATCAGGATTCTAATGCGTAGAAGGATTGGATTTGGCCTTAACGCTCCATGGGGTAGATTACCCAAGCTCTTTCGTCGTCTGACAATACACGGAGTCCCGATACACTCGAAAAGTGATTTTTGTCCTTGTGTGTTCTTGCTGCTCAAAGTTTGTCTTTGTTTTTTTAACTGGTATCTGGAACAACATTTCAATTTAGACCAGTGCCCACCATGGGCGTCAATTCACCAAAATGCCTGGATAGCGGAAGTGACCTCACAAGCCATTTTATCTTTACTTTCACTCCCACACATGCTTACACAAACACATTCACTCATACACACTCTCTTTTACATAAGCACACTCTCACCCACAAGCATGCACACAACATACATTGGAAAGTGTTTTTTACTTACCTCAGTTACCAAGGAGGGTCATATTCGAGCAAACAATACTCCATTTTCATTACACTAATAGAGAACAATATATTATCCACTATTTGTGTAATAAAAAAAAAACGGATTAAAAGCTAAAAAGTGGAGCCCTAAGCAGTGTCTATAAAGACAGCTGCCCCTGTGTTTCTGGCATTGATTTTGCCACCTCTGAGGCCAGGGGTCGCAAATGCAGTGCCAGGGGTCGCAAAGGGCAGGCTAGGGGTCGCAGCTGCAATCCCTGGCGACCCATGAATGACGTCCATGGTGCCCATTGTTGACAACAAGCAGCAGGGAGCACATGTCTGCATTAAAACATTGAAAATGCAAGGTCTTTGCTTGTAAATGCATGTAACCTTAAATACAACGGTGCTGCACGTGTAGGTCAAGGCAAGGTCAAGGCAAGAGTGTCTTTATTATCTATTTTGAATTTAATCTGCCTTAATCCCGTGTTATTATCACATTCACTCTTGATACTTTTGTGTAGCCATTTTAGATATAGTATTAGACACGTTATTTTTAGCAAACTAAGCCAGCTGCTGTCCACTTTAACCTAGATATGTATTATATTAGCTTTGTTATATTATTTTGACAATAGCCACATTTGCGGTCTTGTTTTATTTTTTCTATCTAGTTGTTCTTTGCCTAGGCCAGCACCACATTCTTAAACAAGACATTTCTTTCAATCTGTGCCTTCTCAAGGCTGCAGTGAGATAGGTTGCCAGCAAATGTGTTGCGCTTTGTCTCCAATGTTCACGGAAACACATACACTCTTACGTAGGGATCCTTTCTTAGAGCGTCAGCTGTTTTATTATAAAAACACTACTTTGACCCATGTACGTGAGAGGGAGATTCCAGCCAGATGACTACAACTGTGTGCTGATTGCTGAGTGCTTCGCTGCAGCTGCTTATGTAGACTACAGGCCCCTCGCTCAGGTATGAGGGATGATGTCTTCCCAGGGGGACCCTGAAGGGCAGAATTAGAGCTTAACATGCTGTGTTCTAACATAGTCTAGGTTGGAACTATCTTTTACAATCTTAGTGACACAATGATAGCGTTATTTTTGTGTTTTACTCTCCTTGTCACAATCTTACTCTTATTGTGTTTCATCGTCCTAGTTATTGCAATACATGCTTTATTATCTAAGATGCAGCTACTTCAGTAAAACCTTATTGAACTATAATCTGCCTCTGATTGTCCTTGCATATGTGAGACTAATGTAACTGAGAGAAATGGATGAGATCTGAGTGACCACGATTCCCTGCGGAGTCATTCATGTCATGCGCCCGGTTGCCCAGTCATCCCGGCTCTTGGGTGGAGATGAGCCGGAAGAAAACCCAGATTAGGCCGACAGGTGTCACCTGGTGTTAGTTCAGACTCAGTCCCCCACAGTACAAGTGACACTGCCGCCCAAATCCAGTACTCTCATTAGGATTATGGGAACCTACGTGACAATACATTTGTAGAAGCTCTCTGGGCTTTTTCCCTTGGTCTCTAAAGACAGAAGTACAAAGTAGTTTCTCCATAACAAATGCTCCAATTCGGAGTTTGCAGCCAGAAAACTGCATTTAGCAATGTACTAAACACATTTTAGGAGTTGGTAGATTTTTACCTACTCCTAAAACGGGTTTAAAAAATGGATAAGGAGTTATTACTTGAAAGGGGATGTTGTAGGTATCCTATCCACATGTATCAATACTGTAGGACTGAAATAGAAGTTGTAAACCAGTGATAAGTTAGTAACTCCCAAGTTGGGCTGGTTACTTATTCACAAAAGTTTAGGGGGTCTGCAGGGAGCCCACACTTTTGTAAATGTTAAAAAAAGGATTGGGATTAAACAGTGGTTGATGGGACCACTGCAAACTCTTAAATAAGGTAAAAAACCCTAAACTTTTCTTTATCTTTTAAGGAAAGCAGGCTGCATTTCTTTAAAAAACAGTTTACTTTATTGACATCAGGGGGTCACTCTTTCTGTGATGGCGTTCAATCATAGTGAGTTGAAATTTGCGATCTTCCTCAACAACATTTAGAGTTACATCAAATTCCAACCGGCTTCCAAGTTGATTTTTAAGAACCAATATTTATAGGCCTCTTTTAAAAAATATTTACTCATAAAATCACCAGTATTTTGTGACCAGATATTTGTACATCCGGCCACTAGAGCACTGCTGGCAGTTTTTTGTCACCCACTTTACATATTCTCACTGGCAATCTTTGACATTAAGTAAACATTGGCAAAGCCATTGAGCCTGGTTTCCATAGGCTAATATATAGAACCACACACATGAGCCTTTGTACATGCCTTGGTATTCATGCTTTTTTAAATTTTCATTTAGATGACTCATACAAATGAATGACACATTTCATGATCCAACAGAATAAAAATAATTTTTGATACAATTATATGAAGAAAATATATTACTCTAACCTAAAAGAGTAAGTTCATAAATAGTTAATAACAGTTGATTGCTTCGGCAATATTGAATCAAACATTCAGTATAAGAAAGAATCACAAATTCTTTTTAAATAAGACTATCCTGCCTGTATGCTTAATAAAGATGCTCTCTTCAAGCCTGACTTTATATATTTTTCTCTCCAATTTTCATACTCTTGAGATGCAAAAGACTTCCAGTTATTAGCAATCAGGGATCTGGCTACCACCATAGCAATAGAACAAATATATGAGTTGGATATTGTAAGAATCCCTTTGGAGAAGAACCATCCTACAAGAGCTTTCACTGGCTACGGGTTAATAATCACTCTCAGTCAAAAGTTAATGATACTAAAACTCTTGTTCCTGTATTTATTCAATTCAGGGCAACGTCAGAACATATAAAACCAATCGCCACTTACCCCATTAACACATCTTGGCAGCCAGGTCAATTGCTTGCCCACTCTGTGAAAGAAAGTAGTTGTTAGGTATAATAATCATTATTGCTGCAGTGCATACAGAGAACATTTGAACCACTAAATTTAGGAATTCGAAAACTTTAGTGTATCCTAGAAATAATTTGTCATTGCTATTCCTGTCTCTCTAGCCCATCATTTAACTATTTTATCTGTTCTACTAACAGAACTTGTCTGCTGTAAATGGTAATACCAAATGCCTAGACTGTGGTGTGTTTGGCTAGCTAGCGTTTGGAGAATTGTTTTCACTTTGAATAATCTGCTAATCACTGATCTATGCTCTATTGACACGGACCAATTGAGCAATCCAGAACCACAGCCATCTGTTACTAGCTGTCCCTTCTTTCACAAACTATTTTTGTGGCTTCCAATCAGCGACAATCAGGAAATCAGTTAATGGACAAATCTGTAGTCTTTCTAGCACTTAATAATGAAGGAGGTCAGGAATTGAAAGTTTGCAGAAAAGTCCATCAGTCTGGTATGTGAGTTATTAAACAGGATCATCCAGTGCTTGTAAAACTAATCTTTTCTGATGGATACAACTACCTGTGGATTCCTCACTCAATGAATTTTCCCCCTGCACCAGCTTTCGACGGAAATTTTCTTCCTAGCTTCTGCACGTCGACGAGGATGTCACAATTGCCCACGCGATGCCGTCTGACGTCATACAGGCAATAAGAG
Organism: Pleurodeles waltl; assembly: GCF_031143425.1. Taxonomy (NCBI): domain Eukaryota; kingdom Metazoa; phylum Chordata; class Amphibia; order Caudata; family Salamandridae; genus Pleurodeles; species Pleurodeles waltl. The sequence goes on along the minus strand of NC_090436.1, from coordinate 809,833,419 downwards.
GTCCTCGCCGACGTCAGTTCCCTTTTTTCCGTGCCTTCAAACGACGGTTATTCTTCGAGGGAGCTACTGTTTCTACTCTGCGTAGTTACAGTTACTGTTTCTTTCTTCGAGATGACTCAACGAAAGTCGGGATTTAAGTTCTGCAGGGAGTGCTCAGGAAAGATGTCGGTGACAGACCCACATGCAGACTGCTTGTGGTGTCTCAGCTCCGACCGCGACGTGGAGAAATGTGACTCCTGTCAATGTATGAACCCAAAAGCGTTGAAGGGACGTGAGGCGAAGCTCTTTTTGGCAAAACCAAAAAAGAAGGAGAAGCGGCATCGGTGCAGATCATCATCGCCTAAGTCTCACCGGCGTCACCGTGACTCCCGGGGCCGTCGTGAATCTCGGCGCCGGTCGAGTAGGAAGCGGTCACGTTCGAGGTCGCCTTTGGTTCATCGCCAAAAGATATGGGAGGTTAGTCCCACCATCACTCCTCAGCCGCAGACGCCTCCCGCATCACCGACTTCGCCGACTTCGCCGACTTCACCTACGACTCCACCATCTGTTTTCGAAGTTCCTCAACATCAGGAGTTCTCACCTGCTTCTCAGACCCCAAGGCCGGCGCCGTTGTCACCTCGAGCTCAGGCTCCGCAGTATCCGGCTTTCCTGGCTCCAGGTGCTGACAGTTCCGCATTTCTAAATGCGATGTTTGCCATTTTCCAACAAATGGCTCCAGGTGGTGGACTGGCTGGTCCCTCTGGGCCATTGGCCTTTAATATGGGTGCTCTGGCTCCTTTACGTCCGGCACCCTTCATGCCCTTCCTTCCTTCCTTTGGGAGGTGCTGGTTCGGCGCCGGTTCCCTTGGCGTCGAATTTACAGCCTGCGACGCCGAGTAGATCTGCTGTTCCGGCGCCGGAGAGTTCTTCTCCTGTTCATCCATTGCCTCGGTCGGCTCCGAAGAAGACCAAGACGCCGATAGATCCGGCATCAGATGGATCGGAGGATCGGCGTCAGGCATCGACGTCGGCTGACGCCCTGTCGACGCCGAGGATTGAAGCCAGACTTCATTCAAGGAGGCTAGCTCTTCGCCTCCTTGAGGAGCAAGAGTATCGAAAGCAGGCCTGGAGGAGGGGGAGATTGAAGAACCTCTGGGAGATCTCCAGGGTTTGGATACGGCAAGTGGTTTAGACACCTCTCCAGAGTGAGACTTAACATCTCCTGGAGAATATACAGAGGAGGCTTCTTCTTTCCACTCTGTTATAAGAAAAGCAGCTGACTTTTTGGACCTTCCTTTGCCAGTGTCTGAATCAAAGCCCATCTTATTGACGGAGGTGTTACATCCTGTTTCAACAGTTGCAGAGCCACTTCTGCCATTTAATGAGGATCTTCTGGACCCAATTTTTGAGATCTGGAAAAAGCCAGTGTCACCTTCGGCCGTTAATAGTACAGTGGCACACAAGTATCCTGTGGCTCCTGCAGATCCAGGCTTTTTGTCGAGGCACCCGACTCCAGAGAGCCTGGTTGTACAGGCTTCATGTTCATCTCGCACTGCCCCAGGCTCTTTTCCGGGTGTGCCTTCGGACAGGGACTCTAAAAAGATGGACCAGTCTTCCAAGAAAGCGTTTTCATCTTGCAGTATGGCTCTCAAGTCCACCAATGCCACATGCATTTTGGGCAGATACATCTACGCCCTTATGGAAGAGATCAAGTCCTCCCATTCGGAGGTGCCTCAGGAGGTGTTGAGCCTTGTTTCTGATGCTCAGGCTGCGGCAACCCAAGTAATCCAGTCAGGGCTGGACACGACTGATTCTGTGGCCAGAGCTATGGGCACTGCTGTTGCTACAAGGAGACAGGCCTGGCTTCGTTCTTCTGGATTTTCATCCGATGTTCAGTCAGCCCTGTTGGATCTTCCCTTTGATGGGGATAAACATTTTGGATCCAAGGCGGACTCAGCCCTTGAAAGATTTAAGGAGAGTAGAGCCACAGCGAAATTGTTAGGCTTGCAAGCCTCCTCTTCTGCTTCTTCTAGGCTGTTCAGAAGATTTAGGGTGTTTGGTCGTGGCTCCTCCTCCTCCTTTCTGGGCAGATTTCATAACAGGTCGCCACTGCCCTCCCCTATAGGTCATACAGGGGGAGGGGTAGGGTCCGAACCAGAGGAGCCGCCTAGCAGCACTCTGCCTCTTCCTCTTCCTCTGGAGGGGTGCAACATGGGAAGCAGCTTTAGTCATCCACCAATTCCTTTGCATACCACTCCTGTAGGGGGGGGGTTAATGAACTTTCTCCACATGTGGGAGGCAATAACATCGAACTCCTGGGTCTCCAATATTGTGGGGAAAGGCTATGCCCTTCCCATTCGGGAGTTTCCACCCCCCATCCCGCCCCGTCCATCCTTCTGTTCAGAAGAGCATCTCCTGTTACTAGAACAGGAGGTTCTAGTCCTCCTTTCAAAGGGTGCAGTGCAGTTGGTTCCAGAGCAGGAAAGGGGTCAGGGTTGTTATTCAAGATACTTCCTGATCCCCAAGAAGGATGGTCGGTTGAGACCAATCCTGGACCTGAGGATTTTGAATTGGTTCCTCAAACAGGAAAAGTTCACGATGCTGACCCTTGCTCAGGTGTTTTTGGCATTGAACGAAGGAGATTGGATGGTGTCTGTCGACTTGCAGGATGCTTACTTTCATATCCCGATACTCATGTCGCACAGGAAGTATCTCTGGTTTGTGATGGGATCGCAGCACTATCAGTTTGTGGTCCTTCCGTTTGGTCTTACTTCAGCACCTCGAGTCTTCACAAAGGTGATGGCGGTGGTTGCAGCAGAGCTCAGAAGGAAGGGGATAGCAGTATTTCCTTACCTAGACAATTGGTTGATCAAAGCCAAGTCTCCGAAGCTCGTGCTGCGTCACCTGCAGTCGACAACCCAGTTGTTGTTCGATCTGGGTTTTTTGGTGAACGTGCCCAAATCTCACCTGGAGCCCTCTCAGCGCCTCCTGTTCATAGGGGCAGTACTGGACACAACATTGAATCATGCCTTTCCTCCACCTCAGCGGATTCAGGACATTCAGGCATTAGTTCCAATGTTTCAAAGTGGAGCAGTCATTCCATTCCTCAAGGTCCTTTGTCTGCTCGGTCTACTCGCTTCTTGCATTCTGTTGGTCACTCATGCTCGCTGGCACATGAGGGCTCTTCAGTGGTGCCTCCGAAAGCAGTGGTCTCAGCACAAAGGAGATCTCGAGGGATCGGTAAAGATCTCCAGAGACGCTGCAGTGGATCTAAGATGGTGGGTTGCGGACGGCAATCTTTCCCAAGGAAGGCCATTCTCGCTGCCTCCCCCAGTGGCCACAGTGATAACGGATGCTTCCACTCTAGGGTGGGGAGCTCATCTGGGGGACCTGGAGGTCAAAGGTCATTGGTCTCCAGTGGAACAGATGTTTCACATAAATCTGTTGGAATTGCGGGCGATACGTCTGGCTCTCAAGGCCTTCCTCCCTTGCCTTCGTGGTCAGTCGGTTCAGGTCCTGACGGACAACACTACCGCGATGTGGTATATAAACAAGCAGGAAGGAGTAGGGTCGTACCTTCTCTGCAGAGAAGCTCTGGGCTATGGTCCTGGGCAAGGGACCATCGGATTTGCTTGGTAGCGAACCATCTGTCCGGAGTCTTGAACGTGCGTGCGGACAGTCTCAGTTGGCACTTCTCGACCAATCACGAGTGGCGTCTTCATTCAGATCTAGTCCAGCAAATCTTCCACATGTGGGGAATCCCTCGGGTAGATCTTTTTGCCACTTGGGAGAACACGCACTGCCCGTTGTTCTGCAGCCTCCAGTATCCGGTGCAAGGAACGTTGGGGGACGCGTTTCAGATGTCCTTGTGCGACCAGTTGCTTTACGTGTTTCCCCGCATACCTTTGATTCCTCGGGTTCTGAGGAAAATTCGCCAAGACCGGGCCCAAGTCATCTGAAAATAGCTCCGGATTGGCCAAGGAGGGTATGGTATTCGGATCTTCTCCAACTCTCTCTGTGCCCCCCGCTCCGTCTCCCTCACAGGGCAGACCTCCTCTCGCAATCGCAGAGGCAGGTTTTACACCCCCACCTCCAGAGCCTGCACCTTCATGCCTGGAGATTGAACGGGGCAACCTGAGTTCCTTTTCTCTCCCACCTGAGGTAGTGGATGTTATTTTATCGGCCAGGCGACACTCCACTAAATCTATCTATGCTAGCAGGTGGGCTAAATTTGTGAATTGGTGTGGAGAGAAGCAAATTGATCCCTTACGTGCCCACTTATCGGATATCTTGTCTTTTGCGTTGTCCCTGGCACAGAGGCGTTGTGCAGTTGCTACAGTTAAGGGCTATTTGTCGGCTCTGTCAGCCTTTCTGTGTCTGCCTGACCAGCCTTCTTTATTTAAATCTCCTTTAGTATTGAGGTTTTTAAAAGGCCTCACTAATAGATATCCTCCCACTCCTTTCATTATGCCTCAGTGGGATTTGAACCTAGTCTTAACGTTTCTCATGGGCTCACCGTTTGAGCCGATGCATTCTTGCCCCATAAGGTTATTGGTTTTAAAGACTGTTTTCCTTGTTGCGATTACGTCTGCTAGAAGAGTGAGTGAGCTGCAGGCTCTTTCTGTTAAGCCCCCGTATACATCCTTCTATGGGGATAAGGTGGTGTTGAGGACCAAGGCCGCTTTCTTGCCGAAGGTTGTTTCACCCTTCCATATAGGTCAGTCTATTACTCTCTCCTCTTTTTATCCTCCACCTCATCCTTCGAAAGAGGAAGAACGACTGCATCGTTTGGACCCGAGAAGAGCGCTGAGCTTCTTCGTAGACAGAACAAAGGAGTTTAGATTGGAGGATCAACTCTTCATCGGGTACGTGGGAAAGAGGAGAGGAAGGGCAGTCCACAAGAGAACACTCTCCAGGTGGGTCATTCTTTGCATTAAGCTGTGTTATTCTCTGGCAAAGAAAGAACCCCCTGATGGAATAAGAGCTCATTCCACCAGAGCTAAGTCGGCCTCTTCGGCCTTGGCTAGGGGTGTTCCTGTGGTTGAGATCTGCAAGGCCGCAACTTGGTCATCCCTCCACACTTTTGCAAAACATTATTGCTTGGATTCGGAGGTTAGGAGAGATGGACATTTTGCACGGTCGGTGCTGCAGGATTTCTTGGTTTGACCATTCAGGCACCCTCCACCGAGTGCGGTACTGCTTTGGGACTCTATTAATTGAGTGAGGAATCCACAGGTAGTTGTATCCATCAGAAGAACAAGTTACTTACCTTTGGTAATGCCTTTTCTGGCGGATACACTAGCTACCTGTGGATTCCTCATGGTCCCACCGCCTCCCCGTTGCCTGTCTGGTCTTACCAAGTTATCCTTTGGTGAGCTCCTGTTGGTATTATATTATTTTCATATGTATATGTGTATATATTTATGTATATATGTACATATATTTTTTTTTAAAAACAAAAGAGAGAATTTGTGACGATGCTATACATAGTCTATTGTATATATATTTTTGCGTATTTACGTATTTGTGCTGATGTTTTATCTATTTGATTTAATTAAATATTGTTGTATAAGTATTTGTTTCAATTGTATATATATTTTGCTGGTGTTTGCCTGTTCGTCTCAGAGGCATGTAAAAAATGTTGGTACTTATGTCGGCACGTCGGCGAGGACCTCTTATTGCCTGATGACGTCAGACGGCGTCGTGTGGGCAATTGTGACGTCCTCGTCGCCGTGCAGAAGCTAGGAAGAAAATTTCCATCGAATGATGGGGCAGGGGGAAAATCCATTGAGTGAGGAATCCACAGGTAGCTAGTGTATCCACCAGAAAAGGCGTTACCGAAGGTAAGTAACTCGTTCTTTTCTGATAAAAAAAATGTTGACAGTGTCTTATATCTGACATGTGTTTGGCTAGCTAGCGTTTGGAGAATTGTTTTCACTTTGAATAATCTGCTAATCACTGATCTATGCTCCATTGACACACGACCAATTGAGCAATCCAGAACCACAGCCATCTGTTACTAGCTGTCCCTTCTTTCACAAACTATTTTTGTGGCTTCCAATCAGCGACAATTAGGAAATCAGTTAATGGACAAATCTGTAGTCTTTCTAGCACTTAATAATGAAGGAGGTCAGGAATTTGAATTTAGCTGAAAAGTCCATCAGTCTGGTATATGAGTTATTAGACAGGATCATCCAGTGCTTGTAAAACTGATCGTTTCTGATAAAAAATGTTGACAGTGTCTTATATCTGACTAGTATGAGGTTCTAATTAAGGAAGTATAAGTTCAGGCTGACTGTGATGCCAGGACAACTATGTTTATCATGTGATCTAAAATAGTAGTGACATATTTATGAGATTCGTAATGCCTAGTGGCATAGTATAGCCAAATGTCTAGTAGAGCTAGATTATTGTGGGACGAAGATCTTGTTTAATGCTCAGTGAAGGTGCTTGCTATTCCAAATAGAACTATTACCAATGGATTTAACTTTTTTAAAAAAAATGTGTGTATAGTAGTAGTGGAATGCTAAAGAAATAAAAAACATAAAAAGTAGAAATATGGATATTGGGATTCATGAAGCATATCCCACAATAGACAGTGGGAGGAGTTTCCATCTACGTACCCGCAAATTACTCTTTTGAAGGATTAACTTATATTTAAGAAAATAGAAACCTTACATGTTTTCTTCAATGAACATGCCAATGTACCTCTTGGGCTGAGTGATGTGTCTGTGGTTTAACTGACCAGGTAACATTTTACTGACAAAGATGAATAACAGACTTTCAGTTTTTAAATGGTTCATTCAGAAAATGTTGCCACTAATTCTAAAATGGACAGGAAATTCCCTAGATCAGCTTTAAGATACAATTCAATATTTTCTACATATAATTCGATTTTAGAGAGATTGGAAGATGGGTTTGAATCCTGCGGAGCGTTTCAAGTTATTTATGTGCTGGATAAATAATGTGAAAGGTATCAAGGACATTGTAGAGCAAAGTCTTGTACCTCTAGAAACAGATACTGAGCCTACCCCCAGAGAGTTAACCAGAGTTCAGGCTTTAGATTATCTTGTACAAAAACTGAAGTTAACCTTGTGATTTGAGGTGGGTATCCAGATTCCTTCATTATGGTGAATAGTGTTCCCCAATTGACAAAATCAAAAGAATTCCGTGTATCATGCAATACTACTGTGGCTGGAATATCCTTATTCTTAGAAAACAAGTCAATGGCTTTAATTAGAACATTCATGTAAGTGTAAAGTTTCCTACTGCAGATAAAGCCACATTGATTGGGATGAATTAAGAAGGGAGCCTTTCAAGACTTAGCAATTATTTTATAGTTATTGTAAGAAATTGGGCTATTAGTAGAGAGGAATGGAAGCCCCTCTTAAATAATAAGCACAATCCTTGTCAGGATGAAACACAAAAGTTACTAAACAAACCTGTGCTTAACGTTCTGGTAGCCTGGCACAAAAGCAGTCAGGCTTTGTGGAAAGTATTTATGCAGTCCTCAAGAAGTAATACAGTGAGAACATAACACAAAAAAACTTCCAAACAAAGTAAAACAAAGTAAAATGTAATACATAAAATGACACCAAAATGGCAAAAATCCAATCAATATAACAAGCTTTATGAGTCTTTAAAGTTTTATAGCGCACAAAAGCAGAAAGCTCAGCTCGCGACTGCTCTGGATTGCGTGAAAATTACAAGTTCAGGCTGACAGTGATGGAGTACAGTTCAGTACAGGAACTAGGACTAGGACTAGATTAATCCCACTAAAGAGTTACCTTCTCAAGTCTATGCACGGAGTACCATTTTTGTTGGCTCCGTCCTCCGCGTTTTTGCCCAGTTCTTGCGAAGCGTGCCAGGGAGCATTTTTCATGCTCCCGGTCGCACTGTCCTTACCTGTCCTTGTAATATTTTTTATGTCTTATTTTCTGTTGGTGGTGAACTCCTTCCTTTTTCTTTTTCTTCTTTTCTTCGGTTTTTTTCTGTGCTCTTGTCCTTTTCTTCTTTCTGGTCTCCATGTTGTCTCCTTGCAGGGTTCCATGTTGTCTTTTTCTGTTCCTTTTTCCCAACATGCCCTTTTTCTCTTCTACTGCTACTTTTTTCCCATTCTCTTCTATGGGCCTTTTCCCAATCCAAGATGGTGTTGTTTCCTTTTCCTGCGTTGTCACTTCCTGTCTTCCAGTATATAAGTCACTCAGTACTGATCTGCCTTTCGTTGCAAATACTTCCTATTGGTGGTGATCTTCGCTCCTGTTCATAGTTTGTTTTCCAGTTCCTGTTCCTCTGGTTCTGAATTTTTCCTCTTTTTCCAGTTTTTGTTCCAGTTTTTTCCTCTTTTTCAGGAGTTCCTGTTTTTGAGGTTTTTCCCATTTTTCTTTTTTTTTTCCTCTGGGTCTCCTTCTGGAGGGTACGGCCTGCTTTGGTGTTTTCCTATCAAGCAGCATTGTGGCTACTAGAAAGGGTCAACCCTATCTTGGTCTGTCCAGAACCAGCAGAAGACCAGGTGCTTTTCAAACCCTTCAGTCAAAGGTGAGAAGCATCGCGCAGACAGTGACAAGTGCAAGTCTTGAAATGGCAGTCATCGCAGATGGTCACTACTGGCATTAAGAACAGGTCCTGCTGGAGCTTTGCATCGGCGGACCTTGTAGGTGGCTGATTCTAGGCACAGAGACTTCACTTTGCGTTCGTGAAAAGCTCAAAACTTCTGTATCTTCACTTTTTCTTCAGCTTGAGTACACTCTGATGCCAGCCAAGGGTTCCGGGCCTTGGGGGCACCTCCTGGGCATCAGGACTCACTCCAGCAGATCCCAGCAGCAAGGTCCTGGAACGACCAGGCAGGTGCAGTTGGTACTGGTCAGCTGACCAGTTGCAGGAAGACCTTTGGAAGCTTGTTGTGTCCCTGGAGCTCAAACATGAGGTCAGCTAACTGACACTTGTTGAAGGGCAGCCCTTCTTCTGAATCTTCCACAGGTCCAGAAGTGTTCTGGTGAAAGGTCTTGAAGATGCTACATTTATATTTGGTGGCAGCCTTTTTGTGGGGGAATTTTCTGGCCTAGCCCAAAACAGATTATGGCCACCCCCTCCTCCCTCAGTCTGGGCTCCAAACTCTCTAGATGGACAAGGGTAGGCCTGGTGACAGCTTCCTTTGTGTGAGGTAGAGTGGTACATTTAGGTAGACAATATCAGACAATTTCTATTATGGAGAGTCTCTAATCATTCATACTTGTAGTAAAGAGATTTATTAAAAGTTATATGTATTTGAATAAGTTGTTGATGAACTGATGTTACAAATCAACGAGCCTATATGTGCTTGGCCCCTTAGTTGGCTCACAGGTTTTGGGCTTTTTCATGGCCAATAAGGCTTAATGTATTTCAAGTCCAATAATCGGAGTAATTAGCATAGCCAATGAAAAGACATTGAGCAGTTAGCTACACTGCTATGCACCTGTGCATTCACTGTCTGTCTAGTGGAGGCAGACGAAGTCATTCAGGTGTCCTTTTGGCCGGTAGTTGAAAGCAGTTTTATTGTGGTGCCTGTTCCATAACCCTCTCAGCAAATCACTTTATGTATGCTGCAGGCAGGGCTCCAGGAGAAGGTATATCGTGTGTTAGTGAGACCTGCTACCCTCATAACTAGGCCTTCTTTGTTCCCAAGTCTGGAAAGAATACACAACTCACAACTGTCATGTGACCGAGGACACTGCCAGAAACGCAGTTAGTTTATGTAAAAAAATACCAACTCTCTGAAAGTGCTGTATTTAGAATAGTAACTTAAAATCTGACTTTACCATTAAAGAAGATTTTAAATTAAAATTTATTTGAGTGTAACACCATTTCTCTATCTGGTCACAAACCGAATTTAGTACTTATTAAATGTAATGTAGTAACCTAGTGTTAGTCTATGGAAGAGGTAGCTTTACAGCAGTGAAAAATGACGTTCAAAATGTTTCATTACAAGGGCATGTAGAACTTAAATCCACATATCCTACAATTAGATACTATGCACCCGGCACAGGGAGCCTTTCGGCTGCCCTACGGGCTTCAGTGGCAGCCCTGAGGCATGTTTTAAAAGGCTACTTTAGTGGGTGGCGCAAAGAGTGCTTCAGCCCACTAGTAGCATTTAATTTATAGGCCCTGGTTACATATAGTATCATTTACTAGGGACATATACATAAATTAAATGTGGCAATTAGGTGTCCATGACTTTTACCATGTTTTAGGTTTAGGGAGAGAGTATAAGCACTTTACCGCTGGTTAGCCGGGGTAAAGTGCACCGAGTCCTAATGCTAACAAAGACAAATTAATCAAAAACAGAGAATGAAAGAAAAAGTGTTTGGGGGAAATACTACACTAAGGATATCAGATCTAACAGTGTTTAGCAAGTAATGGGCCTATAAGAAATTATATCTTTAGTGTTCTGGTTTAACGATTTAACCACTCTTCCATATAAAATGACGATGAGGAAGATTTCCTTGCCATCACTCTGTTTTCCAATTGCGGGATCAATGGATGTTTTGTAAATCATGGAGGGGATTGCAGTCATGCTACATGGTTTGCCATTTGGTAGACTAACTCCCAAACTCCTCTCAGCCAATCACAACGCTGCTGTCACCAGCATGACAGCAGCACCCTGGTTGGTGTGAGTGGCCTGCTTCGGCACTCACATAGGGAGAGGGAGCCTGTGCACTTTCTCCTCCCGGCTGTCCAATGCAGCTGGGAGGAGAAATGCAAAATGCGCATGTCTGCTTGGCCGGCAAAACAGACATGCGCACTTACGGTGCACTCACCACTCCTTCAGCCCTCTCCAGCACCGCACCACCCCGCCCTAACCTGGCTCATCTAAAAATAAACTATCCGTTATTATCATTTTAGTTTTCCTTCAGCTGCAAGCAGTGGAGGGACCCTCCTCCAACTTAGCGGAGGAGCCGTTGCTGCCTTAGACTATAGCGCAACATTATTTTCCAGATTTTCAATATGTGTGATTTAATACTTAGATTTTGCTCTAGCAACCAAGCCAAGTCAATAATTCCCTAGTGTGCTCGCTTTCCAACTCCGCTGACCAATTGCAGCACAATGGGTTTGTGCATTTATTTTTCATCTTTTCAGCACATGCATTAACTCACTGAATTAGTGCATGTGTTGCTCACAGCAGAGTGATAATTACTACTTTTTGTTTCTGAGCTCTGCTATTTGCAGTTCATGTGCTAACTCAGAGATTTCTTTAGTTAATATTCGTGCTATGGTTGGTAAAAATAAATTAATTGTAACCTGCATCAGCACAGAATGAGATCATGATATGGCTCCAGGTTGTATTTTCCTTAACACTATTAGTGCACAGCCCGTGGTGCAGATAATTTGCACTCCATCCAACAGAGCACAATACATGTAGCATAAAGCACTTGGTGTGTTCTTGGAAGTGCTATTCAACAGGGGCCGTCTCATGATCCTGTTGTTTAACCTGCACAGATGTAGCCTTGTTGCTTTCCATCTTCAGTGCATAGAATAACTCAAAATATCTCCAAGTTAGTGCTTGTTCTCTGCTGTCTGTAGCCTAAGCGAATGTGAACAAGTTTGGTTCCCATTGATAAAGCATCCATCCTACACTTTGTACTGCAGTGTATGGCATAGCAAGTCATAAAGCCCCTTGATGACTCTTACTGCTGCTGTAGTCTCAAGCACCCAAGATTCATTTAGATATGCACAGTGCAATACACAAATCAGTCGTGAAGTACCCGCTGCTGTATTGTGGGTTGCGTAGCTCACTGCTCTCACTCCTGATCAAAGTGCCTGTTTTTATGTGCTTGCACTGTGTAAAGTGCATTCATGTAACACAATGTTACTCTAAGTTGATGAATTATTTTAGACAGTACAAATCTGAAACAGAAAGAGGCAATGCCTACACCATGTTTCTGAGTTATACAGTCTGAAAGTCAATGTCTAGTTCAGAAGTATCGGTCTAAATTAACACACTTGACACATAGCAGGTGCATAAATACTGGTGCTTGGCTCTGCACTGAGCGTAACCCTTCGTGACATGGCCTCAGGGGCCGGTAAACAGTTTAAAGGTTACAATTGTGGAAGGCATGAGAGAGGCAGTAGACCCATTGCTACATAAGACAATAGTGGGCCTGCGTTAATTTAGAGTCTTTATATGAATTGGCCATTGCCCTTGAGAGTCCTTCCATTTCCATTTTGTTCCAAAGTCTTTGGTGCCAATGCAGGATTGATGGGTATCACTCTACCAGTACAGGGATAGGGTAATTGCTGCTGCCCGCCAGCATTGCTCGTGTCTATCCACAGTTCCCAGTCTGCACACAGTTCTCAGCCTGCTCCTTCCTACAGTTCCCGGCCTGCCTCCATCTGCTCAGAGTTCTGAACAGACAGTGTTGCTGGATGGAGCTTAGCTGGGCAGCTCACGGACTGGGGAACCCCAGCGTTTCTGGTCTCTCCTGCACCCCTGGATTTTGTTTGGAGCTGTTGGCCCCCATTGGCCAGTAATGAGGTGCCTCAATTTCAGCAGAGCAGATATGTTTCGGTCCCCTCACCAGTGCATGGAGGCTGGCTGGCCTTTGAAGTACTCTGTGGCTTGCTCCTTCATGTCTGGAGGTATTCAGCTATACAATAGTGCAAGTTAAAATCCTCAATCTAAATTGAACTATGGCCAATTAGGGAAAATCCCCTAAAAGTCTAAACTATTGCAATGGGAAAAAATCTAACTAAAAATACATAAGGATAAAAGCAGAAGAGCAAAAATGGGAAAAAGGTGTCAGCATTTCAGAAGCTTGGTCAAGAGTCTTCTTAGAGAGTTAAATGTAAGTCTAAGCCACACTCAACAAAGCAAGGGGACAAGGGGAAAGCCAGAGGTCTGTACCTCTCAAAGTCCAAGGGAAAATGTCCTACAATCAATCTGTGAAAGCCTTAGCTAACATCACAAAATCCATTTGGGTAACACCCTGCCGGTCACATCATCACAAGCTCCATTGTATTCTACTGTCCCATGAAGTAACTTGAAACATTTGCTACTTTTCTCATACCAGTCCTGAGAATACTGTTGCCCTTGACCCTCTTAATAATGTTTGCAAAACTGTATGAGTAAGGGGCAGTCATCTCACTCTTGGTGTTTTTGTGTTCTGCCTTCAAGGTTTTTCTCTCAGTCTTTCTATTAGTAACACAATATCACATATATTTTCAAACTAACATTTCATGTGAAGGCACCTGCAAAGAAATGACACGTTAGCAGAAATTGAAAAACAATTTCTCACATTGAAATTCAGGCCACGTCAGGTCAACTTTAAACTTTACTCAGTAATGCATGTTTAATTTCACATTATACTGTGCACATATTAATTTCTGCAATTGTATAAATGTCAATTACATAGATTCAGTTAGGATTTCATGTTACAGTAGAAATAAAGCATGAGTTATAAATACACAAGTTTAGGAGTGCCTGAGAACTACATTCCAACATTAAACCTCAAACATTAAGTCACGCATCATACAATCTGTTAGTGTTTCTAAAATACATTCAAATAACATGAAGATGTTTATAAAATTACAAAAGCAACTTAGTCTTGCCATCCATGTACAAAAGCTAACTAGCGGTTTTGTTTACATTGCAATATAGACCAATCTGTTGTATGTGCAAATAGAAGAAGTAGCAGCAGCGTGCAGTATACATCCACCTTTGTTATGTACAAAACTGTTCATTAAGTGCATGCTTCGGATTCAGCGGTGTGACACAAAAGTCAATAAATGTAGTATGTGCAAAACTAGGACCCTAAGACCTGCCTGACCCCAAATTGGCAGAAACACAAGATTAAAAAGATTCTGTATACACTGGACCTGCTAATAAAGAATGTAAAGGTGATAAAGTGCATTCATCAGTCTCAAGAATCATCGCCAAGCTTTTGTTCGGCGCACCTTACATGACTTTTGACATTCACCATGCAGTTTAGGTCCGCATCTGTTATGTGCAAAAGTTGCCATAAAGTACATGCTCCGGATATAAGAGTGTGACATTAGAAGCAATATGTGCAGAGTTAGCAGGTGAGCAAGCATTTGCAATGCAATAGGTCTCGAATTTGTGAGAGTTAGAGCTATTGGCATTGTTAATGACCAATTAGACTTTTCTTGCCCCATAAATTGGGCAACCTTGCCTTATAATTTGGTCCTTTCCTGCCACATAATTCCAGTGGTGCTTGTTATTCTATGGGTGTCCCCCGCAGCCACCCACATTATTGTTTTCCTCATGTGGCAAGCCTGCGCTCAGGCTTCATACTTTGGGCACTACATTGAAAGGCTCAGCATCCTTTTTATCCGGTGTGCGATACTTCCATGGATTGAGTGCACTTATACCAAGGATGTGTGCTAGCAGCAGGATAATAAGAGGGTTTCATAAATGCACTGCGTTCTGTCGTGTTGTACGATAATCGCTAGTCTGATGAACCGCGTGTTACACATTCGGCATGTGAATTAGCTCATTTGCAAAGTGCATGTTTGCCCTTTAATGACATTTTAGGGTTACCCTTTTTCCGTAAAACTGGTAAAACAATAGATGCTTCTAATAGCAGAAAGTGATTTTGGATGAATTCTCTGCAATTGACTTTTTGTTGCTGGTGAATAAGACTTTTAAATATGCTTTGTTTTCTTTTCTGGGACTTTGTTGGCCTATTCCAATCTGTTCTGAAGGTCTTTTCACACTGAGTTTTAGCTTGTTGTGTGATGTTTCCCTAAATGTATGGTGATGGACAGCAGAAAGTAGGGGTTCATACTCAACGTTCACTCCTTTTTGCTCATTCTTTTTGAGTGTTTTCTGATTTTTTGTTAATTTACGGCCAGGTATTCTGAAAGCTTCCAGTCACTGAGCGATACGTTTCCTATTACTCCTGGCACAATGACTTAAGTTGATTACCAATAGTCCTCTTCTGGCTACCTTTTGATTCTAAAATGCTGTTGTTTATAAATATATTTTTGACTGTACATTAGGGTCACTGGGGATACAGTGGCGCAGTAGGATGACTGTTTTGATGAAGAACAACACTGCTTGTTCACAATTCATCTGTCAGGTGAGTGTGCGCTTCCTTCGAAATGCCTTGGTGCAGATGTATATCTTGATAGGCTTTATGGAAAGCATTAAGGCATGATTTTGATGATTGACCGGATGATGGTGGCTTTTTTCATATTTACTTTGTCATTGCTGTTTTGATTAACTGAATTGCGGGTGCATGCATTGTCTTGTTTTTGTAGCAGTTTTTTGTGTTTCTATAGTACTCTGTGAAATAAACAGTGACCCGATTGCATGTTTGCTACCAGTAAGACATCTCATCTAATCTTACTCTCCGCCATTTATACATCTGACACTAGGACAGCCTTAGTTGCGTGTCAGAGCTCAAGTAATGAAGAAACAAGTATGGGCAAAGCCGAGAGGTAAGGTTTTCTCTATCTGAAGTTGCTTCTTTATTGATTCACAAGGTTGTCCTGTGTCAAAGGGTGAGTTCAAGAGTGGGTAAATGAATGCAAATGTTAGTGTATGAATGAATGATTGGGAAAGTGGCTGAATGAATGGAAGGATTAAGTGATAATGAATGAATGAGTGAACAACTGCATTGGGAGGGAAAAGCTGCACCCTGTCATCATTGAGACTGTGACCCCTCTAAGCACACTAACTTTGCCATCGAATAACTCACTCCATCATCCATGCAGTCTTAACCATCACCCATTCATCAATTTCTGTACTTACTTGAAAATTCATCCATCCTTTACAGCTACCTATTCATCCATCCAACAGTTGTGTACTCACTCACCATACATCCGTGCACCCAATCACTCACCAACTCACCTGTACCCTGAGTCTTTAACTGCTTCCTTTATCCATGCACTCATTTATCCACCTACCTGTTGCATCATTCGTGCATTCACCTACTCACCAATCTGCACAACTACATACAAAAATCAAGGAGGAAGCACTTTAAAAACCCAGGCTTATTGACTTTGCCAAAGCCTGTTTGTGTAAGGAAGGAAGAGTGGGACTCGTTGAAGCTGCGCAGGTAGATGGAGCAATATTTTGGCTGTTCGTAGAACCTCCAGAGAAGACACATTGATGATAAATTCAGTGACACGTATGTGTGTTGAGGAGAAAAGAGTTCAACGATAAATGCATGAAATTAAATCATTCATCCTACTCGAGAACATGTTTTCTGAGCTGCAAGGACAGTATGCCATAGTTTACCGGAGGAAACGTGAACCACCATAGCAGTAGTTGCTAATCTTGGGAACAACAGCTCTTCGACTACACAACTTGATGTTTAATGAGTAATGCCACATGCCCACTCTTTTCCCAGGACACTCGGAGCACAGACAGAGATTGCTATATTCTCAAATCAGCCTGGAAGTCCCTTGTGACCTTGAAAGTATTCACTTGTGCCGAGCTGCCTGCAGAGGGGCACTTATGGTCAGCACGGCAGCTGAGTGTGTAACCAATTCACAGGCAATTGAACTTTGCAGATGTCTAGGGAACCTGGTTGAATCTTATTTATGCCTCAAATGACATTTCTTTATGTTTTGAGACGGCTCTGGTGGCGTTGCACATTGACATGACACTTTTCTGTGCTTATTGTTGCACTTTTTCTTACAACCCCAAGAACACTTGTCTTATACTTCTGTGGTGCGGCTATTTTGATATTTTAAACAAAATACAGATTAATTCCTGACTGTTCATTATCTACGCAAAACGAAAAAAATTAGCAACATTATGTTTTTTCCCTCTTACATTTTTGCCTTAAAGCATTTTTATATGAATTTGTTTTTTTGTGAAACATGTTTGTGCACGTGACACGAGAGTTAAAAACATTGCTGCATGTCAAAGACAATTTTCAGAGATGAAGCATATACTTGGTCCAATGTGACATTAAGGATTAAGTTCAATGTACAAGTCCTCTTTTCTGTCAAGGAAAATGGATTGTTACTGACTTTTGAGCTCTTGATTTAAAAAATAATAAGGTATTCTTCTAAAAAAGGTTTTAGGATGACAAGTAAACTCGTTTTTCCTATTTAACAATGTTTTACAACAGAAACTGAAAACTCTAAACAATTTATGTAGACACAGGAAACAAGAAACTATGGAAACATCCAGGGGCGGCTCCTCCTCTATGATGGAGGAGCGTTGCCACCCCCAGGCCGGCCAAACATACATGCCCACTCGGCTCTCTTCAACCCAGAAATGCAGGCACTGTGTTGCTGGGTTGGAGAGGGCAGGCAAAAACTTTCAGTCTGTTTCGGACTTCTAATCCTAACGCTGCTTTCATCCTCCCAGTAGCATGAAAGCAGCACTAGGATTGGATGCAGGCTGGGAGCCTGTGCCTGCAGTGGGAGAGAGGAGAGGAGCGGCAAAGATCGGAGCGGCGCAGCATATAAGGTAAGTATTTTTTTTTAAATGACTATATATTTTTGCCCCCCACCTTGCCATGCGCCGTGCCGCCCTGCCCCTTTACCCTTGCGCAAGCCACCACTGGAAACATCTTTGCAAGCCTTGAGTTGTTTTGGTTATGTTTTTGGTAGTTTTAAAACACAAAATTGCACCAAGTCAGTGCTTAATTTGAGCCAAAGGGACCCACCGCCATTCATTTTTGGGGACCAGCATTTATTTTTCTCGAACACTTGAAAAAACACAAAAGGAGGAAAGAAGAGAAAGACAGAAAAAGCAACAACAAAGGGAGCTAGCAGGGATACAAAATGACATGGAACAGTGGGATGAAGAGGCAGGGAGTGTCTGTTCATGGATTAAGGATGCATGAGGTGGAATCAAGATTATGCACCTTTTGTATTTTGTACCCTGACCTTTGATAGTGCAGGCGGTGGACTTTTGAGAAAAACTTTGGGCCACATAACCTTCTGCATTGCACATTAAGCACCGTTGGAGTGTGACTTTTATAATCAATGTTAACATGAAAAGCTTGCAGTGTAATGTCTAATGAAACCGCATAAATGTAATACTAATGCATGCGTTTGAAATGTGCCCATGGGGAGTGGCCCCCAATGTATACGATGACTAATGAAACTGACTAATAATTTTTTTATGATGTAGTCATGTATGATTTTGTATTAGCACTAAGAGTTATGTATTAAGGTTTTGCTAAATTTCTCACTAGGCCTTAGCAAGGGTCTGGGCCTAGCTGCCTGGTCTCATATTAACTGTTTCTTCCAACGTGCAATGTGCTGCTTTTATGAAGGACACAAAGGTACTTTTCCAGAAGCTAGAGATATGTGTGTAAACGTAGTAAATTCTTTCTCATGGGACCCGACTTGCTCAAGGAGACAGTCTTGCCGAATGCAACAGTGTAATTCGCAACAGGTGCAACGTCGCCTAAACTAGGAGAAGATAATGGAACTTCTGACTGGAGTGACAAGTGTAACTTTTCTTACCTGACATTCTACCCGGTGAAGACGTCAATCACAGGAGCCAATAAACTGCATGAGAACTGTCTTAGGTGAAAATTCTAGTAAGGTGTGTGCCGGATTATAGGACAGAGATAATGATGCACCAAATATTGCCCAAGGGGAAATTAGAGACTTGTTTGACAATTTTAATATAACGGCGTGACACAAGGAGAAATCAGCCATTTACTGGACATTCCACTGACCTATTACTTTGCCATCCCTTGCCTTTCTGAGAGACTTTGGGGGTCATTCCAACCCCGGCGGTCGGTGTTAAAGCGGCAGCCAAGCCGCCAACAGGCAGGCGGTAATAAAAATGGAATTCTGACCCTGGCGGGAACCGCCAACACAGCCCGCCACTTTAACACTCCGACCGCCACGGCAGGACAAACAAACAGCGCGGCGGACACCGCCAACAGACAGGCGGCAGACAATGTACCGCCCACACTATCATGACCCACCAACCCGCCACCTTTTCCGGGGTGATAAAAACACGGCGGAAACAGAATACGAACGGGAAAACGCGCACCTATACACACTCCACGAGGAATCTGGACAGCATGGAACCCGAATTAAACATCCTACCAGCCATTGTCTTCCTGCTCCTCTACCATGAGTACGAACGCCGGCGCAGAAGACAACGGTGAGTACTGCACCTACGACACAGGGGAGGGGGGAGGAGAAAAGGTTACGGGCACACACATACGCAACATCCCCCAAACCCCCCGGAATAATGCAAAGACAAAATAAAATGTTCATTAAAAGTGAAGTATATGAAAGCATATTTGAACTTAAGTGAAATATGAAATTTATCAAATAAATATATTACAACATGAACAATATATACATAGTCCAAAAGTCCGGCACATATTGGCTACATTCCATTGTTCGTGGGCCAATGTGCATAAACACATGGGCAAAGCCCACACACGAGACCCGAATCCATTGGAGAGAACACTGCTGGGGCATCAGATAATAAAACCACAGGCACCTCAGGGGGAAGGGAAGGGGGGGCACCTCAGCCACATGAGTCCACGATGCCAGATCCACGAGGGGCCTCCATGCCCACTGTACCATCCTGGCGAGTGCAAAGCCACAGTCTCTCAAGTCTCTACAGTGGGTGGATTGCCCATTGTACCATCCTGGGGAGTGCAAAGCCACAGTTTTCCAAGTCTCTACAGTGGGTGGATTGCCCACTGTACCATCCGGGGGAGTGCAAAGCCACAGTCCATCAGGTGGATTACAGACTCCACTGGTTATGGAGGAGGCATGTTGGCCAGAGTGCTTCGTGAAGCCCTGCCCGACACAGATCCGGCCCTGCCAATGGGCCAGCGGTGCTTGAGATGAAGGGCCCAGCGGAGCAGTTCAGAGATGGTGGTGTCCAGCGGAGCGGTGCTTGAGATGAAGGGCCCAGCGGAGCAGTTCAGAGACGGCGGTGCCCAGTGGAGCGGTGCTTGAGATGAAGGGCCCAGCGGAGCAGTTCGGAGACGGCGGTGCCCAGCGGAGCGGTGCTTGAGATGAAGGGCCCAGCGGAGCAGTTCAGAGACGGCGGTGCCCAGCGGAGCGGTGCTTGAGATGAAGGGCCCAGCGGAGAAGTTCAGAGACGGCGGTGCCCAGCGGAGCGGTGCTTGACAGGAAGGGCCCAGCGGAGCAGTCCAGAGACGGCGGTGCCCAGTGGAGCGGTGCTTGTCTTGGCGGGGCCCTGTTCAGCGGTGCTTGTCTTGGCGGGGCCCTGTTCAGCGGTGCTTCTCACGGCGGGGCCCTGTCCAGCAGTGCTTCTCACGGCGGGGCCCTGTTCAGCGGTGCTTCTCACGGCGGTGTCCAGATCCACGAGGGGCCTCCATGCCCACTGTACCATCCTGGCGAGTGCAAAGCCACAGTCTCTCAAGTCTCTACAGTGGGTGGATTGCCCATTGTACCATCCTGGGGAGTGCAAAGCCACAGTTTTCCAAGTCTCTACAGTGGGTGGATTGCCCACTGTACCATCCGGGGGAGTGCAAAGCCACAGTCCATCAGGTGGATTACAGACTCCACTGGTTATGGAGGAGGCATGTTGGCCAGAGTGCTTCGTGAAGCCCTGCCCGACACAGATCCGGCCCTGCCAATGGGCCAGCGGTGCTTGAGATGAAGGGCCCAGCGGAGCAGTTCAGAGATGGCGGTGTCCAGCGGAGCGGTGCTTGAGATGAAGGGCCCAGCGGAGCAGTTCAGAGACGGCGGTGCCCAGTGGAGCGGTGCTTGAGATGAAGGGCCCAGCGGAGCAGTTCGGAGACGGCGGTGCCCAGCGGAGCGGTGCTTGAGATGAAGGGCCCAGCGGAGCAGTTCAGAGACGGCGGTGCCCAGCGGTGCGGTGCTTGACAGGAAGGGCCCAGCGGAGCAGTTCAGAGACGGCGGTGCCCAGCGGAGCGGTGCTTGACAGGAAGGGCCCAGCGGAGCAGTCCAGAGACGGCGGTGCCCAGCGGAGCGGTGCTTGTCTTGGCGGGGCCCTGTTCAGCGGTGCTTGTCTTGGCGGGGCCCTGTTCAGCGGTGCTTCTCACAGCGGGGCCCTGTCCAGCAGTGCTTCTCACGGCGGGGCCCTGTTCAGCGGTGCTTCTCACGGCGGTGTCCAGCGGAGCGGTGCTTCTCACGGCGGGGCCCTGTTCAGCGGTGCTTCTCACGGCGGGGCCCTGTTCAGCTGTGCTTCTCACGGCGGGGCCCTGTTCAGCGGTGCTTCTCACGGCGGGCCCTGTTCAGCGGTGCTTGTCTTGGCGGGGCCCTGTTCAGCGGTGCTTGTCTTGGCGGGGCCCTGTTCAGCGATGCTTGTCTTGGCGGGGCCCTGTCCAGCGGTGCTTCTCACGGCGGGGCCCTGTTCAGCGGTGCTTCTCACGGCGGTGCCCAGCGGAGCTTCTCACGGCGGGGCCCTGTTCAGCGGTGCTTCTCACGGCGGGCCCTGTTCAGCGGTACTTCTAACGGCGGGGCCCTGTTCAGCGGTGCTTGTCTTGGCGGGGCCCTGTTCAGCGGTGCTTGTCTTGGCGGGGCCCTGTTCAGCGGTGCTTGTCTTGGCGGGGCCCTGTTCAGCGGTGCTTGTCTTGGCGGGGCCCTGTCCAGCGGTGCTTCTCACGGAGGGGCCCTGTTCAGCAGTGCTTCTCACGGCGGTGCCCAGCGGAGCGGTGCTTCTCACGGCAGGGCCCTGTTCAGCGGTGCTTCTCACGGTGGGGCCCTGTTCAGCGGTGCTTCTCACGGTGGGGCCCTGTTCAGCGGTGCTTCTCACGGCGGGGCCCTGTTCAGCGGTGCTTGTCTTGGCGGGGCCCTGTCCAGCGGTGCTTCTCACGGCGGTGCCCAGCGGAGCGGTGCTTCTCACGGCGGGGCCCTGTTCAGCGGTGCTTCTCACGGCGGGGCCCTGTTCAGCGGTGCTTCTCACGGCGGGGCCCTGTTCAGCGGTGCTTCTCACGGCGGAGCCCTTTTCAGCGGTGCTTGTCTTGGCGGGGCCCTGTCCATCGGTGCTTCTCACGGCGGGGCCCTGTTCAGCGGTGCTTCTCACGGCGGTGCCCAGCGGAGCAGTGCTTCTCACGGCGCGGCCCTGTTCAGCGGTGCTTCTCACGGCGGGGCCCTGTTCAGCGGTGCTTCTCACGGCGGGGCCCTGTTCAGCGGTGCTTCTCACGGCGGGGCCCTGTTCAGCGGTGCTTGTCTTGGCGGGGCCCTGTTCAGCGGTGCCTCTCACGGCGGGGCCCTGTTCAGCGGTGCTTGTCTTGTGTTCCTAGGGAACCAGATCTGCCCAATAATTCCCGCTCAGTCGCCATCCGACCTTTCGCTTGCGGGGCCCTCCTGTGCTGGAGTCCTGGGCCCGTGGGTGTCCTCCGCCACACCCCAAATGGGGCTGGTGGGGCCCTCCTGGGCAGCTCGCCTGCTGCCGGACTTGTCCGCCCTGCTGCCCTTGCCCTCCTTGGCAGAAACTCTGGGGCCCTTGCCTCCCTTTGTGGATGGGCCAGGTGACGGTGCAAGGGTGGTGTCCTTGGGGGCAGCCGTCACAGGCCTGTCGCGCCGGCCCTTCCCTTTTTTGTTTTTTTTCCCAGGGGGTGGGCTGGCTGTCCCCTTGCTGCTGGCCGATGTTCCGGCCCTAGGAGCTGGTGGACTCCAATAACCCTGAACGATGGTCCTAGTAGGTGCAGGGCTTGTGGTGGCTGAGGTGCTGATTGGAGTCTTATGAGATGGAGGGGGTGGGTCAGTTGTTGGAAAAGAGGTCAAGGTTGGAAAGGAAAATCAATTTAGAAAGACAGGGACGGGTAGTTGTAGTGGGTATGGGAGTGGAGGAAGAGGATGTGGTTGTAGGAGAGTGAAGTCTGGTGTCTTTGGGTGCAGGTGCTTGTGCTGGAGGCTGTCGTGAGGTGGATGGCTGTTGGGTGGGTGACTGCCTGTGTTTGTGTGGTTTGGAAGAGGGGGTGACAGACACACTGGGAGAGGACACAGGGGACGTGTAAATGGCAGTGGGGGTGGTGACTTCACGTGTGCGGACTGTTCTGGTGGGTGTGGTGGTGATGGACGTGCTGGCTGATGGTGGTGTGCATGCAGGTGTGAGTGGAGACGTCACAGGGAGGGAGGAGGGAGACAAGGAGGAGGGGGACACAGAGGAGGCAGTGGCTGTTGGCATGTCTGCATGTGGATGTTGCTTGGGTGAATGCTTGTGTGATCTGTGGTGCTTATGTCTGGATGAGCTTCCTTTGGGTGTTGAGGTATATGCAGGCTGGTCTGTAGGTGTGTCTGGGATAGACAGAGGAACAGGGGAGTGGGACTGGGTTGAGGAAGTTGGAGGGGGAGGCTAGACACAGGGACAATTGCTGCCGTCAGTGCTGAGGCCAGAGCGTTGAACGATCGCTGATGGGCAGCCTGACCCGAATGAATGCCCTCCAGGTATGCATTGCTCCGATGCACCTCCCTTTCTACCCCCTGGATGGCATTCAAAAGGGTAGACTGCCCAACAATGAGCGTCTGGAGGAGGTCAATGATCTCCGCACTGAGGGCAGCAGGGGTAACTGGGGCAGGACCTGAGGTGCCAGGGGCGAAGGAGATGCCCGGCTTCCTGTCCGAGCGGGCACGGGGCGAAAGCTGAGGGGCTGCTGGGAGGGCGGAGCTGGTGCGCTGGGTGGCGGCTGTATCTGTTGTTGCGGTGGGCACGGATGTTGCCGCCACCACAAGGGAGCTCCCTTCCGAGGACGTGTCGGTGTCGCTGACGTCTCCACGGGTCCCCGTTGTGGTGCTCCCCTCGCCCTCCGTCTCACTGGTGAACTCGGAGTCGGTTGCTGGGCCCTCCGGGGCCATGTGAGATGCAGCTCCCTCATGCGGCGATGCCACTTCTCCTCCGCCTGATGATGCTAATGCACACATGAACAGGAAAACCAAAAAAAAGGGGGGGGAGAAGAAAGAAAGACATGTTGAGTGCATGCATTGGCGGCACCGTTGGCGGAGAGGACAAACACAGAAGCCCCCTGCACTACGCCGCGCACTCGGGGTACACTACTCAATTATTGTGACTTGGCCTACAAGTCTATGGACGACAAATGCACACATAGGTGAGCCCGGACCATGGATAGCTGTACTTAGCACCCTACAGAGGTGGGGGGCGGGGGCACAGGGCCATGCCTAATGGAGGGGCCTAGCCTACAGAAACCGCCCTGGCCTAGAGATAGTCACAGCCCTCCTCCCCCACCCAGACACCTCCACTGTGCGCTAATATAGCAGAATGTGCTGATACTCACCCCCTTGTGTCTGCTGTGATGTCCTCACGCGCCCATCCAAATCGGGGTAGGCCACCGCCAGGATCCGGGACATCAGGGGGGTCAATTGCCATGTGGCACCCCTCCTAGGTTGGGAGGCCATCCCCAGCAGAGCCTCGGCGGTCTTTCTGCTCCCGCGGCGGATGTCCTCCCACCTCTTGCGGCAGTGGGTGCCCCGTCTGTTGTGGACCCCCAGGGCCCGGACGTCCTTGGCGATGGCACGCCAAATGTCGATCTTCTGATGGGCGCTGACCTATGTGACATGTACAGGGTGGAAAAAGAAATATCATCACTTTTCTGCATGGTCGATGTGAGTGGCCCCCCCTCCCCAACCTTGCCATGTGGCACATGCTCTCATCTGTTGTGCGTTGCACTCCTCATTCGCTCCCCTCCCAACCATCTTACATCCACCCCACTCAACACAGGCATAGCCCATACTACGTGCTCACTGTGTACTTACCTGTTGGTCTGGAGGACCGTAGAGTAGCGTATACTGGGGGAGGACCCCATCAACAAGTTTCTCCAATTCCTCAGATGTGAAGGCAGGGGCCCTTTCCCCAGTCGCAGCAGCCATTGTATCTTCCAGACCGAGGTCACAGCAGCACTTGCAGTATAGGTCCTCTCCTGTGGATGATCAGGTCTCGAGTGATTAAGCAGTTAGAAAATGGCGGTCACGCCCGCGGCGGTGCGTACCGCGACCGCCGGCGCACATCGTCATTGGCTCCTGAGACCCATAGGGTTCAATGTTAACCAATGCTGCTTTGCGCCGCGGTCTTCGACCGCCTACCGCCACGGTGTGCCACGCCAGCGCATTTACCTCACATCCCATTGTCACACTTTACAGGTCAGGCAGCCGCCATTTCAAGGGCCCACATGGCTTAATTTCTACTGCGTCACACAGGCCTAGGCCTTGCATTGCCACTCATGCAAGCCATTCAATGCATAGCGAATCGTGTACTGTGCAAGCTGTGGTTACGTACCTGTGGGTTGCTTGACTCTGTGCTCCATGTTGTCCTTCCTAGGCACCCTCCGCTGGGACTTGCGAGGAGATGGAGGAATCCTCCCGTGTACAGACCACTGGTGGACCTGTCGACAATGGAAGAAAGACATGTCATACTGACATACAGACTTGACCGAGCCACTATACAGGAACTGTGTGCCCAGCTGGAGCCAGACCTGATGTCCCCCATTCGCCAACCCACAGGGATTCCCCCTCTGGTGCAGGTTCTGTCAGTACTCCATTTTTTGGCAAGTGGATCATTCCAAACAACAGTGGCCATATCATCAGGGATGTCTCAGCCTATGTTTTCTAAGGTTTTGTCCAGAGTGTTGTCTGCCCTGATGAAATACATGCGGAGCTACATTGTTTTCCCTGAGGTGGGTGATTTGGCTACAGTGAAGGGTGATTTCTATGCCCTGGGACATATCCCCAACATCATTGGTGCCATTGATGGGACCCATTTGGCTTTGGTTCCCCCCAGTGAAAGTGAGCAGGTGTACAGGAACAGAAAAAGTTATCATTCGATGAATGTCCAGGTGGTCTGTTTGGCTGACCAGTACATCTCCCATGTAAATGCCAAGTTCCCTGGGTCAGTGCATGACGTGTACATCATGCGAAATAGCAGCATCCCTTATGTGATGGAACAGCTACAGAGACACCGTGTGTGGCTAATAGGTGACTCTGGTTACCCCAACCTGTCGTGGCTACTTACCCCAGTGAGGAATCCCAGGACAAGGGCAGAGGAACGCTACAATGAGGCCCATGGGCGAACTAGGAGGATTATAGGAAGAACCTTCGGCCTCCTGAAGGCCAGGTTTAGGTGCCTGCATATGACAGGTGGATCCCTAATGTACTCACCAAAGAAGGTGTGCCATATCATTGTGGCCTGCTGTATGCTTCACAACCTGGCTTTGCGACGCCAGGTGCCTTTCCACAGGAGGATGGTCCAGATGGTGGTGTTGTAGCAGCTGTGGAGCCTGTGGAGAGTGAAGAGGAGGAAGACGACGGGGACGACACAGACAACAGGGACACAGTAATACAACAGTATTTTCAGTAGCACACAGGTACGAATCAACCACGCCATTTTACATTTACTTAAAGTCTCCTGCCTCTCTACTGTCTGAGTTCCCCCCCAGTTCCTGGTAACTGAGTTGTGACTTTCCCTTCCGTTTTCAGAGCTGTGGGCCCCACTGCGTGACCTCTGCTTTGTTTGCCAATGGACTACAGCTGTGTGACAGTGGTATGTTGTCATCACAATGTGACTGTACATTTTTGCACCGTTATGTCTAATACATTTGTTCAAAATACAAGCAGACTCCAGATTTTTTAAGTGCAATAAGTGATTTAATTAAAGTGCTACATTTAGGAACATGATTGTAAAACGGTGATGGGTGATGGTGGAGTAATGTCCATGGCAGAGTCCAGTTCTCAGTCTCACAGGTGCATTGTCCATATGCCTGTGGAAGGATGGAGCAGGCGCAGTTCAAGGTTGGACAGGGTGACAATGTGGGACAGTGGGATGACATCAGGGGGTATCCTTTGCTGGCGGGGGTCTTGGCATCCTACTCTGTCTTCTTGTGAGATCTCAGGTTCCGCTTGCGGGGTGGTTCTTCTTCTGCAGGAGGTGGAGTTCTGGTGGCTTGTCGTTGTGTGGGGGCCTCCTGTCCACTAGCGCCGGCGGAGGTGGTAGGCTCTTCCTGGTCCAGGCTAGTGACAGGGGCCCTTTGTGGTGCCACATGGTCCCGCAATGTGGTGACTATCTGGTTAAGGGCTACGACGATGGTCCCCATTGCGGAACTAATGTTCCTCAGTTCCTCTCTGAACCCCATGTACTGTTCCTCCTGCAGTACCTGGATCTCCTGGAACCTGGCCAGTACCGTAGCCATCGTCTCCTGGGAGTGGTGGTATGCTCCCATGATGGAGGACAGGGCCTCTTGGAGAGTGGGTTCCCTGGGCCTGTCCCCCCCGTCGCACAGCAGCCCTCCCAGTTCCCCTGTTTCCCTGGGCCTCTGTCCCCTGGACGGTGTGCCCACTACCACTGCCCCCAGGTCCCTGTTGTTGTTGGGGTGGTGGGTCAACCTGGGTGCCCTGTAGTGGTGGACACACCGCTGATTGACGTGTCCTGGAGACAGAGGCATGGGCTCGCTGGGTGGGAGCTGTGCTGGTGTTCCCAGAGGGGGTTAGGTCAGGTGTAGCCTGTGGCTGTCTGTGGGGAACCGACTGTCCCGAGGTCCCCGATGGGCCGGGCTGGTCATCTGGGTCCAGGGAGACAGAGCTGCTGTCATCACTGGGGGCCTCTTCTGGGGGTGGGATGGACATTTCTGGACCCTCCGTGCCGGTGTGGTGGCGTTCGGGTCCTGCAGGGGTATAAGAGTATGGTTATTGCTTCTGTGTGTGGCATTTCGTGTAATGGGTGGGTGGCCGTGTACCCCAGTGCTGGCATTCTCTTGTGGGGGCTTTTGTGACGGTGGCTTGTGGGGGTGATGGGTGTGTGCAGTGGGCATGCTTTGGGGATGGGTGTCCATGCTTTGGGGACGCATGCAGGGCTAGGTTTTGGGACGGGTGGGATGTGATGGTGAGCCATTTGCAAGGAGTTGGTGTGGTGGGGGTGGGGGTGAGGGTGGGGGTATGATTTGGCATGCAGGTGGGGTGGGGGGAATGAAGTAGTGAAGATTTGACTTACCAGAGTCTATTCCTCCGCCGACTCCTGCGAGGCCCTCAGGATGCAGGATGTGCAAGACTTCCTCCTCCCATGCTGTGAACTCTGGGGGAGTAGGTGGGGGTCCGCCGCCAGTCCGCTGTACCGCGATGTTGTGCCTTGATACCTTGGAACGCACCTTCCCCCGTAGGTCGTTCCACCGCTTCCTGATGTCGTCCCGATTGCGTGGATGCTGTCCCACAGCGTTGACCCTGTCCACTATTCTACTCCATAGCTCCATCTTCCTGGCAATGGTGGTGTGCTGCACCTGTGCCCCGAAGAGCTGGGGCTCTACACAAACTATTTCCTCCACCATGACCCTGAGTTCTGCGTCAGAGAACCTGGGGTGTCTTTGGGGTGCCATGGGGTGGTGTGGATGAGGTGAGGGGTGGTGTATGTGTTGTAGAGTGTGGTGAGTGTGGTGGTGTATGGTGTTTTGTGCGTGGAAATTGTGTGGGTGATGTTGTGATTTGCCTCTGTGTGATGGTCTACTCTATGCTGTGCTGTCTCTCTCTGTCCTTCAGTCGCAATTGTGGTCGTAAGGGTTTGTGGGTGATGTGGGTGTGTCTTTTATATTTAATTGGGTGTGTGGGAGTGGTGTGTGTATGTGTCTCAGGTGTGTATATTTTGATTTGTCCAATGTGGTAGTGTTTTGTAAAGGTGTGTGTATTTTGAGCGCGGCGGTGTGTACCGCCAATGGAATACCGCCGTTGAAAGACCGCTGCGGGGATTTGTGGGTCGGAGTGGTATGGGCGTATTTCTGTTGGCGTGACGGTGGAGGTTTGGTCATCGCCAGTTTCCCGCTGACCTTTGGTGTGGCGGACTTTTGTTGGTTTCGGGTTTTTGGCGGTTTGCCAGTTGTGGGTCAGAATGACCGTGGCGGTTTACCGCGACCGCGGCGGTGTTATGGCGGTCTTCTGACTGGCGGTTAGCGCCTTTTACCGCCGAGGTCAGAATGACCCCCTTTGTCTTTTACTTTAAACCATCCTCGCCTTA
The DNA here is from genome assembly GCF_031143425.1 of Pleurodeles waltl. Classification (NCBI taxonomy): domain Eukaryota; kingdom Metazoa; phylum Chordata; class Amphibia; order Caudata; family Salamandridae; genus Pleurodeles; species Pleurodeles waltl. The sequence goes on along the minus strand of NC_090436.1, from coordinate 809,804,558 downwards.
CCCCCTGCCTGATATGCACTTCTCCTCTTTATGAGGGAAGAGTTTCTTGCTATGCCCTGCTGCGACTTACCTGCCTATCCTGGCTGATGGCAAATTGACTGATGTCCTGAGGACGAAGACAGATACAGTGTGCTGCCCCATTTGGATGGGTAACTATCTGCTGATAAACTGTAATTGTTTGTTTGCCTTTTCTTTCTAGGTACCAACTGCTCTTTTGATAGAGACCATAGTTAGATGTTTTCCAAATTCAAGTTGCTAAATTGTTTTGCATGAAGCCCAACATGCTGATGCTAATCAGAGGTTAGTAAAGGAGTTCACTAATATTGGGTGCAAATAGTCAATTGACTGAATCTTTGCTTTGTTGAATAGTGTACTAGTGGTACTCTGCTAAAGTTGATTCATGCTGACGTAGTGCTTTGTTCTAATGTTAATGACCTATGCTTTGATAAAGTCTTATTCAAGTTGCCAAATTATAGTAGTATTGATGTGCTTATTGATATTGCCACTAATGAATATGATACTAGAGTGTAACTAATAGGAAATAAATATCCTAAATCTCACTAGATTTGTGTGGTTATTCATGGCTGAAGGGTCATGGTGTGATTCACTCTTATTATATGGTATTGATTAGTTTGATTGATTAGTTATTGCAAATATTGATTAGGATATTGATCTGATTGAAATGCTAAAAGGATATCTCGTTCTGGGAAGTCCCCAAACGCGGTCAAAAGACTCATTGGCCTAAAACGAGTCCCCTTGTAAGTTAAATTAACAAGGTTTGGACGCATTATCAGTTTTGCACCAAGTGGTAGCTTACATGTGGCCAAGGTGTAGTAGTGAGTAGGACGAGTTTGAGGACCTATTTCAGCACCTCAGTCATCTGGTTATTTTGCATACTCTGCATCTTCCACCGCCCCAGCAACAAGATCATGTCTACAGCTACTAGCTGCAACCATACACCCTGTGTTGCCCTCTCCTGTTGATGGCCTGAAATCCTAGCTTGCCTCTGGGATGAATTGGCCTAGGCAGTGGCCAAGACAGAACATTGCAAATTATAATACGTAATAGAAGCAATTCAATACTAAGTTCTTGTAGCACCAAGAATTAATTGCAAATGTTATCCCCAGGAGAAAAAATGGTAGCTACCTAAACGCATAAATGCAGTTGTGATTGCAAATTACACATAGCAATGCAAAATACACTTTTAAGTGGCACAAATCTAATTTACTGATTCAACAGATCAGGATTTGAGGATTTTATTGACTCTATAACACATGGGCATAGTTTTAATTACTCCAGAGTAATTGCAGTAATATAGTAATTTTGCATTCCACATCTGCAGAGTAATTAAAGAATTGTAAAAAACTAGAGAGGACCTGGAGAAAAAATTACAGTCCCTCTGCTAAAGAAGCATACAGGCAAGCCATCAGATCTTACCATCACAATATTAAGATAGCTCAATCTGCTTGTTATAGCAATAGAATAGAGAATTCTTTCAACTCTCAGAAAGAAATCTATCAGATTTTTAAAGAGCTTACTATAACTCCTATGCCTGCTTCGGTGAGCACTACACATAGTAATTTACTAGCAGCTAATTTTCAGGACAAGATCACTAAGATATATTCCGGTTTTCCTTTGTTCTCCTCTCAGGAGCCACTGGATGAGCAGGCTGTGAACTCCCCTCCTATCGAGACCTCGCTAACTATTTTTTCACCCCTCACAGATGCTCTAACTCTTAAACTTCTTTCTAATATTAAGTCTGGTTCCCCCTTGGATCCTGCCCCTCCTGTTATCCTCTTGAGGGCTGCAGACACTATTGTCCCACCATTGACAAAAATACTTAATAATTCTCTGTCCTCAGGCATTCTCCCTCAGTCCCTCAAACATGCTATTATAAAACCTCTTCTAAGTAAACTAAAACTTGATCCCCCTGTTTTGGATAGTTACAGACCTATTGCTCTTCTTCCTATTTTAGCTAAGATTTTGGAAAAACATGTACATTTGCAATTGACAGGTTATCTTGAGAGTCAGGAGCTCCTACATCTTACTCAAATGGGCTTTAGAGCACAACATAGTACGGAATCAGCGCTCCTTACGGTGACTGAATCTGCTCGTCAATTATTAGATCAAGGAGGACATGCTGCTATCATCCTCCTTGATCTTAGTGCAGCATTCGATACTGTTGATCACATTCTCCTTTGCGACAGACTTTCTAAGGCAGGTTTGGGAGGCCTGGCCCTCTCCTGGCTCTCCTCTTTCCTTATGGAAGAACTTTCCAAGTTTTGGATCGTTCTTTTTCATCCGATATTGTTCCTCTGACTTGCGGAGTTCCTCAAGGTTCCTCTTTGAGTCCAACGCTTTTTAATATATATTTATCATCTTTGGCTGAAGTAGTCACTCCCCACAATCTTTCAATGGTCACCTATGCGATGACACACAATTAGTGGTCTCCCTTTCCAGTACTGGGGTCTCTTCTTCCATCAATTTGGGCGGTTGTATGAAGGACATTGGCAATTGGATGACCTATTCTAAACTTAAATGTAATGATGGCAAATCTGAGGTATTGATTGTGGGGAATGGCTGTCCAGCCTTTCATCTAGCATTGCATTCGGAGGCCTTCATGAGTCTGTCCCCTCCTAAGGCGCAGGTAAAAAGCTTAGGTTTTTTGCTTGACCCCCGCTTGACGATGGAACTGCAAGTAAAAAGAATTTCCTCTGTCTGTTTTGGTCTTATTAGAGCTCTTAGGAAGATTCTCAATCTTCTTCCTTTTACTGCCAGAAGAATTCTCATTCAAGCGTTGGTTCTTTCCTGCCTGGATTATGGGAACTCTCTCTATCTTAGTTCCCCAGAGTATGTAGTAAAGAAGCTGCAGATTGTGCAGAATGCGGCAGCTAGACTTCTTACTAACTCTCCCAGGCACCTCTCTGCCAAACCGGCTCTTGTAGCACTTCATTGGCTCCCGATCAAACAGCGCATCCACTTTAAATCTATGTGTATCACCCACATAGCTTTACATAATAGGGGCCCTCTCTTCTTCAGAAGGTGGATCTCTATCTATGTTCCCCATAGACACCTGACATCATCATCCTCTCGGCAGATTTATATATCCTGCGTTAAGAGATCATGGGGAGTTAACTCTTTCACCATCAAGGCTGCCCGTCTCTGGATTGCCCTGCCTGTTGAACTCCGCCATGAATCATCTGAACTTCTTTTTAGGAAGAAGTTGAAAACTATCCTCTTCAGTTGCTAACCTGCTTTTCTGGGTCTTCTGAGAGTTATTATGTACCTTTAGCACTGGGATTCTCTAGGGTAGCTATGCTTTCTATAAATCCATAAAACTAAACTAAACTAAACTAATTACAGAATTTAACACCATGATGCCATTTCCCGTAAATGATTCACCCATTCAGAGAAAATCATACTCAGAGAAGCACCGAAAGAATGCAATTGTGTGACTTTGATCTTGCAAACGCAATCAGAACATTAAGTGAGCTTTTCCAACATGAGTGGGAGTTCTTTAACATGGGTTGTCAGAATTTCAAGTAGATTTTATTTACCTGAGCAGACACAAAATTAACTTGAAATGCATTTTGAGTAGATATTTTACCAGAACGGACAGTTTAGGTATTTTTTGTAGTGCAAAGCGTATTTTTTTATTTATTACGAGGGAAGGAAGCGTCATAAAGACTGTGAGGATACTATTCATGCAGTAGCAATTTCTTTTTCATTTCCTGAAGTCTCCATTCCCTGCTTTTAAAGCCCTTAGTTGCTTTGGATTTTAATTTTGGAGGGAAAGCATCACTCTCTTTGTCTGCAATGTCTGCTGCATCCACACCCTCAGAATCTTATTTTTGGGGAAAAATAGAGTAAGATCAGTGCCGCATTTTTGCAAAGGTTAGTTGTTTGAGGAAAGGCACCAGTATTTTTTGTTACTATATGTTTTTTATTTTTATTTTGTATCTTTCTTAGTGGGTAGCCTGAAGTTTGAGCTAGATCATGGACCCATGTGGGATTAACTGTTTTCAAGGAAAATATCTGCACTCGTGAAGGTGGATGCCAGGGTTTAAACATAGATTTTGCATTGTTTGGTTATCATTTTGGTGAGAGGTTGTTTTACTGGTTGGGGCCTAGGCTGCCCTGTGCTGGGCTTTGGGTAAATTTTTGATGTAGCTTACATTTTCTCCCTGCTGCTCTGCTGCGTGGTTTTTAAAAACCTTTTGGTTTGGGGGATGGCCTAGGATTAAATTCAAACTGTATGGTACTTTTGGTCTGCATGTGCCTCTTGGTGGCTAGGTTTGGGTGTCCCCTAGAGCCCAGGAGGACATAGCCAGACGTTTTCTTTTGTTATCACCTACCTTCTTCTTCCTCATGAGCTTGCCCACCATTTTTCTATGAGCTTGTCTATGTGTGACATAGTTGATATATTGTTGTAAACTTAATTTAATTTGTTTTTGGCATTGCTGATTTAATGTTGGTGGGTAAAGGGCAGTTGCATGCGTGGGCACAGACACAATGGGTAAGAATATCTTCGCTGCCACGTGTTCTTTGCTCACTATGCCTCCTTCTTTGCTGGCCATGCTGAGCTGAGCATTTTGTGTAGCCAGTGTGTACTGTGTTTGCCATAGGTCACCATTTTGACTTTGTTCTCTACAACTTCTTCTTTGCGGGCCAGTCATATGGTGGTAGACATTTTGCCTAGCCAGTGTTTACTGTGTTTGTAATAGGCCACCATTTTGTCTTTGTTCCCTATGCCTCCTTCTTTGCTGGCCATGTGGTGACCACTATCTTGTGGAGTCAGTGAAGTGTGTGTTTGATTGCCATTTTGTTTTTGTTTTCCATGCCTCCATGAGCTACCCACCACCATTTTGTGCAGTCTTTATGTGTTTCAATCCTTTGTTTTCCATTTTTTTAAATCCATTTTCTAGGAACATTGATAGAAGAGGCCTATTATGTTTTTGTTTATTTTCCCCCAATGTATTTATTTTTGTTTGTGGCAGATTGTAGTACAGTGTTGTTGGTTTGTATTCATTTAGTTGATTTTTGTCTGTACCCTTGCATTCCATAGGGTCCCCATTGACCAGAGTGGAGGGACACCAGCAATTACTTAATGTATTTATTCGATTTCTCCCTGCCTCCCATAGGGTTCTCAAGGGATCTGAGGGTTACCATCAATTATTTAATATATTAATTATACCATTTTGCCTACCTTCCCATGCCTCCCATACAGTGCCCAATACCCTGGAGGGGCACCAGCAATTATTTAGTGTTTTACTTATTCAGTTTTTGCCTGCCCCTCCCTGTCTCCCATAGAGTCTCATGGGCCCTGGAGGGGCACTAACAATTGTTTCCTTTACTTGTTTTTGTTTCCTGCACCCCTTACCTCCCATAGGGTCCTCATGGTCTTCAATGGACACCAGCAACTAATTAATTCATTTATTCAATTTTTCTTGCACCCCCTGCCTTAAATAGGGGTCTCAAGGCTCTTGAGGAATACAAACTAACCTTTTTCTGAAGAAGTGGGGACGTGTTGGCTGCTAACATTGAAATTTGGCTGCTAAAATCGAGAAATAAAGGCTATACTATGTAATATCAAATGCACATTATAAATTGGACTATGATATAAGATGTTACATTCCATTAGCTGAATTTTATTCGAAAGAAAGATAAGCAGACATAAATTATACATTATGATACATTGATTTGCAGATCCAGTTTCCAGTGTTGAGGAGAAGAAGCCTGTTGCTGGTCCAGCCACTGGCATCAAGCCCTCATCCATTTTCAGGAAACATGATGCATCTGATTATTCCTGTAACAACAGCACCAACACTAAAACCTAAGGCCATATCTCTCAGCACTGCAGTCATGAAGAGCAATGAATCTGAAATGGAACTGTATCAGCCGGAAACTGAATCATCACAGGAGAGTCGACAACAGGAGCCACAGTCATCAACAGATCTTCTGTAAGTAGGCTCACTCATGTTGGAACATTTGGAGAGTGCATGAGAGGCTTGAAGAGGAAGTACTCTTTCTTTTTCTTTTCCTTGCTGGAGATCATGAAGCCGATGGAGGATGTGCAGTCTTCTCAACAATTGCCTAGATTAATTGTCTATCTGGGCAGCAAGTGGTTTTTCAGAGATTACAGTCCCAAGGTTTGCAAGCTTCATCAGACAAACATAAAATACAGGGTGTATTTGTAGTGATGGAAGTAAGTTCAACTTCATGGCCGCCTCATTTATTTTTCTGGGGATATTGAAAGGTCCGATATATTGAGGTTGGAATTTTATGTGGCCTCTCAAACATATTTCTTTGTGGAAAACCACACATCTTGAACTTCCTGTAAGACAGTGCTCAGTTGACAATGTTTATCAACATAAGACTTATACTGAGCCTTATATATATATATATATATATATATATATATATATATTTAAAAACACAAAGGTTATAGGGACATTATAGTAAAGCTCACATTTAAATGTACAAAACCATAGGAATTCACCTGTTATAGTTAGAGTTATCTCAAGTAACAATAACTTGTGCCCTAAGGTAACTATGACTTCCGCCCCAACCATGCACAGTTTTTTCATCAAAAATTTGACTGCAAATATTACATTGATATCATCAGTGATTCTCTCAAAGATGTCATGAGTGCTATAATTTGTGGGGTAATTAGCAGTGCATGGCGAGGGGGAAAGTTATAGGTACCTTAGGGCACAAATTTTAGTTACTTGAGATAACTCTAACTATAACAGGTGAATTTCTAGGGTTGTGTACATTTAAACTGTGAGTCAAACAATTAAGTCCCTGTAACTTTTGTTTTTAAGTGAATTTCTGTTTCTTTTTTATTCTATTTCCTAACTATAACATCCCTGTAACCTTTGTTTTTTTCAGTGAATTTCTATGTTTTTTCAACATAAAGTAATTTTGTATTACTATACTTTAATCCAACCACTGCCACGCATGGCGGACTTGGCCACAGCTGCCGATCCCCCTAACCACCCAACTCCGTGCTGCACATGGCCTTTGGCCGTGCATGGTGGGAGTTGGCCTCAGCCTGTCTCTCTGGGTGTGAGAATAAGTGTGAGAGGGTGTATCTGGGGATGAGAGTGGCTGTGAGCATCTCTGTCTGGGTGTGAGAGTGCGTGCATCAGTATCTTAGTGGGTGCAGCAGTGTCTGCGCAGGTCTGTGAGTGGGTACATGACGGTGTCAGTGGGTCTGTGAGTGGGTGTGTGAGAGTCTGAGTGGGTCTGTGAGTGGGTGTGTTTTTTAGGCTTTGATGGATGATATACTTAGAATTATATATTTCTGGACAAAGTGAAAAGAAACAAAATATTTGTCAATTAAAAAGAGTGAGATCACCTTTCAGTTTGAACCTTAAACTTTTGAAGTTTAAATGAAATTAAAGAGGAAAACAATCACAGACACTACCTGGAGTAGTACCCTCAACTGTCAGTGTGAATGATCTGTGACCTTAACCATTAGGCCAAAGGTGACTCCTTAATACGTATGACATGCAGCCCACATATGTGAGAGGAAAGAAACATGAATGTTCCATTATTGGGAAGGTTTAACAGTCAAAACACTAGTAAATAAACAAATACACTGCCAAGCTCTAGTCGGATTTGAACCTTCAGCCCACTGAGTGACAGTACAAGAATTTGACCACTATGCCAACATTGACTCTGTTCGACTCTGCACCCAAATGTAACTGTAACCTTTGTACCAAACATCTTGCTACTCTAACTCTTTGAAGTCATTTCATGCAGAGACCATGCAATGACAATCTCTTTTTCTCTCTCTCTCTCTCTCTCCCATTCCATTATGGGATGGAAGAGGAGAGTGACAAGACTGCAGGAGGCGCCTCAAGGCCTGCAGCCAACCCCTATAACAACCCAAACCTGTGCTGAGCACTGACTTTGTCTTTGCTCATCAGGGGTTGGCCACGGGCTTGGGCTGCGACCAGGCCCTGCAGCCAACCCCTATACCAACCCAGCCCCAAGCTGCGCACAGTGGGTGTTGACTGTGGCCAATCCCTATAACCACCTAGCCATGTGCCTTCTCCAGGGGCCCAGCCTAAATATTTACATTTTTTGGGGGAGGGGTGCAGCATGGCCTCCATGTCCGATCTCAGCCCTAGGGATCCCATCCCTCAGGTCCCAGTCTAAACATTTAATTTGTTTTGGGGAAGGGGGTCCGTCTAGCCTTCTCCCCAGACTGATCTTGGCCCAAGGGAACCCATACACCGGGGCCTGGCCATGTGACCTGGGTGCCCCCCAGAGCACCCAGTCACAATGTTGGGGACCATGGGGGAGCCCGAAAATACCCATAGTCCCAGCTGGTTTCCTGCCTCCTGCGGGAGCCAGCATTGTGGTCACAGAGAGGGAGAAGCTCCCTCTCTGTGAGAGCAATGTTTCTTCTGTCTCCCTGCATGCACCTCCACTGGCAGGGAGACAGAGGAAACCTCTGCTCGCAGAGAGGGAGAGCTGATTGACAGCTCTCCCTTGCTATGAGCGGAGTGTTTGCTGTGACTTGGCCGCAGCTGGCAAAGCTGCTGCAAAGCCACAGCAATCAGCTATGTCCCAGGCAGGAACCAGCCCTGGGGGGTGGTGGTCCCCAGGGCCATCCGTGGGTTTTCCAGGGCCATCTGTGGGTTTTCAAGGGGGTAGTCCCCAGGGCTGCTGGGCTCCGAAATGGACTCCCTTTTCTTTTTTTAATGTTTGCCCTGGGGAGGTGGTGCCCCCCCCACATACAATAACATGAATGCATGGGGGAGGTGGCGTCCCTGGGCTGTGAGCCCCCCATACAGATTTAAAGTTAAGCCCCGTAACGTGCTTAATATGGTCCCAACTATAACTACCTAATGATGGTCGCCACTAGGTCGTTATAGTTAGGATCATGTTTCCATAGAAAAAGCGTTTTTTGACTTGCCTATATCTTTGGAGCCGTTTGACAAATCTTCAAGAATTGTTTTTTTAAAAGTGCCTCTATGGTTCTTGTTGCGCAGGGAAAGTTTGGGAGTGATCTGTCAAGCTGGGGCCAAGAAAAAGGGGAGGTCAAAAAAGTTGCATTTCCCAGGTTTACTCCCATAGAACCTTCGAACAAGGCTACAGCCTGAAGCGCTGTATGGAATTACACCAAATTTGGCAGAAAGCTAGTTTTCGTATGCAAATTGTGTTTTCGCTTATTTGGTGTATATCTGTTCAGTAGTTTTTAAGATATGAAAGGAAACCTAAATTTGTATATCTCTGGCCATGATGACTTCAGGAATAATGACGAACTCGTGCAGGGAGATGCACAGCTCTGATTGGCTGCCAACACTTCAACCAGGTCATGTTGGCAGCCATCTTGGGACTCGGCTTCAGTTGAGTCCCAGGAAAAAATGGAAGTAAAAAAGAAAAGGAGCTTGATCCCATTGCTCTGGTTTTGGGGTCCAAGAAGGACCCCTCAGGGTTAAAAAGCTTTTGAATTTTTTTTTCCCTCAAATTTGGAGAAAAAAAAACTAAAAAAAGGAAGCATGGGCTCCCGTGCTTGTTTTTTTAAAGGCCCCGCGTGAGCCAGGTCCTGGGGGCATTTATAATTTAGGCTGTGGGGGGCCTCCCAGCCCCCACACAGCCCTGGGGACCACCACTGGGGTGATTTCTTTTAAATGTGCGGGGGGCCACATGGCCTAACCGTGCCCCAGGGCCCAACACCTTCCCGGGGCAAAATGCTTTTTATGTGTGGGGGAGGCACAACAGCCTCCCCCGCAGCCCCTGGGAACCGCCACCTCCCCGGGGCTATACATAAAATAAGTGTCAGGGCCACGTGGCCTCTCGCAGCCCCAGGGACCACCACCTCCCCACAGTTTTTAAATAATGTGGTGCAGGAGGGCACACGGCACCCCGCAGCCTCAGGTACCACCACCTCCCTGGGGCAAACCCTAAAAAACAGAAAGGAGGTCCGTTTAGGACCCCTAATGCCTTGGGGGGCCACCACCTCACTGGGGCTCTTTTTGTTGAAGGGGGGCCGCATGGCCCCCCTCGCGGAGCCACTGATGTCCCTGAAGACAGACACCCCTAGGGCCGGCTCCTGCTTGTCCCGGAGTGCCAACCCCAGGACATGGATGTTTGCTGTGGCTTGGCTGCAGCTTTGACAGCTGCAGCCAAGTCACAGCAAACACTCCACTTTCTGACAGCAGACCTCTTGAACAGGTCTTCATGTCAGAAAGCGGACTTTTCATCTGTCTTTCCTGCACGCAGATATGCATGCAGGGAAGACAGATTAAAACTTTGCTCCACAAAGCAGGGAGCTGATATTAAAAGCAGCTCCCTGCTTGTTGGAGCAATGGAACAGCAGGGGGGGCATTGAGGCTCCCCCTGCAGTCCTAGATTGCCCATAAAGGGCAGATAATACAATTAATAAAATTACAGGGACTGAGGGGAGGACTTGAGGCTTCCTCCACAGTCCCAAATAGCGCATAAAGGTGTAAAAAAAAGTGTTTTAAAAAGTAGCTCAAGGATGAATGTCACAGACCTTTGCACTGAGGGTCGAGAGTTCGAGTCAAGATGTATCCCTTGTCATTTCCCTCTTTTTTTTAAGTGCAGCTGTTTAAGGCTCATAGTGAAAGGTGATCTTACTCTTTTTAATTGACAAATACATTTTTCTTTTCAATTTGTGCATATAAATCTCATTCTAAGTGTATCACCCATCAAAGCCTAAAAAACTCTCTCCCTCTCACTCTCTTTCTCTCACTCCCCCTCTCTCTATCTCTTTCTACCACTCACACACCCACTCAGACCCTTACACAGCCACTCACTGACCCAATCACACTCATACACTCACTCGCAGGCCCACTCAGACCCTCATGCACCCACTAACAGCCCCACTCAGACCCCCATGCACTCACTCACAGACCCACTCAGACACTCATGCACCTACTCACACAGCTGCTAAGACCTTCATGCACCAACTCACAGCCCTACTCAGACCCTTGCGCACCCACTCGGAGCCCCAGTCAGACCCTCATGTACCCACTCTCAGATCCACTCAGACACTCATGCACCCACTCACAAACCCACCCAGACTTTCACACACCCACTCACAGACCCACTGACCCCCTCATGCAGACACTCACAGGCTTGTGCAGACACTGACACACTCACTAAGACACTGATACACGCACTGTCACACCCAGACAGAGACTCTCACAGCCACTTTCACCCCCAGATGCACCCTCTTACACCTACTCTCACACCCAGAGATAGGCTGTGGCCATCTCCCACCAGGGATGGCCAAAGGGTTGTGTGCAAAGTAGGGTTAGGCGGTTAGGGGAGTTGGCTGCAAGTACTGGCTGCAGGCCAGGCCCTGCGGGTAACCCCTTCTGCACACAGGTGAAGGCCGTGCACGGTGCAAGGTTGGGTGCTTATAGGCGGGTTGGCCTCACGGCCAAGCCTGTGAAGCGAGGCTCTTTGGCCAACCGCCGCCATGTATGCAGCAGTGATTGGATTAACGTATAGTAATGAAAATTACTATATGTAAGAAAAACATAGCAATAAGTAAAGAGGAAGGGTAATGTATAGAGCAGAGTTCTTTAACAGTTTGTGTACGGAGAATTAGAAATACACTTTTCGTGAGCACTAGGATTTAATCCAAGTGCCCTGTGAAGAGAAGAGCTTTAGGATCTTTTTTAAAGGTGTCATGGCATGTTTCAGGCGTAGGGTTGGAAGGAGGGTGTTCCAAATTCTTGTGGCACTTCCAGGCAAGGATTATTTTACACAATACTCCTGATTAAAGGTGATGGTGGGGATGGGTTCAAAGACAAGGGATTGAGTGTTTCTTGAGCCCCTCTTGGTTCCTGAAATTTTCAATTCTCTGTTAAGTAGAAGGGTTAAGAGGAATGAAGTGCTTTGTGAGTGGTGCAGGCAGTTTTGAAGTGGCATTTTGCCTCTATAGGAAGCCTTTGAAGGGAATGGAGTATAGGAGTGAGAAGATTGGAGGATAGGACTGATATGGTTGAATTTCTAGTGACCGGTCACAAAGCGTGCTGCAGCATGTAGGTCTGCTCTGAGCGGTTCTAGATGGATTTTCGGGATGTCTGAGAGGAGTTTTATTCCTTAGTCAAAGTTTGAAAAGAGCGAGTACCTGGACAAGTGACTTTAGGTCCTGTTCTGATATGAGATGCCTAATACCAAAGATCAGCCTTAAATGGAGATGGGCACTCCTAGGCATAGCCGAGATATGGCTCTGGAAGCTGAAATGTATGTTAAGGGTGACACCAAGAGACTTTGACATTTTTACAATGGTGGGACAGCCCTCCAGGTTGGGCAGTTCAATCCAGTTTCAAATCGATGGGTTAGCTTTCTTTTGAGATATAAGAAGAAATTCTGTTTTTGATGAGTGCTTGGTGGCATATTCCACATCCATAACTGAATTTTTGTCACCTAGCTTTCATATTATTGAGTGAGTTAACTACTCACTGTCTCACAACCATCACAGTCCTACTTGTGTTATAATGTTCTCAAAGAAGTTTACAATATCAGGTTCTCGGACTCTTCCAATAGTAGTTATCGTATTAGTTCCTTCAATTAAAAATTGTCTTAATGACTCAGAATCAATACAACCCTTGCTAATCCTTTTATGAAAGCAGTTCAATTTCACTGAATTATTGATTCCATGAAGTTTACATCTTTTGATCCAACAGGATTTTCTCAATAAATGTACTTTATTTCTGTTATCTCCTTTCTGTTGTCTGTGGACTAGTTTGTGCACTCGAAATTGTAATTGTGAGATTTTATGTAATTTTCCAACACATTTTTTGTCAGATTTGATTTCAAATCTAATCCAATGTAATAGTAAAATCAAATGATGTCTTACTATTAAGCAACAGGTACTTTTAAAAAGTTACCACTTTCCTGCCTAAAGCTTTTGGAGGCCTTTCTGTAAATATTGAACTGTCACCTGGCAGCTGGATGGCTCCCCTATAGTGAGGCATTACATGATCCCTGGACAGAAGGCCTCGGGTATGGGAGAAGTTGTCCTTATCGTGACAAGATGGCCACTGAGGTGTGCCCAGTAACCTGTTTAACTTCAAAGGGGCCTTCTCTGTCACAGGCAAATGTAACACCTGGGTTTGCGACTTCTATTGTCCTCTAGTCAGGCTGACACCAATCCCAGGGGTAGTGGGAACTGCTCCAGAACTGGTGAAGAGTCGTCACAGAAGAGGGGCTGCGCATTTCCATGGCCACACCTCTGGGTGAATGCAGGAGCTCTGCACAAGGGAAGAAGGGTTCTGGTATATTGGACTGTTCCAAACTGCTCTGCAGGACGGTTGGGGCAGTTGTGGAAAGACTCCTTGTAGCTGAGTGATTCCTGTTGGCAGTACAGACTCTATTCACGAGGGTCTAGAAGACTCCGGACCAGCGTCCGGTGGCACTGCCCAGTCTCTTGCGCATTTCCTTGCTGTGATTACAGCTCTCCTCGAACTGCTGACTATGCTCCTAGCTCCTTCCTGCTGTGTCTGTTTTTGAGGACTTCACATGCAACAACCTGTGAATCTGGGAGTTGTGTGCACCAGCCTTAGTGCATCACCTGTGTCTGGAGAAAGAGAGAGAGAATGTTATTTTGAGAGAGAGAGGGAGGGGAGGGGAAGGAAGGCAGAGAGGAAAGGAGAGGAGAGGGAGAGGAGAGGAGAGGCGAGGCTGGGGTGGGTAGAGTATAGAAAGGAATGGTGGGGAATGGAAGGTGAGGTAAGGGAGGGGGAGGGAGGAGAGAAGAGGAGACAAGAAATGAGAGTGAGTGAGAATGGAGAGAGATTTCAGAAAGCTAAGGAAGGGAAAGGACTGGAAGAGTAAAGAAAGTGGGTGGAATGGAAGGGAAAGGAATAGGGGGAGAGGAGTGAGAGGCGCAGAGGGACTGAGGAGAAAATGGGGAGGAGAGTAAAGGAAAGGAGATGGATGACAGTAAGATGCAGAGGTCAAAGGTGTGGAAGTTACTGGAAGAGGAAGGAAGGACAGTGAAGAGAAGGGGTAGAGAAGTGGATAGATCAAGAGGGTAAAGAATGGATAGGAAAGGTTACATAAGGGAATGGTTTGTAGTGAAGATGAGGGGTCTGATTGAGCTTTGAAGGGATGGAGAGGGAAAAGGAATCTCCATGGCATATAGCAGTGAAGGGAAGAGACCAGAAGAAAGATTGGGGAAAGAAAGGAAAGAAGGAGGAAGGGAAAAGCGGAAAGTTTAGAAAGGTTGAAGAGGTAGGTAAGGGTGAGGGGCACAGAAGAAAACGTGGGTGGGGTAATGAACGTGTTGGATAAGTGTTGGAACGGAAAGAAGTAGAGAATGGAGAGAAGCTGATAGGTTGGGTTTTGGAGGGTTAAAAAAAGGAATAGTAATGGCGTAAAGGGAAGGGGCTGTCAGAAGAGAGTATGATGAATCGAAGTGGAATAAGAAGGAAGGTAGAAAGAAAGGAATAGGAGAGTAGGAGAGAAAAGGTGTGAAGTGAGGGGAGGAAATTGGGCAGGAATGGGAATGTTGGAAGTGAATGAGGAAGACAGTGGGATAGGGAGATGACTGAAATGCAAAATATGGTAGAGGATGGGAAGTGCAAGGAAGGAAGGGAATGTGAAATAAAAAAGGATGGGAAAGCTGTAGGAGAATGATGTAGATTGAAATTAGGGGAATGTATGGGGTTAGGAGGTAAAAGAAGAAACTGGAAAGTGATGTTAGGAAAGAGGTAGGTTTGGAGACAGAAGAGGAGAGGGAAGGTTTGTTTAAGGGAGCGGAGAAAAGGGATGGTTAGGGAGAAAGGGCCTTGATTAAAAAAGGGAGGATGAGGTTGAGAAAGGATGGATTGGGTTGCCGTGACTAATTTGGAAGAATGGGGGAAGAAATTAAAGATAAAGGTAAGTGGAGATTTAAGTCTGTCTCAAGTCAGATTCTCTTTGGTTTCGAGTTCATTTCTCAGTTCAGTTTGGTTTTCAGTTTAGTTTTTATTTGGTTCATTTACCTTATTTCCTTGCACCCAGCCACTGCCCATTTTCTTATGGAGCCTGCTCAGGCCCAGATTTCATCTTCTCGGTGTACCCAGCGCCAGTCACCAGAAGTAATCCTCTCGGTCAGGTGTCCTTGTCTGTAATGCTGCAGCTGTCTGGCTTCCAGCCTTTCATACCAAGGGCACGTCACAGTGGGGCCATTTCAACATGTCATCATACGTCATCACTGTGGGTGATACCACGTTTTCCATGTCTACAGAGGAATCGGGGTATGGGTAGGTCAAGATCTAATTTTTTGATAAACTCCAACTATTGTTACAAAAAGGTCTCCTTCCCAGACTCTGAAAGAAATACCTCATTCTACCAGACATAACCTCCCCAACTGTGTTCTCTCCTTTTCTGCCTGCCGCAATGAAGGCCTCCCCTCTGCAAGAATCCGGGGCCTCGAGAGTCCCCCGCAGGGTCTGTGATGTCATAATGTCCAGTTCCCAAGGTTCCGCCTCTGGTGCTGCCGTGAGCGCACGTCGCCTTCAAAAGAACTCGGAAAAGATCCAGACCTTCAGCTCAGTTGCTCTTTAAAATTGAATTATATTTTGATCATAACGTTCATCTCATAACATGTCTGCAGGTCGCTATATATATTAAAGGATTCCCTCTGAGACACATACACGTCGCTATATCTGACAATGTCCTCTCCTCTGATGTCCAGTAACGTTCTCACTCGAGGCTCTGATGAGTCCAGATCGTAGGTCAGTTAAATACAAACGTTCTCAACGGATGATAATTTAATCCAGGCGACAGATGCTTTGAGGGTGTTGAGTTGTGGCCAGAGCAGCAGATTTTAGGAACTAGGAATCCAGTTTCGAGTTCCTTTGTTGGCTCAACATCCTGTGATTCTAGTCAAATCACTTAACCTCCCAGTTTCTAAAAAGTGAAGGTGACCTTGTGTAATGTAACTGGTGGTAAAGCGCTCCAATACCTTCCGTCGAGTTGGCGGTGAATCTTCCACAGGTCCAGGAGTGTTCTGGTGAAAGGTTCTGAAGATGCTACTTTTGTATTTGGTGCCAGTCTTTTTGTGGGGGGATTTTCTGGCCTAGCCCAGAACAGATTATGGTCACCGTCTGCCCCCAAGCCCCCTCCCTCAGTCTGGGCTCCAAACTCTCTTGGTGGACAAGGGTAGGCCTGGTGTCAGCTTCCTTTGTGTGAGCTAGAGTAGTAAGTTTAGGTAGACAATTTCAGACAGGTTCTAATCAGAGTAATTAGTATAGCCATTTAAAAGACTTTGAGCAGTTAGCTACACAGCTCTTTACCCGTGCATTCACTGTCTGTCTAGTGGATGCAGATGAACTCATTCAGATGTCCCTTTGGCCGGTAGTTGAAAGCAGTTTTATTGTGGTGCCTTTTCCATAGCCCTCTCAGCAAATCACTTTATGTATGCTGCAGGCAGGGCTCCAGGAGACGGTATAGCGTGTGTTAGAGAGACCTACTACCCTCATAAGTAGTCCTTCTTTGTTCGCAAGTCTGGAAGAATACACAACTCACAACTGTCATGTGACCGAGGACACTGCCAGAAACGCACATTTAGTTTATGTAAAAAAATACCAACTTTCTAAAAGTGCTGTATTTAGAATAGTAGCTTAAAATCCCACTTTACCATTAAAGAAGATTTTAAATTAAAATTTATTTGAGTGTAAACACCATTTCTCAATCTGGTCCCGAATTTAGTGCTAATTAAATGTATTGAAGTAACCTTGTGTTAGTCTATGAGAGAGGTAGCTTTATAGCAGTGAAAAACGACTTTAGAAATTTTTCATTACAAGGGCATGTAAAACTTAAATCCAGATGTCCTACTTTTAGATACTACACACCCGGCCTAGTGAACCTTTAGGCTGCCCTACAGGCTTCAGTGCCAGCCCAAAGACATGTTTTAAAAGGCTACTTTAGTGGGTGGCACAAAGAGTGCTTCAGCCCACTAGTAGCATTTAATTTATAGGCCCTGGTTACATGGAGTATCGTTTACTAGGGATATATACATAAATTTAATGTGCCAATTAGGTGTACACCACTTTTACCATGTTTTAGGTTTAGGAAGAGAGTAAAAGCACTTTACCGCTGGTTAGCAGGGGTAGAGTGCACCGAGGCCTAATGCTAACAAAGACAAATTCAGCAAAAAAAGAGGATGAAAGCAAAAGTGTTTGGGGGAAATACTGCACTAAGGATATCAGATCTAACAGTGTTTAGCAAGTAATGGGCCTATAAGAATTTATATCTTTAGTATCCTGGTTTAACAATGTAACCACTCTTCCATATAAAATGATGATGGGGAAGATTCCCTTGCCATCACTCTGTTTTCCAGTTGCGGGATCAATGGATGTTTTGTAAAACCTGGAGGGGAACCCAATCATGCTACATGGTTTGCCATTTGGAAAGACTGGCTCCCAGACTCCCCTCAGCCAATCACAACGCTGCTATCACCAGCATGACAGCAGCGCCATGATTGGTGTGAGCGGCCTGCTTCGGCACTCACACAGGGAGTGGGACCCTGTGCACTTTCTCCTCCCGGCTGTCCAATACAGCTGGGAGGAGAAATGCAAAATGCGCATGTCTGATGGGCCGGACAAACAGGCATGTGCACTTATGGTGCACTCACCACTCCTCCAGCCCTCTCCAGCACCGCACCGCCCCACCCTAACCTGGCTTAGCTAAAAATAAACTCTCCGTTATTATCATTTTAGTTTTCCTTCTGTTGCAAGCAGTGGAGGTACGCTCCTCCACCTTAGCGGAGGAGCTGATGCTGCCTTAGACTATAGCGCAACATTATTCTCCAGAATTTCAATTTGTGTGATTTAATACTTAGATTTTGCTCTAGAAACCAAACCAAACCAAGCCAATAATTCCCTAGTGTGTTCGCTTCCCAACTCCGCTGACCAATTGCAGCACAATGGGTCTGTGCATTTCTTTTTAATCTTTTCAGCACATGCACTAACTCACTGAATTAGTGCATGTGTTACTATGTTTTGTTTCTGAGCTCTGCTATTTGCAGTTCATGTGCTAACTCAGAGATTTCTTTAGTTATTATTTGTGCTATGGTTGGTAAAAATAAATTAATAGTAACCTGCATCAGCGCAGAATGGTATCATGATATGGCTCCAGATTGTATTTTCCTAAACACTATTAGTTCACAGCCCGTGGTGCAGATAATTAGCACTCGATCCAACAGAGCACAATACATGTAGCATAAAGCACTTGGGGCCAGATGTAGCAAAGGGTTTTACCCATTTTGTGTCTATGGGAAAATGTGTTCGTACATAAGGCCTTTGTGTGTTCTTGGAAGTGCTATTCAACAGGGGCCGTATCATGATCCTATTGTTCAACCTGCACAGATGTAGCCTTGTTGCTTTCCATCTTCAGTGCATAGAATAACTTAAAATATCTCCAAGTTAGTGCTTGTTCTCTGCTGTCCGTGGCCTACGCAAATGTGAACAAGTTTGGTTCCCATTGATAAAGCACCCATCCTACACTTCGCACTGCACAGTGTATAGTATAGCGAGTCATAGAGCCCCTTGATGGCTCTAACTGCTGCTGTACTCTCAAGCACCCAAAATTCACTCAGAGATGCACAGCGCAACACACAAATCTGTTGTAAAGTACCCACTGCTGTATTGTGGACTGCATAGCTCACTGCTCTCACTGCTGATCAAAGTGCCTGTTTTTATGTGCTTGCACTGTGTAAAGTGCATTCATGTAACACAATGTTACTCTAAGTTGATGAATTATTTTAGACAGTACAAATCTGAAACAGAAAGAGGCAATGCCTACACCATGTTTCTGAGTTATACAGTCTGAAAGTCAATGTCTAGTTCAGAAGTATCGGTCTAAATTAACACACTTGACACATAGCAGGTGCATAAATACTGGTGCTTGGCTCTGCACTGAGCGTAACCCTTCGTGACATGGCCTCAGGGGCCGGTAAACAGTTTAAAAGTCACAATTGTGGAAGGCATGAGAGAGGCAGTAGACCCATTGCTACATAAGACAATAGTGGGCCTGCGTTAATTTAGAGTCTTTATATTAATTGGCCATTGCCTTTGAGAGTCCTTCCATTTCCATTGTGTCCCAAAGTCTTTGGTGCCAATGCAGGATTGATGGGTATCACTCTACCAGTACACAGATAGGGTAATTTCTGCTGCCCGCCAGCATTGCTTGTGTCCATCCACAGTTCCCAGCCTGCACACAGTTCTCAGCCTGCACCTCCCTACAGTTCCCGGCCTGCCTCCATCTGCCCAGAGTTCTGGACAGACAGCGTTGCGAGATGAAGCTTAGCTAGTCAGCTCACAGACTGGGGAGCCCCAGCGTTTCTGTTCTCTCCTGCACCCCTGGATTTTGTTTGGAGCTGTTGGCCACCATTGGCCAGTATTGAGGTGCCTCAATTTCAGCAAAACAGATCTGTTTTGATCCCCTCACCAGTGCATGGAGGCTGGCTGGCCTTTGAAGTAGACTCTGTGGCTTGGTCCTTCATGTCTAGAGGTATTCCGCGACACAATGGTGCAAGTTAAAATCCTCAAACTAAATTAAACTATGGGCAATTAGGGAAAATCCCCTAGAAGTCTAAACTATTGCAACGGGGAAAAATCTAACTAAAAATACATAAGGACAAAAGCAGAGGAGCAAAAATAGGAAAAAAAAGAAGTGGGAAAATGGGAAAAAGGTGTCAGCATTTCAGAAGCTTGGTCAAGAGTCTTCTTAGAGAGTTAAGTGTAAGTTTAAGCCACACTCAACAAAGCAAGGGGACAAAGGGAAAGCCAGAGGTCTGTACAATGTCCTACAATCAATCAGTGAAAGCTATGGTAAACATCACAAAATCCAATTGGGTAACACCCTCCCGGTCACATCATCACAAGCTCCATTGTATTCTCCTGTCCCATGATGTAACTTGAAACATTTGCTACTTTTCTCATACCAGTCCTGAGAATACCGTTGTCCTTGGCCCTCTAAATAACGTTTGCAAAACTTTATGAGTAAGGGGCAGTCATGTCACTCTTGGTCTTTTTGTGTTCTGCCTTCAAGGTTTTTCTCTCAGTCTTTCTATTAGTAACACAATATTACATCTATTTTCAAACTAACATTTCATGTGAAGGCACCTGCAATGAAATGACACTTTAGCAGAAAATGAAATACAATTTCTCACATTAAAGAAATTCAGGACACCTCAGGTCAACTTTAAACTTTACTCAGCAACACATGTTTAATTTCACATTATACTGTGCACATATTAATTTCTGCATTTGTATGAATGTTAATTACATAGATTCAGTTAGGATTTCATGTTACAGTAGAAATAAAGCATGAACTGTAAATACACAAGTTTAGGAGTGCCTGAGAACTGCATTCCAACATTAAGCTTCAAACATTAAGTCACACATCATATAACCTGCTAGTGTTTCTAAAACACATCCAAATAACATGAAGATGGTTATAAAATTACACTCAATGATTATACTGCCTTTAATAAGGTCAAGGCACACTGAATATATGTTACATTTTTCCCAACACTACAGTGAATATACTTCATTATTGATGTTGAGTGCACTACTTTACACTAGTTAAGCGTTAAAACACACAATATATTGCAGTTATAAATACATATAAGTCATGATTATGACATCATATGGTGCAGCAAAATTCCAAGCTGCTCCAGTCCACCGCAAGGCGAATCAAGCCATCACATCAACCTGTAATCTCTTATCAGCGAGACAAATCAAAATCTCACAGGTTTGTCCAGGAAAGATCTTCTGGATTGCTCTAACTGGTTTCAAGTTTATTAATTTTTGCTCGGTTAATTAAAACCATTGCATTAGTAAACCATATAATTCTGCGATGTGAATAACTAAGATAAACATTATTATTATCTTTTATACAAGTAAAAACAAACAATAAAGTGCCTAATTTCAGTTTCTTCCTCCTGCTGCAATTGATTAGCTTTTTTTGTGCAGAAAGGACAAGACCCACATACTAAATGCCTATTCTATCAAGCAGCTTAGTCTTGCCATCCATGTACAAAAGCTTACTGGTGGTTTTGTTTACATTGCAATACAGACCGATCTGTTGTATGTGCAAATAGAAGAAGAAGCAGCTGCGTGCAGTATAGATCCACATCTGTTGTGTACAAAACTGTACATTATTTGCATGCTTCGGATTCAGCGGTGTGACACAAAAGTCAATAAAAATAGTATGTGCAAAACTAGGACCCTAAGACCTGCCTGATCCCAAATTGGCAGAAAAACAAGATGAAAAAGATTCTGTATACACTGGACCTGCTAATAAAGAATGTAAAGGTGATAAAGTGCATTCATCAGTCTCAAGAATCATCACCAAGCTTTTGTTCGGCGCACTTTACATGACTTTTGACATTCACCATGCAGTTTAGGTCCGCATCTGTTATGTGCAAAAGTTGCCATAAAGTTCATGCTCCGGATTTAAGAGTGTGACAAAAAATAATTAGAAGCAATATGTGCAGAGTTAGCAGGTGAGCAAGCATTTGCAATGCAATAGGTCTCACATTTGTGAGAGTTAGAGGTATTGGCATTGTTAATGGCCAATTAGACTTTTCTTGCCCCATAACTTGGTCAACCCTGCCTTATAATGTGGTCCTTTCTAACTAAAGCACTTCCATATACCTTCTTCCTCTATCTGCAGCAAAAAATGAAATGTTGTCATTTAGCATCCTAATTTCAATCTGCTATGCTAATTATATGCACATCCTCATCCTTGGAACTTAGAGTCTTGTAGTTTTAGGTGCTGGGGGTCAACTCTTTTACTGCCCATTAATATGACAATGCCTGTCATTAAGTGATAGCAGGCAGAAAGGCAGGGTGAGAACTAGGCAATAAAGACAAGGATAACAGATGGCTGAGTGGCGTCCGGGGCTGCTTTTGATATGCACGCATCCCAAACTAAAACCTAACAGGACAATGGACCTACGTTAAGAAATGTTAGGAAATGGTAGGCCCATCTGAATCATCATCACAGATTGGGCCCTGAGGGCTGCACTCAGAAGATGAGCATTCACATGGTAAGCATTTTCAGCCTGGCGCAATTCCTGAGTGACAGTTGACGTAAATACTTGGATCTTGGGGGCTGTATATCTGAAACAAAGAATGACAAACCCCTTGCACCATGTAGTTGTGTTTGTGTTGGCACCCCCGTGGTGCACCATGTACTCTCTCCAGTCTGCGTGTCAGTGAAAAGAAGCTGCCATGAATCTATCACACCCTCACATTGTTCCAAAGCCACATAATTGGTGAATATTCTACTCAATTGAGCGACAAGTCGAGCAATGCACCTCCAGAGCAGGACGAATGGTAAAGGCTTTTGGAGCACACACATCCATACGCCTGAGGCTAACCGGATTTATCTGGTCACTATGAGGTTTTCTAACGAATACATTGGTACTTTCTACTGCATTATAGCTCTTCTGCAACAGACGTGACTGGTTATAAAAAGCCCTTTGATTAATAGGTCTAAACCAATCCGAGGCCTACAACTTAAAAGAAGAGGGCCTTGGACTAGCATATCCCAGAGCCAAGAGGGTTCCAATGCTGCCAGAACATTCCATCTACTGACGGCCGAATGTTCTCGTACGTTGTAATTGAAAATGCTACACCAGCTAGCATTAAACCTCTCCCACTCAGATGCTTTCAGTGGAACTCCCAGCATTAACATGTTATAATTGCATTATCTGGCAGTGGGCCTTGCTTTCTACATCGGAGTCGACGTATATTACTGTTTCACTAAACAAATGTAACGTGACTCACACCGTTTTTTCCACTGCTTGTCTTCCGTCAAGTTAAGCCTCTCTGCTCTGCTTGTCAGATGACATTGTTTACTGATTACATAAAGCAATTATGCAAAGCACATATATGCATATTAACCCTCACACGGAGTGCCCTTGTATAAATTATGAGCTTATAATTATTTTCAAAGTGGCCAAGTCATTATTCCATTAATTACTATCAAGAATTGGAATACTCAAAATTATATTTTGGACCAAACGCACCACAAGACGCATTGTATGTTAGCCTGAACATTAAAACAAACATGTATGTCGTTCGCCCTTGAGGAGAGCTGCGTGGTCACAGGACGGTTTCCTTGTTTACGTAGTATTGAATGGAACTCATTCATTGAGATTCACTCAAAGGATTTCTGGTTTTCACTTTGACTGGTGTGCAGGGCGTGGCAAAAACTAGAGTTTGGCTGCATTGTACTGAACAGCAAATGGGGGAGGTTTTAAGAGTGAGCCAGCACAAGCGTGAGACTTCCTGACAGTGGCGTTGTTGTGAATGACTTTTTTGTAATTAAATACGTTAACTTAATTTAATTCGCCTTTCACAGTCACATTTGACGCATGTTGTTGGTTATTCTGCTTCCACAAAGTGATGTTGGAATATTTTTTTCGGAATGAGTGTTTCTGGCCATTGACATCACAGATAAAGTTGTACGTGCTGTGAAAACAAGCTCTTGAGGAGACACAAGAAGATGACTGCACTACTTCAAGTTGTGGAAACGTCTGAACAGAAATTGGAAAATAAGGCTTAACAATATTTTCTTTTTATTTTAACAAAATGAAAAGTCTTGCAAGCATTCTTGCCTCGCAGAGTAACCTGAGAAGATATATGCCCCCAATAAAGGAGATAAGCAATGCCCTGTGTGCAATGTTGTGAGTGCTGGCAGGGAGGGGCCTTGGAGAGAGAGACTCGAGGTGTGATGTGCGGCCATGCATGTTTCACATCATTGCTTCTAGGTTTGGCTACATTCTACCAGAAAGGGCATACTGTGGCTTTTGTGAGCAGTGAGCTAAAGGGTTGGGTGTTTCTTTTGAAAAATAAACTTATTTTAGGACCCAGTGGTAAACGAGGACAGCACTGGAATAAAGCCAAAACAAATGTCGGCGACATGGGAGGAAACGGGAGGAATGGAATGCTGCAATAAAATGCGAGCAGCTACCAGCCTAAAACACCCACAGTGAAAGGGGCGCAGCAATGAAATAACCAAAATAGTCCGTCACTGCAACAGATAAAGAAACCAAAGTGAAATAGTACAGTAGTTGGTTGCTGCTCTGAAAATGAAAAAGGAAGGAGAAAAAGGCAGAACTGACCGCTAGCGAGCAAGAATTTTTAAGGGACACTGCAATCAACAAATAAAATCACTTTAAGCCACAAGAAGTATACTAAAAGTATATACAAGGACGAATGCTTACGCTCGACCTAAAAAGTGAAAGAATGTGCAATGAGACAGCCATGTGATGAGGCGCGCATGCCTGTACAATGATGCAGGCACAATGTTAAGTATTTGCCAAATGGTAAATTACAAAAACATTATTTGTGGAAAGGTGCTTTCAACAAGGCAGGGCAGCCTGGCTGCTGCGGGGATTAACTAAAAACATTTATTGAGAGGACAGTGAGGGTTGGGGAGCAAAAGAGGATTGGGAGGAAAGGAGGATGGGGAGAAAAGGAGGTTGGGGAGGAAGGTGTGTGAAGGGGATGAGGAATGAGTGTGAAGGGAGTGAGAAAGGAGTGTGCAGGCGATGAGGAACGGGTGTGAGCTGTTGGGAAACAATGAACGAGGACAGGGATGAAGGGAGCAACAGATGTACATGGAAGCTCCTTTGAAATGCGGAGTGGCCTAGTGCAAATACCAGTTGCCAGGCCCTCAAAAACAGATATATACATAAAAAATAGTATTTTACATGCCACAAGGAGGATAGGAGGAACAGAGGAGTGAAGGAGAAACAACTGGAGGCAGTACTGGGGGAGAGCAGCACAGGAGGGAACAGGAACATACTTGC
Organism: Pleurodeles waltl; assembly: GCF_031143425.1. Classification (NCBI taxonomy): domain Eukaryota; kingdom Metazoa; phylum Chordata; class Amphibia; order Caudata; family Salamandridae; genus Pleurodeles; species Pleurodeles waltl. The sequence goes on along the minus strand of NC_090436.1, from coordinate 809,779,747 downwards.
ACTCTCATGGTGTGCTTAATCAAAAAGTAAAAAAGTAGTTCTCTAATTGGGAGCAGTGGAAGACTGCCACTGCACTACAGCTGCAATCAAAAGGATTGTAAAGAGGATATGGTCTGGAGTGGGGAGGGGAGGAATAAACACAAGCAGAGGAAGAAAAGCAATCGACTAAGAAGCAATCGACAGTGACAATAATGCCAACAAATGGAAAGCAGATTAACAAGTCTTAACCCGACTGTATGTTTTTGGTTATGTCCACAGGCGGTCGGTCGCAAAAATAAAGGTAAACGGTCTATAAGCGAGTCCTAAAAATGGAGTACAAAGCAGATCTACAAATGCACAAGGACACCATCCTGCAACTTCATGCAATCCCGGCAGTCCACCTATGGCTCCTTCAATGCACTCCAACTCTGCACTGCATCCCCTCCCCCCTGCCTCCATCCCCCTCCAGTCATTGTCCTTCCACACACACTCAAACCCGACTGTACTATTCAGGTATTTGCATCCACACAGAAACCATCTAAAACCTTCCATGCAGCATCGTCCTCCCTCCAAACCACAGTCAAATGACTTCAGACAGGCACCGTTCGCCTAGTCCAGAGCCAGGTCCTGTGCATCCCGGCACTGGGCCCTTGCCGGAGGGGGCACCAATTACTGCCCAGCCCTGTCCCCACACTTCCGGAAACACCTATTCAGCCTGGTCCCACAGGCGTCTGCTAATTAAAGCAATATCCCCTCTTTTAAACTGGAAACAGCTGCTTTTGTAAAGTTTGCGGGGTAGAAACACAGCGATTATGAAATCAACTTGGGCAATTTTATGGCGTGAACAGGGACCCAGAGAAGTGTTTAGCCGACAGCTTTTATTAACTGGCACCTCCCTCCCTGCGCACCAGCCGGATGGGGCACGGTGTGGGATGGGAAATAACCCAGTGCTGCTTGGGGCACATTCATGGTGCTACCCGAGGACCTCTGCTGGGGCTGCCCTGGACCATCTCCTGCAGCTGCCCCAGGTGCCAAATCAACGCCCACAACCATGGGAAACTGTCCCCTACCCGGTCATCTTCAACACATACCTGTACACCATCACCATGTCAACCAATTTAGACAACTTCTGGCAGTCACGACTTCTCAGTCATCAGTCACATTGCGCTCTGGAATGTTTCAGCCAGCCTCTCCCCTTGAAAAAACAAAAATAAAATTCCAAGAAAGGAAAGTGGTGATGATAATAAAAATGAACCAACTGAAAACGCCACAAATTGAGCATGAGCGTGAAGGAGCACACAAAAGGAAACAGAAGTTCGCTCGCAGTCAAAGATATCAGCAGTTATGCAACTAATCATGTAACAGGGTCAATGTCATGCAAAGTGCTCGACTACTGCCCAGCGAGATCACGCTGCATGGGAAATAGAAAGAAAAAGTAGCCCAGAAGCCATGCAGAAAACATAGAGCCTCATATGTTTTCAGTAGTTGGCTGGCGCGCTCGAGGAGGGATAAAGACCGGAGCAGGCATGACGTATGCATGCCTTTCACAAATAAAATCAAGCGATTCTTAAAAAGCAAGCCCCCAAACCAATGAAACAGATGGGTGTGATTAAAGGTCCCAGAGAGATTACAGCAGGCTAGAACACTTGCACGCTCGACCCTAAAAAAGTAATACAACATTGACAGGACTTCAAGACCTTCACGACCCCAAATTGGCAGAGCCACAGAACGAAAAGAAGTCAGTATGCACTGTACCTGCTGATAAAGAATGTAAATGAGATAAATACATTCATCAGTCTTAAATCATTGCAAGCTTCTGTACGGGGTGAGATCATGTGGAGATCTATAGACCACCTGAAGTGAGAGCGCTATCAGTCCATAGATGCAGCTTTACTATACAATTTGGGCGAAGATCTTGACTACGGCCCCTGCTAGGTGCTCTGCTTGTCCTTGGGATGTACACTCTCTGTTAGTCTCTTTTTGAATGTCTTCAAATATCTCACAAGGCAGCAATTTAACTGTAAGTCATCTGCAACAAAGCATGCCATAAACGCCTGGCTACATGTACGAATGCTTTTGTAGTTAAAGAGTGGCTGTAACATAGATCTGTGTTCGTTCAGGAGTTCTTCACATGTACATATTAAATGCAGCATATCTTTTCTCCGTGTCGCACACAGCCGCTGCTAGACTTGGCTGTATTTTGTTTCCTGCGCGGGAGGTGTAGCAGTGAAGGAAGGACCCCAGATGGTAGCATAGATATTTCTCTTTGACAGCTTTCTCTTTGACGGCTTTGTTAAATCATGTGGTGGTATAACTGTGGAGTACTAACAGTTGTGAGCTTTACCTGTCAATGTTGCCATGTCCTCTAACAGCGAGGCATGTTTTGTGGTTTTGTTAACCAGATGTTTGAAGCTTGCATGAGTTCCTGAGGACTCCTACAAGCCTTGTAAGCCAAATTGCTTGCAGCAATTGCAGCTGTTTAACCTCAGTGTTAGAACCACCATTGAGGATTCATTGAGGTAGACTTTTGCAGGACTATTTTCCCTGGTTGTCAGTTCAGGCAAGAGATAAGTGTTCAGGGACCCTGGCATCTAATAGGTGCTGAAGGCCAACAGAGGTACGACGTATGAGTGCCAAGTCATGCTAGTATAATAAGTTTGAGAGGGGTGGGCCTCCCAGCTTCGGGGCTTGAGAGTTGCAGCTGTTTAACCTCAGTGTTAGAACCACCATTGAGGATTAATTGAGATAGGCTCTTGCAGGACAGTTTTACCTGGTTGTCAGTTCGAACCAGAGATAAGCATTCAGGGACCCTGGCTGAGCCAGAAGTTAATATATGCACCTCTTCGCACAAGTAACTGTTTTTGCAGTCTGAACTCAAGTCTTACTTGGGCTGGTGACGTGTACTTATGAAGGACTAGAGATCACTCTAAATGAACTAGCTAATATACGATCTAGGGTGGCCGATCTCTGCCCTCATTGCCTCACTCCCATTATTGATTGTTGTAACGAGTTTTGCATGGATGACTTAAAATAATGGTGCGAAGCTTGAGCTGGCTGGTTTGTTCTTTAGATTTTTTTGCGCCAATGACAATGAAATGCCTCTCCTCCTCAGGACTTCTTTCTGGGGGTTTAAATGAACCTTTTCTGTCTAATGTCACACCTAAATATGTGTACTCATTTACTATCTCAAGTGATTACTTGGCCAGAAACCAACGGGAGGCCTCTTTTATCTTTTTTTGATTCATGACCATGATCTTGGTCTTATCTAAGTTGATTCTCATGCCATTTTTGTCCAAATTGGACTTAGTGGCATCTAATAGGTGCTGAAGGCCAGCAGGGGTACGACTTATGAGTACCAAATCATCCTAGTATATTAAGTTCGAGAGGGGTGGGCTTCCCAGCTTTGGGGCATGAGAGTTGCAGCTGTTTAACCTCAGTGTTGGAACCACCATAAAATGATTGAACAAGGTGGGAGCTAAGAAGCAACCTTGCTTCATCCCTTTTGTGGTTGGAATGCATCTAGAGAGGTGGGTGCCTGACCACAGATCAACTTGTACCCAGGCATCCATGTATAGCAAAATCAGCTGTTTCTAGAGGGCAGATGGAATTTTCCACCTGTACAATTTGTGCTACAATTTTCCCCTGTTTATATGATTTAAAGCTGCCTTGTAATCAATAAAGCAGTTTGCCCTCTTCGCAGTGTCATTTAATAAGGAGTGGGCCAGAATGTTGGTTGCAGTAGCGGTATAGTTGAGAGGAATGTCAGCATTATCACTGGCCCAAGAAGTTAACTCCTCTAAGATGACTCCGGCAAAGTGTTTGGCTTTGTTGTCAATAAGAGCTACATGTCTGTAGATTTTTGCGTTGTTCTTATCCCCATGCTTCAGATAGGTGAAATAATCGAACCCCTCCACGATGCAGGGATTACCTCCTCCCTTGTAATTTGATAGAAAACGGCAAAGAGCTCTCTGCCCATTAGGAGGGATCCAATTCGAACAAGGCAGGGGGGTATGCCATTTGGGCCTGGTGCCCCTTACCATCTTCCCTTGGATATCTGCCACATTATTTGTTCTGTTGAGACTGCAATCGTAGATGTCATGGAGTTGCAGTGAGTGTCATGAGTTGGCACTTCTACATTGGTTCCTGCACTAGAAAGTGCTGCTGGTTCACCATTGAAGTGCTCCTGTAAGTATTTCTATAAGGCCTCCTCAGTTAGGTGTGAGCTGAGTCAACAGTGAGTGGGACTTTGAAATGTATTGATTGTTCATCAAAAGTGCAAGCTGTTATTGCTTTGTGCGTCATAGAGCAGCTTGGCCCAGAGCAATTCTATGTCAGGACCGGAGGCTCCGATTATGCTTTCTCTTTCTTTACTGACTCAAACAGCAGCCAATCAAATATAAGTAACAGAAAAAACTACACATCCCAAGATGCCTAACATCCTATCACATGGTCCAATCACTATCCATGTCCTCTGCTATAAGTCCTTTGACCTTTGACCTTTGATGTCACTTCCTCTTTCTTTGCTGCTTTGCAGCAGATAAGTACATGTTTTGATTCTCTTGTACATTTACATGTTTATTTAAGTGTTTAGACTGTTATTTCATTGGTTTATAGCGTCGCGATTCAGCGCGCTTCTTATATACTGTGTTGAGTGCTCGTGCGCTTTGTTTTCTTGGCTTTTTGCCAAGATCTGTAGCCCGTAGCAAAGTGGAGCGGGAGTGGGAGCGGAGCTGCTCTTGCAGTCTCCTTTTTATTTCCACTCACGCGCGCACGTCTCGATGAGCCGATTCCTTTCTAATTCTGGAATCTATCGGCTCGTGAGAGGTGCGGCGAGGGCGTTCAAGTGCCCTTTTGTTATATCAGTGCTCCCTGACGCCCAGCAGAGTTACTGCCTGGGTTGTAAAATTAAATTAGGCTTCAGCCGAGAGTGCCTTACAGGCAGCTCTCTCCACACCTTAATAAGGGCCCATATTTTCTCTTGCCTGAAATGGGTTTTTTGCAATCCCTCTTCCTTGATTCCAAATTACCTACTTGTTTTATTATTAACCCTTAAAGGTATTTTACCTTAATACTCTGGTCATGGCTCAATGGGATGATAAAGGAGCAGAATATTATACAGATGAGTTGAGCAATCAACTAGAGGTTGATATAGTAGAAGCCCTTGATACCAGGGTTCAACAATCGGTAAATGATGCCCTGGTGAGAGCTCTGGGTCCCTTTTCAGGGCAGTTATTTGACTACGGTCGCTCACAGGGCTGGACTCAAGGGCATTAACCTCCTCCTGAGTCCAAAAAAGTGAAGGACAAGGCAAAAAATTTAGAATCTAGAGCCGAGGTTAGTAGTCTTCAAGCAGACGCATTCGAAAAACTACGTAAGAAACGTATTGGCAAACATAATTATAGTTCAAAAAAGGAAGTCTCCCTTTTTACCTCTTCCTCTGATAAAAAATCCTCCTCTAATGACTCAGATGATTCCGACGCTCCTATGCCTAGTAAAAAAGCTAAAAAAGCGCCACCTCCCTGTCAGGTTCTAGACTTCGATCCCACGGAAATCATACACCCCAGAGCGTCTAATTGGGTTCCTCCACCTGAAGTGGCTCAATATGTCCAATCTAATTTACGGAAAAGCTTCGATAAGGAAGTCAGATCACGCTTAAAAGCAGAGTGCCCCAGACCTGACCTAGAGGGCAAGGTTTCTGAGACCCCAGAAATAGACCCCACCATGGTCACCTTTATGAGAACATTTTCTAAGGACCCCAAAAAAGGTTTGGATTGCTCCTGGCGTAATTGCCAAGACAAATTGTTGGACCTTTCAGGACCTTTGACCAAGATTCTTGAGATGGCATATGTTGCTAAGGAATCTGGATCCCCGGTGGACACTGATGTCCTTATAGGTTGGGCGCAAAGATCCATTTGCCTGCTTGGAAACTCCAATTGTGCTATTTCTGCAGAACGCAGAAAATCCGTTTTAATGCGCATTGACCCTAAGTTGTCAGACCTTGCGACTTCGGAAGCAGGCCCTTCGGCTGAAGGACTGCTTTTTGGATCTTCTTTTATCAAAGACTTGTCTAAGTTCTGCTCCACTTTTTCTTCGCTTGACAAGGCTCAAATGTCCCTCAAGAAGGTCTTTAAACGAGGCCTTTTTCTCAGGGCCGGTCGTTACGGGGGACGAATGCCCGGCCGAGGAACATACAACAGTCCCCAGAACTACTACCCGAGAGGCAGAGGTGGCTGGTACGGAGATCAAGACCCCACCTTCTACCCCACTCGCCCTAGGGGAGGACGTCCCCGTTTCCGTAGAGGCCAGCGCAGAGAGCAGCAAGGAGCCATACAGGACTCAAGTTTCACAGTTGAGCATTATTCATTTTTCTCAGGTCAAACTTGGGGGCAGAGTAGCATTATGCTTGGCAAATTGGAAACGGATCTCCGGAGATCCTTGGATTCTCCAAACAGTAGAGGGATTTCGCCTGGAGTTTATCAGTACTCCCAAACAGCTCTACCCTCCATTACAAATGTGTTTTTCCCTAGCAAATCAAAATTTTACAGACAAAGAAGTGCAAGCTCTTTTAGACAAAGGAGCCGACCAGTTTGCCTCCGCTCACCCTTACGGTTTCCTCAGTCCTATTTTCGTAGTAGACAAGAAAGGAGGAGGTCACCGTTTAGTCTTGAACCTGAAGGATTTCAATTATTGGATCCTATACAGACACTTCAAGATGGAAGGCATCCACATGTTAAGAGATATCCTTTTGGAAGGGGATTGGATGGTTTGACTGGATCTAAAGAATGCATACCTGTTGATTCCAATTTTTCCTCCTCACAGGAGATTTCTGCAATTCCAGTGGAAGGGACAGTATTTGGAGTTTCTGGCCCTTCCATTCGGTCTGTCGTCAGCCCCTTGGTGCTTCACGAAGCTTCTGAGGCCTGTGATGGAATGGCTCAGAGCCAAGGGAGTCAGATTGATTATGTATCTGGACGACATTCTGCTGATGGCTCAATCCCCTCAAGTCCTCCTATCTCATTTGGATTGGACCATCAATCTTCTGCAAGATTTAGGTTTCCTTATCAATGTGCAGAAGTCATTGTTGAAACCCTCTCAGGTGATAGAGTTCCTGGAGTTCCAGATAAATTCCATTTTATGTCAACTCATCCTTCCCTCTCAGAAGATCCGCAACATCAAGAGGGAATTGAGATCGGTTCAATCCAGCAAGACCGTCTCATTGAGGAATATTGTCAGAGTGGTGGGCTTACTAGCTTCGTCTATTCAGGCGATCTTCCCTGCACCCCTACATTACCGGGCACTACAAAGACTCAAGATCAGACATCTACAACAGGGTCTGAGTTACTCAAAACAAATCCCATTGACTGCCGAAGTACGATCAGAGATTCAGTGGTGGCTCCATCATATGGAGGCTTGGAACGGCAGGGCGATTTTCGGGTCCCATCCAGAAGTGGTGATAGAATCCGATGCCAGCAGATGGGGTTGGGGAGCACGCTGCAACTCCCTAGTGACGGGGGGCAGATGGTCAGAATGGGAGCAGACTCTACAGATCAATTGCCTGGAACTTCTAGCGGGATCTTTTGCCATAAAGAGCCTCTCCCCTCAGAAAACAGATTGTTGCATACTCTTACGGATGGACAATGTCTCAGCAGTAAGGTATGTCAACAAATTAGGAGGCACGAAGTCCAGAATTCTGGCGGAGATTGCCAAGGATTTCTGGCACTATTGCCTAATTCAGCGTCTAGTGGTCATAGCGGAATACCTTCCTGGGGACCAGAACATCATAGCAGACTGGAACTCCAGATACCTGTCGGATTCCAGCGACTGGAAATTGGACCCTCTGATTTTTTCCCAGATAATCAGGGAGTGGGATAGTTGCGAAGTGGATCTGTTTGCCTCTCGGCTCAATTGCCAAATTCAAATATTTTACAGTTGGCGTCCAGACCCTTGTGCGTTAAAGACAGATGCCTTTCTTCAGGATTGGTCCCAGTTTCGAGGTTATGCCTTTCCTCCATTCCTGATGATTGCCAGGGTTTTGTCTCAGGTGGGGAGACCGAAGACAGAGATTGTTCTAGTGACCCCCTTTTGGAGAGCACAGCCTTGGTTCCCTATAGCTCTTCATTTAGCTTGTGCCTCTCCTATTCTGATTCCACCTCGTCTGAATCTTCTGTTGAGTCCGGAGGGCCTTCAACATCCACTGGTCTTGTCAGGGAAGTTGGCTCTGCTAGCCTGGTTAATTTCAGGTCTAGATGGAGTACCCCAGATGTTTTGAAGCAAGCTGCGGAATACATTAAGCAGGCCTGGGCCGGTAGTACCCATAAAAGATATGACTCAGCTTGGCGCAGATGGGCTGGTTGGTGTGATGGAAGGGGTTCCAATCCAGTGGAAGCACATATTGGTATGATTATTAACTTTTTAGCAGAGCTAGCTAGTTCTGGTTTGGCTTATCGGACAATCAATAACTTTACATCAGCTATTTCAGCAGGGCACTCTCATCTTGAGGGTAAACCCATTGGAGAACACCCATTAATTTGCAAGCTTTTGAGGGGTATACGTCTTTCCACACCTCCTCAAGCTAAATATTCTGTATTATGGGATGTTAGCATTATCTTAACATTTTTGGATTCTTGGCCTTCCAACAGGTATTTATCTCGCAAACAGCTTTCTGCTAAGCTGACCATGCTTTTATGTCTTATCTCTTGCGAGAGGGTTTCAGACGTCAAGGCATTGGATTTAGCTGGTAGAGTTTTTTCTCCAGAAGGGGTCACCTTTTCAGTGACAAGAAGGTCTAAAACAAATTACAGGTCAGTATCCTACCCAATATACACTGAAAATTCTAAATTGTATGTAGTCCAATGTTTAAAGGACTATGAAGTGGTCACAGAAGAATTTCGACAGGACGCTAAAGGTCAATTATTAATTTCTTTGCAAAAACCTTTTAAACCAGTGACCTCAGCCACTTTGGCCAGATGGTTGAGATGGTTGATGAGTGAAGCAGGTATTGATACTTCTATATTTGGGGCTCATTCTGTTAGAGGAGCTATGGCTTCCAAATCACTTGCCTTGGGTTCCCGATTAGAAGATATTATGAAGGCAGCGGATTGGTCTTCAGAAAATACTTTTCGTAAGTTTTATCACAAACCAGTATTGGACATAGCTACTGTGGTAATGGAACAGCTTTAAACTAGCATAATCAGAGCCTCCGGTCCTGACATAGAATAGAAGAATTTCTAGCTATTGAGTCAAGAATTTTCAATTCTATTAAGGACACAGAGGCGAGGATTATCCCTCCCTTTAAAATATAATGAATATTGAATATCAATTATTGTGAATATTTGTGTTTATTGTTATTTCTCCCTCCCATTGTATTGTCAATCATAGAAACATCAGTTTCTTGAGACATTTTCAATTTGATGGGATATTACCTGCCTGTTTGTTATTACAGGTTCTGATCAGAAGAATTCCTGAAATTCTTATTGTCTGGAAAAGTTTGGTTATAACGTTCTGCCTCGGTTGATTTCCGGTGTTGAGTTGTCCAGGAGAAGATTATCCTGGAAGAGAAGATGTTAATGCCGCCGGAGGTCGGGATGGTGTAAGAAGTTTCGTTTTCAAGTTGATCTTATCTGTTCTGACAAAAGAAAGAGGAAGTGACATCAAAGGTCAAAGGACTTATAGCAGAGGACATGGATAGTGATTGGACCATGTGATAGGATGTTAAGCATCTTGGGATGTGTAGTTTTTTCTGTTACTTGTATTTGATTGGCTGCTGTTTGAGTGAGTAAAGAAAGAGAAAGCATAATCCTCGCCTCTGTGCCCTTAATAGAATTGAAAATTATTGACGCAATAGCTAGAATTTTTTTTATTCTTCTTCCTCTTTCTTTAAGGATCATTTTAACCTTTTCAAGCCAGTTTTCTATTGGCTCAACTCCCTCTGCAAGTTAATATCAGGATCGTAGAAAGGGAGCTCTGTTAGTATTTCATTTATAGATTTTTTTTTAAATACCCGATTTGTTCCCGCTGAACAGCAGTCTGCCTCCCCTGTGGGGCCCCTTCTTGTGTCATAGGCTTGTATTTCACCGTAGTTGTATGTGCTTCTCCTAATGTAATTGTTACATTTTCCCATTCAGCATTAGAATTCATACTTATCATTTGTTTGATTCCACGAGATTTCCTAAGGACCAAATTTTGCATTTGATTCTTTTATTATTCACAGTATGGATAGAGCTGGGAGCTTCTACTGGGTGAGTAGGAATTCTAGAACATGCTTTAAGAATAATTTCTTGTTGAAGGTGGTCATTATTATACTTCTTTCCTAGCTAGTAAACAGAGATTTTGCGGTACAGGAGGGCAGTTACAAAGGTATAGTCTGTTGTTGTACTGGTCGTGGCTGTTTGAAATGTTGCTGCTGGCTTCTGTCTTCGGGGAAATGACCATTCAGAGCTCAGAAGCTGAGATGTTGAAGGTCCCTGAATAGCTTCTCAGCTGATTTGTTTTGCGTTCAAATTTCATTGCCTGTCTGGGGGGCATGTGCCGTTGGAGGGATTGATTTACCAAAAATGCATCATCCTCTGTTCACCCCAATAAGTGCTGGTTAAGGCACCCCGTGATTATAAAATTAGAGGTTTGCTACTCTTCTAGTAGCCTTGTTGTCTTGTGTACAAATAGACTGGCACCCTCAGCCTTGTCTTTTGGATGCAGAAATACGTTTATTATCTCCACCTGCAGGTGTTTATTTTTGCATTTGTTATTCTAACAACATGTATTGCATTTGTCTTAGATGGCTTAAAATGCAGCACTTTGAACTTGCTAATGCTTACTATTGATGAATATATTGTGAAAACTCATTTGAGATGGTCGAATCTTGATCCTTTGCAGACAGGGAGGTGATGTACCGAGAAGCTCTGTAGATGGAATGTCTAGTCCAGTCAGGTCCCCTGTAAGAGGATGAGGTCAAAGGATTGGAAGTATGGTAACATCCGGGAATCTGAAGTTGTTTTCCCCAATCCATTTACATTTCAAGAGGATACGCATAAGAGCATAAGCATAAGCAGTGTAAAGCAGGAAATGCTCACAAGCCAGAAAGAGCATGCTAGGCTTATGCTCTCACTGCTTCATGTCATCATAATTTATGCTTTGTCTATTTTCAAGTTCTTTGTCTGCTCTACTCTTTTTCCCTCCCTTCTCTATCTGCACTCTCTTCTATCCCTTGTAAAGTCCATATATAATTAATCCACAAAGAGCAATTATCAACAAAAGTCTCAAGATGCTTCCAATAATTTCACTACCTACATTTCATTTGCCAACAGCTGAAAATCCACTACCTATAACTTCCCATGCACCTGTTGCTTCGAGCTCTTTTAAGTCAGTAATGTTCTTAATGTATTTCTTCAGCTCCTTACTATTATCAGGGATGTAACTACAACACTGTTGAACTTTTAACATCTAACAGACTCCACCCTCCTTCGCAAGAAGGATGTCTAACGCAAGTCTGTTTTTGCAAAACCATTGATCTTATGGCAACCATCACAGTATCGACAATCAGTAAGGCACCTGTTATACTAGTGGACAAACTATCTACAATGGTGGACAACTTTCTCAACTTGATGTCATTCAAAATCACTCCTACAAATGGAATTAATGCATCAAAAATATATCTCACAATTTCGGAAACACTGGCACCTCTCATAGTTCTGGTATTTGTTTCCCACACAGGATCATTGAAATGTTCTACATGATAAATCTCCAGAAAAACTATTCCTAGATAGCATGTACCATACCATCCTTTGGGCAACGTAAAATATCCATGTTCTCTGCAAATTAAATATACTCCAGGTATAGCAGGATCTTGTCCAGACAACATGAATGTCAAACTATTTTTGATTTCAAATGTGTGGTCACACTCACTCTTTCCCATGCATTTTGTGCCAGTTGTTGATCTCATCCAAATATGCTTAATTTCCTTTTATGTTTCCAGTCTGGTGTTATGGCAGCTTGATCCCATGCAGTTGAATGCTCTAATTCTTCTCACTCCCAATAATGTTCCACTACACCCTTAGCTGCTTTCATTTTCAGTCCTCCTCTCCTGTCTTCCACTAAGTTCAGAAAATTATTCTCAACTCTTGTTAAGGCATATGTCAAGTTGTTTCTGTGAGCATAAACTGTATCTAACGACAGAGTAGGTTTAAAGACTCCTTCAACTGTGCCAATGTTCTTTGCTTTGGGATTCTTGTTCAGGTGTTTTAGAATACGAACCTCTGAAAAGAGGAACCAAATCATAATTTGAATAGTAATATTGAAAGTGTTCTTGTTTATACAGAAGGCTCATCAACAGGCTATAAGGAACACCATAAGTCAAACGAATATGGTGATATGTTATTCCCTCTGCAGCCGATGCAGGTATTTGCACATACATATGGTAATTCTTTGCATCCATAGTGTCAATATTCACATAAAGCAATTAATAATACACATTTGATGAGAGATCTCCTTTAGATTTATCTACATGTAAGCCTTTCTCACTCAGTGAATGTATTCTATTGTCAGTAGGAATTGGGTTTATGGGGCACTTGTGGATCTAATGTTTTCTATTCTAGAATGTGTAGGTAAGCTCAATTCTATAAACAAAGCAATCATTACTACAATTGTCACAACTAACTCTCCTGTACATATGTTTCTGCATATTCTATTACAGTTTCTAGTTTCCACACTTCTCTCAATTCAGACCCTTTAATAAAATGCAGCAATAGCAATAGTATCTTCTGTCTTTCGATTAAGCAAAGCAGCAGCAAGCAATTTTCCTTGCAACAAAGTTCAAATGTTAATTGTAATCTCCGCTAGTACTCCTTAATCCTACTTTGTGTTCTTCTAAATGACAACCCTATGATGAACTCTGCAGACTCGGACCTTGGTACTCTTTTTTTATTCTCTACAAAATCTGTTAATATGCAGTTCAAATTCACTAATAATCACATCCAAGATGCAATGTCTCAATCTGTTTAGTGGTAATGCAATTTCAAAGCTCAATTCTGCCACAAAGTTCTGTTCAAGGAGGCTCAGCTGGATTCTAATTGTTATAACAAAAGATTTCAAATTCTATCTCCTAGTCATCGGCATCAAGAAATGTCCCTTCAAATAAGGCATATCTCTGACAGGGTACCCTTACTCTTTTTGATCTCCGACTACAGGAAAGTACAGGAAGCTGCTAACAGAGTATAAGTTAATGATTGTTAGAGCAAAAACTCTCTTTTTTTACACACAAAATCGAATCATCAAAAAATTCTAATAAGGAATTCTTTGACACAATTGTCAAACTTACCTCTCCACCAACTGATAAACTGGCAGGTAAAACCCAAGTTTTCTGCAACGTCTTAGTAGACACTTTCCAAAATAAGGTCGAGCGAACCTATAATAAATTCACCAACTACACCTCCACCACAAAAAAAGAACGGCCAGCTACAACATCAGACCAAAGTATTTCCCCCAGCATTAGGCTTACTGCTACTACAGATAAGGAAAGACCAGCAACAGCCCTAATTAAAAATGGCTCCAACTGTAGTAGGTGCCCTGGCAGCATTAGTGAATCAGGCCCAGCCAGTCCATTGTTTAGGGCCCCCATTAGGGAGTTTTGGTGCCCTTGGTTGAAGAGATAGCAGCCCTTATCAAATTTTCCAAATCAGGTTCTGTGCATGATCCTTGTCAGCCACGTGTGATTAACCTTGCCCCATATCCCATTGCTGGGCGCCTAAGAGAATTTTTCTCTCTTATGTTTAAAGGAGGCCATTTCCCCATGCGTTCAGAGGGCATCACTTCTTCCACCCCTAAAAAACCTAATCTTAATGCCCTGGACACAAATAGTTATAGGCCCATATCAAGATTACCATTCCCCTCTAAGATGATAGAGAAAATTATAAACAAGCAGTTAACGAACTACATAGACATGCATGATCTGCTTGACTCCACAAAGTTTGGTTTTAGACCAGGGTATAGCACAGAAACATCCCTTATCAAAGCAACAGAAGAAATAAGAGCAACATTGGATAACGGAGGCAATGCAGCACTTACACTGCTTAACGTATCAACAGCTTTTGATACTGTAAACCACAAGATGCTCCTTATCAGCCTGGCCCAGTTAGGGATAGAGGGCATGGCGTTGAATCTTCTAAGATCCTTTCTACATAGCCAGGAACAATCGGTAGCCCAGAATGACTTGTTTCTCACCTCTTCTGGCTGCCGTATGGGGTGCCTCAAGGATCCTCCTTGAGGCCCACTTTGTTTAATGTGTATGTGACTCCTTTGGTTGACTTGATACACTTGTTTGGTTCCTCCCTGACTTCCTTCGCAGACGACATGCAAATTGTCGTCTCTTTATCCAAGAATGACTCCAGCATAGGGTCCAAATTCCATGACTGCATGTTAGCAGTTAGTGGCTGGATGAATAGGAATTGTCTAAAACTAAACATGGATAAAACTTAAGTCTTGCTATTTGGTACTCAAATTGTCTTCTGGTCCTTGAGCTGATGACCCCACAAGCTGGGAGTGCTCCCATCCCCGGTGAAGAAAGCCTGCAATCTTGGATTAGTCCTAGATTATAAATTGACGTTTAGTGACCAGAGAAACTCAGTTACTTCATTTGAATTTTATGCGCTAAAAACAATAAAGAAAATCCTATCCTACATTCCCTTGGGATTGCAGAGGTTGGCGGTTTGATCACTCATTCTCACCAAACTAGATTACTGTAATAGCCTTTATGCTTGTTTGCAGCAACAACTAATGAACAAACTACAGGTTATACAGAATGGGGCAGCACGCCTTCCTTAAAAAATTCCTAAATTTCTGTCAGCCTCTAAGGCCTTGAGGGGTCTTCATAGACTCCCAATCAATAAAAGAATTATCTTTAAAGTCTTATGTATTACATTTAAAACTCTATACGGATCGGCTCCAGCATTCCTGAAGGAATGTCTGGAGTGGCACACTATGTCCAGGACACTCCAGTCAGCAAAATCTAAACATCTGTGTGTCCCTCGAATTAAGAAAGTTTCTTGGGGTGGAAGATTGACGTTTTTCTCACAAGGAATGGAATGCTTTACCCATGAAAATTAAGGAGTTACCCAATCTCCTGACATTTCAGAAGGTCCTAAAACTTGCCTTTTTACCTTTAAATGCGGCTCAGTCTTTTTGGTTCAGCAGTTCAGCGCCAAGACACCCTCAGGTATTTGAGTGCTTTATAAGTCTACCTAACATTAACATTAACTACTGGCCCTTCACCATCACTGTCACTTTGGTCAGATTCCTCAGTCTCTTCTGGAATAGTTTGTGGAACTCATACTTCAGGCAAAGTCTGTTCTCTTGGCCACTCGTCTCCAGCCAGTCCTTTGTAATAATCAAGAACCATGTCATCTCGAACTTTACAACTGCAATTTGGGCAGGCAGTTGTAATGCCCTCAAAAGGTAATATACCTTTTTGCCGTTGCTTATAGGAGAACCAGCAGAGATCATAAAACCCCTTTGTGACCATAACTGTCCAAAGTCATGGACAATACCAAGGCCATACTACTATCGGTGAAAATGGTCACCTTCAGCTTCTCTGAAACACAGCATGCTCTCATAAGGGCAATAATCAATTCAGCCACTTGTGCTGAAACTACCTGAGACAATACAGACTGTTTTCATAGTTCTCAGATTTCTTTCATGGTCTCTTATGGAGGAGCCATGGACAAACATTACATAATCTGATTCAGAAAGTGGCACATCTTGTATATCAGGTCTTTGCTTGGTGCATAGTTCAGTGACTTCTAGACAGTCATGCTCAATTTCATCATCAACATTTGCATCATTTACAACCAATGGCAACAAATTTGCAGTATCAATGTTGTACATCTCTTAAGATTCACATTTGGGGCGGCTAAGATTGCATGCTTGCGCACATCAACCTACTGCTTGTGAAGTGTTAGGTCTTGGTTCGAGTTAACAAAATCTCTACAGAGTGGGAAACAAAAGCATCCAAAGGATGATCCATACACACATTGCTTTTGCATTGTTCAATGTTGGCACTCATCACTGCAACAGCTTTCAGACAGCCGGGCAACACAAAAGCTACTGGGTCAAGTCTAGCTGAAAAGTAAACAACAGGCCCATGAGTGTTTCTATGTAATTGTGTTAGCACTGAGAGAGCACATCCCATCCTCTTACTGCAGTACAAAGTAAAACATTCGTTGTAATCAGGTATTCCCAGAGCAGGGGCAGGTACCGGATCTTGCAAATCCGTATGCGTCAACCTCCTTAAAAGCTTGGCCAAGAGGGAAAAGTTGGGAATCCACTGATGACAGCAGCCCACCATTCCCAAAAGCATCCTGAGTTCTTTTTGAGTTGTTGGCGGATAGATTTTCCGAATTGCTGAAATTCTCTCTTGTGGCACCTTCCTTGCACCTTTCTCAATGTGATGCCCAAGGTATAGGGCTTCTCTCTTACAGTACTGCAATTTGGTCGGGGATACTTTATGTCCATTCTCAGCTAAATGGTCATTCTTTCTTGTCTGCAAGCTTCTTGTGTGTTTGACGCCACCAATAGGTCCTCAATATATTTAATCAGGACTGAAAGATAGGGCATCTCTAGAGTCTCCAGATTCTTTTTCAGAATCTGATTGAAAATGGATGGGCTCTCAATATATCGAGACGGACTTGGCACCATACTAAAACACGACTGCCTAACTGAAAAGCGAAGAAGAACTGGCTTTCCTCATGCAACGGTATGGAGAAAAATGCTTGGAAAAAGGTCGATCGCAGTGAACCACTCAGCTTCACATGGAATCTGAAACAAAATCACAGCTAGATTTGGTACCACGGAACAACATGGAACTACAATCTCATTGATCTTTCTCAGGTCCTGGACAATGCAGTACTTTCCATTGGGTTTCCGCAGTCCTATGACGGGTGAGTTACATGGACTCCCCAAAATCTCTGTCAGTATTCCTTGCTCAATCATGGAGACGCTCACTGAAGTAATCCCTGCAATTGTTTCGGGGGTCATGTTGTATTGAGGGATTCCCAGATACTCAGCATTTGGCTTTACAGTATACATACAGGCTCAACACCTTTGATGAGACCCATATATTTTCCTGAAAAGTCCCAGACTTCAGGTAGTACTGTGTCTTAGAGATCTGCCGGTAAATCATCACTTGTCAACATGGCGGACAGTCTGACATCTGGGGTTTGATTCAGAATTTTAAATGCAACCTCCTACTCATGAGTCTGTATCTCTATGCCTCTTGGATTGCAATAGATAGAACAACTAAGGGCCAGATTTACAAGGCCCTAGTACCTCTTAGTTACGGTAATGTGACGTTAAGGAGGCCATTCCCCTTTGCCATACTTACAAAGTGGCGCAATGCTAGCATTGCGCCACTTTGTAACCCCTTGTGCCACATTATGCCTGCGTCAAGCATAATGAATGCAATGGGGGTGTCCCCCATTAGGGAGACCTAAAAAATGGCACAGTGGAATCTAAGTGATTCCCCTGCACCATTTTTTGCAGCTATTTTTTTAACCTGCACAGAGCAGGCTTTAAAAAGGGGGTATACCATGGTTTTGAATGGGCCCCTATGTACTCTGCACCACATTATACCTGCGCCAGCTATAATGTATGCAAGGGGGCTGTTACCATGAAGTGAGGCCACAAAAAAGGTTGCAGTGAAATCTACAAGATTTCAATGCAACAGTTTCTCCGTTATTTTTAATGCCTGCTCGGGGCCTCCCCAGTGCTTTACTGCACTAGTGCCATAATTTATGGCGCTAATCCAGCAAAGTGCTACAATAGCATCATAAATTATGACACTATTATGGAAACGAGTGCCATGGTGCCCCTTATTGTAATACCACGCACACATGGTGTTGTTAGGAGGGAGTAGGGGGTGGAAGAAAAGTGGTGCATCAAAGCTGATGCGCCACTTTCTTGTAAATCTGGCCCTTAGTTTGCAAAAGCAGTCACATCCAAGCAGACTCACAGGACTCACATCACAAACTACAGATCTGTAATTCTCTTCAAATGGCACTATTTTTACATGTATAGCTTCTGTGAAAGAGCTATTTTTTTATTTATTTTCAACTCCTACAACTTGCATTCTTTTTTCTGAGATAGGTAGGTTTGGAACCTCAGCTGGTCTCACAGTACAGTGGGTAGCATCTGGGTTGATTAAAAATGACGCAGGGTTTAGATTTACCCCACCATCTACGAATTGACCACTCTGGTCTACCTCTAAGGATGCATCAAGTACACAATCTTCCTACCCTCTCAGTCACCATCATTGGGATTGATCCAAATTGTAATCCTCATTTGTTGGGATCATGGCACACTGATCACTAAGGGATTACTGTTCACATTTTGGACTGGATTCAAATTCGATCTGGGAACATTAGCCTTTTGCTGTGGCATCAGGGCTTGTGGAACTTGCATCGATAGACCTTGGGGCACATTAAAATTTTGCATTTGCTATACTGTGACTGAACTAGGTTGTTTTCCTGAGACTGCATATATTCTTCATTCTGTATCTGATTCTCATTTGCCACATTATTCGGATTAAAATGGCATTCCCTCTTCCAATGGCCCACCTTGCTGCAAATATGACACTGATAAGTCCTTTTCAAAGTTGCCACATACATTACTATACTCGGGTCAATTGGAACACCTCACCCTTTACCCTGCTATTGAAATCCATTACCTTCTTGAATCACCGGAACTCCCTGCTGATAGACTCTGCAACAATCTCTCCTTATAGGAATGTATGGACTCTTTGGACTCGGGTTGTTCTGTCAGTCGTAACCCAATCAATGTCTTTAGGGGACTCAAATAAATCAAAAGAAGGGCCAAGGCGATCAATGCCGCACTTTTAATTTCAAGAATGAAATCACCTGATGATACTTCTTCATCAGTATTGGAGATGGAGCTTTAGTCACTGGATGTCTCATAGGTTCTTTGTCAGGCCAATCTACAGACACTTTACATTCAACCCAAATCACTTGGATCAACGATGTCAAACAAAGTGTTTAAATCCTCCCACAGAACAGTTGAAAGCTTCACAAATCACTCTACCTGTCTATACCATTCCACATGCTTCTCCCTCAACATTGAGAAATCATTTGTGAATGACACAATATCACTCCTACTCCAGGTACATGAACATAGTCTCCACCTGGAACTTCTCTCATTGGAAGTATTTGAACATCTTCTTCTTCCTCGTGTGCTTCAGCTGAAGGCAGATGTAGCCTTGCTTTCTTCAGGCCCTTCTTCTTTACCCTTCTTCCTTCCCACCTATCTAATTCACTCCATTTTGAAATGTAGCCAAATAATTCACTAATTTGTAATTTCATTCCTGACGGTCTCATGTTACCAAGATCTTGATCATTAAAGCTCAAGTGATAGCTTCTCTGTAATACTCTGGACTTATTTAAATCTCCAAGCTAAGTCAGCTAATCTCCCATGAGCTTATCCTGCTTGCCTTGTAATGTCTTTGCATACGAACAATAGTTTGTCTTCTTGGTATGTGCCTAATTGGGATATATCAGGCATTCCCAGTGTAATTTCATTCAATTCTAATTCACATCTATTGCCCTTTCTATCTCTGGTGTTTGAAATGTTACCCCACTGGATCCTGAACCTCCAGTCTCTTTGGGATGTTTATTCCCTTGAGCCAATTATTTAATTCTTTAGCAGTAAGACCTTGTTATTCTGCTTATTATTCTGCTGGGATATTTGATATTATCTAATCTTAGAGGTATTCCTCTACTAGGAATACCACAGTCAGCATTTAGAGTAATGTTATTCAGGAGTATCAAAAATGGTGAACATGATCCATTATGAAACCTTACATTGGGAGAAAATCCCATCTGACTTGTTTTCAGGTCTCTGTTTGCAACGTGTGTAGTGTTTATTTGATTTGGGACTGAAGGAAGTCTCCTTAATGTCATATTTCCTAAACTGTCATTACCTCTTTTCTATAGGAACAGCCAGTGTATATTTAGTGTTCTCTTCCAGGGGATCCTCATCAATAGTCATAAACATTGAATATTCTCAGAAAAATACTTTAGAACAGCGTTTTTTCCTACTTTACTCGACATCTAACATCATTGTCTGAGTTTGGAGGTTTTTTCCTGACAGAAAAATGCCTTCACTTTTTGTGAAATGCCCTTCCTGTGGGAAGAAGAAGGCAGAGTCAGATCCACACACTATCTGTATTGTGTGCTTGCCTCAGAGTCACTGCCCTGACACTTGCAAACACTGCAAGAACATGTCAAAGAGGACTCTGAAGGACAGAGAAAAGATCAGGCTTCATGGGCTTCACGAGAGGCAGAAAACATCATCCTCTTCGCTTCCCAGGCAGCCAACAGGCCACTCTCAGGAGAGACTGGCTAGATCGACGTCAGCAGGTAGGAAAGTACCTGTTTGTTCCCCGTCGACGTCGTCGCTGCCACCATCTCACCGCCATAGATCGCCGTCTACGGCGACCCGCCCGAAGTCGAAGGACGTTGAAGGATACGGCGTCGAGAGAACATGGCCATCGCAGGGGCATATCTCCGTCGACGGCAACCCGCCGATCGATGTCGAGCCATCACCGGCGCGCCCATTCGCCGCCGAAGGCCTCGCACCCCTCGACGTCAAGAGAGACGATGTCGAAATCGCCCCAGCGGCGAGAGCGAGGACATCCGCTGTCGGCCGCCCACCGCTCCACGTCGAGGCACACGACGGCGAGCAGGTCGCGGTCCAGAGATCGCCGTTCGACGTCAAGACACTCAACGTCGAGACACTCAACGTCAAGACAGGAACAACCGGCTGTCGACGTTGACACAGGTTTTACCTGTCTTGCAGGGAGCAGAACATCGGCTTCCGCCAGCAGATAAGACCACTCCATCTCCAGTGGTCTCCATAAGGAGTGGTTCATCTCGGTCGAGAGCGGCATCGTCGGGGCATGTCTCACCCATCAATTTGTCACCAAGATGGGTGGAGAGCCTTCACAGACCAACGGCCTCCCCGGATTCGCAGTATTCATGGATGTACTCTCCTACTGCCTCTCTCCCGAGAACACCATCACCGACAGCGCGGGCAGGACGGGCTCGTTCTGCTTCTCGCCAACCGACCACGAGGCCTGGGCGCTCTGCTACAGTGTCTCGCAGCAGGTCACGTTCCCAGCGACGGTCTAGATCACGATCAAGACACAGAAGGTCGCCCTCTTGGTCATCGTCAGGGTCCTCTGTCAGACGGTACTCCCCCACCTTAACAGATCTTCACCAGCTAGAGTTTCACCGGTGGAAGACATCACTACTTTTAATGAGGTGCTTTTCAGGGGAGCACAGAAGCTAACCATAGAGGTTCCAGAACCATCAACCTCCTCATCAGTCATTTTTGAGACTCTACAGCATAGAGCGGTTTCGAAAAAGCTACTGCCGCTAGTGCCTGGTCTGTTGCAGCCAACCATGGACACCTTTTTGGCGCCAGCCACCCTCAAATTTGCTCCTGCTAGGATTTTGAAAAAATATAAAGCGCCTGAACAAGATCCTTTATTTCTCAGAACGGATCCGCCGCCGGACTCAGGCATATTGGCCGCAGCCCGAAAAACTCACTCAGTGGCATCATCCTCCACGGTTCCACCGGACAAAGAGAGCAGACATCTAGACTCTCTGGGGAGAAAAATGTGCGGCACGGCGGCATCTATGATGAAGGTCTCCAGCGCGTCTGCACTTCTAGGCAGATATGACCGTTCACTGTGGGACTCTCTCAACAGGTTCACAGAAAAATTACCTAGAGAAGACAGACAGGACTTCCAAGAGATCCTTCAAGAGGGATGTCTGGTATCCAACCAAGTCATCAGCGCAGCGGCAGATGGGGCAGACTTAGCTGCACATGGGTACGCACATGGGATCTGTGTAAGAAGGTCTTCCTGGTTGAGATTGACTGGATTAAAACAGGAAGCACAACAGCGCATCCTAAATCTTCCATTCAACGAGAACTCGCTGTTTGGTACCCATACGGACGAAGAAATGGCGCGCATGAAAACTGAAGTGGATACCATGAGGGCAGTAGGCCTGGAGAGGAAGAAGGACTTCAGGCGGAGGTATAGGCCTTATGACAGGCGCCCTTTCCAGCAGAGGGTTCAAACCCCTCACTGGTCCCAGAGGCCACAGCAAAGGCAGGGACGCCCGCTTTTTCAGTCTCGTAAAGCCACAAGGGAACGAGGGTCAAGTAGACCACAAAGGTCCACACCCAAAGCGCCGGCCAAGCAATGAGGACTCGCTTCCCTTAACACTGTGCACCACTCCAGTGGGGGGAAGTATCACAGACTTTATTCACGAGTGGCGTTCTATCACAAAAGACAAATGGGTGCTCAACATTGTCGAAAATGGCTACTCTCTTCTTTTCCGGCAACCTCCACCGCACTTGCCACCAGCCAAATGCAATCCGTCTCCCGTCAGCCTATTGCGCAAAGAGGCTCTCGCCCTTTTACGAAAGAAGGCAATAGAAAAAGTTCCACTCGCGCACAGAGGGAAGGGGGTTTAGTCCCGTTATTTTCTGGTGGCGAAGAAAGGCCGAGAGGGCGTTTTCAGACCAATTCTGGACTTACGGCTTCTGAACAAGTACATAAGAAAGCAAAAGTTCAGGATGCTGGCTCTTCACCAGATTTTCCCTCAGCTACATCAGGGAGAGTGGATGTGCTCCATCGACCTGCAGGATGCATACTTTCACATCCCAATAGTTCCCAAGCATCGGAAATTCCTGCGCTTCCAGATAGCCTCACAGCACTATCAGTTCAAAGTGCTACCATTCGGCCTGAAATCTGCCCCTGCGTCTTCTCGAAATGCGTGGCAGTGGTAGCGGCACATCTACAAAAACAAAAAATCTTCATTTACCCATACCTAGACGACTGGCTACTGAAAGCCTCCTCTCCGGAGCAGGCGAGAACCCATCGGGACATTGTGCTCAAGGTTTTCGAGTCTCTAGGTCTTCAAGTCAACTACCAAAAGTCCACCTTGATTCCAACGCAGAACCTCCACTACCTGGGAGCAATACTAAACACAGAGCTCCAAAGAGTGTATCCTTCGGAGGAACGACTATTATCAATAAAGAAAAAGTGTCAAGACCTGTTAAGATCCGACGCATCTACAGCCCGTCAGGTGACATCTCTGCTGGGCTCCATGGCATCATGCATTTTCATTGTCCCGAATGCCAGGCTACATATGAGGCCCCTCCAAGAGGCGTTGGAAAACAACTGGAGCCAAAGGACAGACCGCTGGGAGGACAGAGTGCGGCTGCCGATAGCAGCACGTCAGTCATTGCAATGGTGGATGCACAGACCTCACCTATCAGTAGGGGCTCCGTTTCACCAGGTAATTCCATCCGACACTCTGGTAACGGATGCGTCTCTTCAAGGATGGGGGGCTCATCTAGGTCCCCTTCAAGCTCAGGGCCTGTGGTCCGACAACGAAAGGAAGTACCACATCAATCTACTGGAGCTCAGAGCGGTCCATCTGGCTCTCAAGTCTTTTGCTCCATCGATTCAGGGGAAATCTCTCCTAATACAAATGGACAATACAACCACAATGTATTACTTGAACAGACAAGGGGGAACGAGATCCCTACCCCTATCTCGGGAGTCCCAAACAATCTGGCATTGGCTCCTGGCCAGAGGAATGTCGCTTACAGCGGTTCACCTACCAGGTCAACAAAACATGGAAGCAGATTTCCTGAGCAGACACCTAGAGGACGCTCACGATTGGGTCCTACACGGCGAAGTCGTAGAAGACATCTTCGCTCAATGGGGTCGGCCTCAATTGGATCTCTTCGCAGACAAGGTAAACAAGAAATGCCCAGACTTCGTGTCCAGGTTCTACC
Organism: Pleurodeles waltl; assembly: GCF_031143425.1. NCBI lineage: Eukaryota > Metazoa > Chordata > Amphibia > Caudata > Salamandridae > Pleurodeles > Pleurodeles waltl. The sequence continues at coordinate 809,755,897 of NC_090436.1, read as the reverse complement.
GTCCGGGATCTCGAGGGAATGCCCTGTTGATCGACTGGTCAGGGATATTTCTCTACGATTTTCCACTGATCCCCCTCATACCGGCAGTGATCAACAAACTTTACAGATCCAGCACCAGAATGATTCTCATAGCTCCACAATGGCCTCATCAGTTCTGGTACACAGATCTCTTCAACCTATCGGAACAACCTCACAGGAGGCTGCCGTGCAGACTGGATCTTCTGAGCAGGATGGAGGGCAGGGTACTGCACCCCAACCTACCCTCTCTGAGCTTGACAGCATGGCTCCTGAATTCCTGCAGTATGGGCACCTAGGGCTCTCGCAGGAGTGCATGAACATCTTGAAGGAGTCCAGACGACCTTCCACGCGGCGTTCTTACACGTTTAAGTGGAAGAGGTTCTACATATGGTGCTGTCAGCAAGGTCAGAATCCCATACGGGCTCAGGAGGAGCTCATACTGTCTTACTTACTCCATCTGGCAAAGTCCGGTCTGCAGGTATCATCTATTAAGGTACATTTATCTGCCATTACAGCCTATCGTAAGTCACCTTCTCAGGAATCCTTCTTTACGAAACCAGTAGTCAAGGATTTCTTGGAAGGTTTGAAAAAAGTTTTTCCGCCCATTCGGAGACCCTCCCCTCCATGGGAACTGAACATAGTACTGTCAAAACTTATGGGCCCTCCTTTCGAACCTATACACAAAGCCTCTTTGCAACACCTTACGTGGAAGATGGCTTTTTTGGTAGCCATTACTTCCGCAAGGAGGGTCGGTGAAATTCAGGCTTTGTCCTCCAGAGAACCGTACACAGTCTTTCACGACAATAGAGTAGTTCTGCGAACTCACCCATCATTCCTACCGAAGGTGGTGTCAGAATTCCACATCAATCAGACTATTTCTCTACCAACTTTCTTCCCCAATCCGGAGACTCCGGCAGAGAAAGCGTTGCACTCCCTAGATCTGAAAAGAGTGCTAAAGTTTTATTTGGATAAAACAAAGTTGATTAGACATTCCAACCATTTGTTTATAAATTATGGTCATTTAAGAACAGGAGAGGCAGCATCTAAACGAACCATATCAAGATGGATAGTTTCTTGTATTGTTAATACATACCAGTTGGCTAACAAACAACTACTTGCTAGACCTAAAGCGCATTCCACAAGAGGAAAAGCGGCTACTGCTGCCCTCCTTAATAATGTTCCAATATCTGAAATTTTTAAGGCTGCTACATGGAAGTCTGTACATACATTTACTAGACATTACTGTTTGGACTCAGATGCAAGAGCAGACGCCCAAGTTGGGCAGGCCTCTCTGAGAAATTTGTTTGCATGATACATTTCTATTCCTGCACTTCTATTGGACAGTCCGCAGAGTCAAGGGATGGGCTTGCTAATCTATTCAATGTTTATGACTATTGATAAGGATCCCCTGGAAGAGAAGGATAAGTTACTTACCTGTAAATCCTAGTTCTCTTCCAGGGGTATCCTCATCAAAGTCATAAACAGCCCACCCTCCTCCCCGGACGCACGTCTCCTAGAAGTGCCGGACACACTAACATTTGAATCGGCTACACAGCTTGTCACCGTAAAAAAGTACTGACCTAACTGTGAACCAACTGTCACCTCTCCTTCACCCCTGAGGCATGGTGGGATACTGGAGGTGCTCAGGGTCTTAAAGGCACGGTGCCAACGTTTTTATGGTTCTCCTGTGTTAACCTGCATGCAGCCTATTGGCTAAGAATGCTCTAGTGTTTTTCAATGTAGTTTTTTATCTTTTTCTCTGATGATTGCTGCTGCTGATTTCCCTGGGCTCAGTGGTGTGGTTTTAGTAGATATTTTTTCTCTTATTGTAATTTTGAGAACAATTTTAAAAAAAATAAAATACTCCATAGAAATAAAGCATTTTAGCCTGTTTATGATTATAGTCTGCATTGCTGTTTTACACATGTATATGTGAGTTTAGTATGAAAATTTGTCCACTAAAAATGCTATATATATTTTTCGTGCATATTTCATACTGTATATGTGTGTATTTTATATATGCTCCGGGGTCCCCGCACAAGGGCGGGAATATTCAATGTTTATGACTTTGATGAGGATACCCCTGGAAGAGAACTAGGATTTACAGGTAAGTAACTTATCCTTCTCTGCTACTCCTGATCCATATAATGGAACTACAGGACAAATTGTAACAGGAACAGTGAGTGCATCTAGAGTAGTGAAAGCATTTAGGCTTTGTGGAATTGTCATCCCTAAATTCCCTCCTGTCTGATTTTAATTTAGTTCTACTGGTGTGGTAGGCATGTCGAAATGTCCATTTCCCATTTTCTCAGTTGCCCCTCCTGTATGAATTATGTTAAATGTTGATCGACGATTAGGCAATAGCTCAATTCTAAAATCATTGTCTGTGTTAGAAATGGGGTCTTTGGCTGGCAGTCAGGTTATCCCCTGTCCAAGCAAGGACCTTCACTCTAGTCAGGGTAAATGAGAATCACCCTCAGCTAACCCCCGCTCACCCCGTGGAAGCTTGGCATGAGCAGGCGGGCTTAACTTCAGAGTGCTGGGTGTAAAGTATTTGTACGAACACACACAGTAACTTAAAGAAAACACTACAAAATGACCACACAGGTTTAGAAAAATAGAAGATATTTATCTAAACAAAACAAGACCAAAATGGCAAAAATCCACGATACACAAGTCAAGTTATCAATTTAAAACCAAAAACTGTCTTCATGTGATTTTAAACACAACACTAACGCTGTTGGCGTGGAAATGTACCTAGGCGTGTCAAAAATAACCCCACATTGGCGAGTGTGCATCAAAAGGGGCTTTTGATGCGTCAATATCACTCTCGAGCGAGACCGTGCATCGTTTCTCCTTCAGTCGGGTTGGCATGCGCCATTTCTTCTCTCCGTAGGAGAGTGTTGCGTCGTTCCGAACAGCAATCTCGGGTCCGGGCAGGCCTTGCGTCGTTTTTACACACCCAGCGATGTTTGCGTCGGAAATCCTGCTGTACGATGATTCGAAAACCACACAGCGCAGGTAGCGATCTCACCAGCCTGTGTCAGCGATGCTGCGCATCATTTCTCCAGCTGCGAGCGTCGTTTTTTCAGCCGCATCCCGGAGTTGCATCAATCTTTACCTCCCACGGCGGTCTGTGCATGGATTTATTACTCTTGTTCTGCCAGCTTCTCCTGGAACTGGATGGACACCACTTGGCAGGGTAGGAGTCTCAGCAGAGGCTCCAGGTGCTGGCAGACAGAAGTCTTTGCTGTCCCTGAGACTTCAACAACAGGAGGCAAGTTCAGTTTCAAGCCCTTGGAGAGTTCTTTACAAGAAGGAAGGCACACAAAGTCCAGTCTTTGTCCTCTTGCACAGGCAGAAGCAGCAACTGCAGGATAGCTCCACAAAGCACAGTCACAGGTAGGACAGCTCTTCTTCCTCGGCTCTTCAGCTCTTCTCCAGGCAGAGGTTCCTCCTGGTTTCCAGAAGTGCTCTAAAGTCTGTGGTTTTGGGTGCCCTTCTTATACCCATTTTGCATTTTGCAGTAGGCTTACTTCAAAGAAAAGTCTCTCTTGTTTGTGAAGTCCTGCCTTGCCTAGGCTAGGCCACAGTCACATACCAGGGGGTTGGAGACTGCATTGTGTGAGGGCAGGCACAGCCCTTTCAGGTGTGAGTGACCACTCCCCCCCTCCCTCCTAGCCCAGATGGCTCATCAGGATATGCAGGCTACACCCCAGCTCCCTTTGCGTGACTGTCTAGAGAGAGGTACAAACAGCCAAACTGTCAAACTGACCCAGACAGGGAATCCACTATCAGGCAGAGTCGCAGCATGGTTTAAGCTAAAAAATGCTTACTTTCTAAAAGTGGCATTTTCAAACACACAATCTTAAAATCAACTTTACTAAAAGATGTATTTTTAAATTGTGAGCTCAGAGACCCCAGATTCCACATGTCTATCCGTTCCCAAATGGAATCTATACTTTAATCATATTTAAAGGCAGCCCCTATATTAACCTATGAGAGGGATAGGCCTTGCCACAGTGAAAACCAAATTTAGCAGTATTTCACTGTCAAGACATATAAAACACATTTGTATATGTCCTACCTTAAACATACACTACACCCTGCCCATGGAGCTACCTAGGGCCTATTTTAGGGGTGTCTTACATGTAAGAAAAGGGAAGGTTTAGGCCTCGCAAGTGGGTACACTTGTCAAGTCGAATTGGCAGTTTAAAACTGCACACACAGACACTGCAGTGGCAGGTCTGAACCATGTTTACAGAGCTACTATTGTGGGTGGCACAACCAGTGCTGCAGGCCCACTAGTAGCATTTGATTTACAGGCTCTGGGCACCTCTAGTGCACTGTACTAGGGACTTAACAGTATATCAAATATGCCAATCATGGATGAACCAATTGCATACACATTTTGTATAGGAGCACTTGCACTTTCAGCACCGGTTAGCAGTGGTAAAGTGCCCAGAGTAACAAAAACAGCAAAATCAGAGTCTTTTTTTGTCTTTGATGAGCTATGTTTTCCCAAGCATTAAGGTGTTTTTTTCATCTCATACAGAACTTGGCTCAAGTTTTCAATAATTCTCAAATTACATAACATGGAAATGGCAGTGCATCCTCTTTCTCAGTGCTCTTGTGCCATTGTCTAAGACAAAGACATGTGTGAAGCCCTATGTTCGACACAATATAATGACATAGGGTACCTTCAGGAGGAGTTTTCACTCCCTCTCTATCCGTTATGAATGCATTTCCTTTCATCAGATTTTGAAATGCTTTAAAGAATTTCATTTTTTAATCAAAATTCTAATTTCACATTAACTTTTCTTTTACGATCAGGAAGTAATTCGTCACCTACAGTCCTCTGTTCTGCATTCACAACCAATACCAGCGCGACTCTGTAAAGTAGTCCATCAATACCAGCATGGCTTTACACCAACAGTCCTATACTAGAGCGGCACAATGTGATGTCATTCTCACTCCTTGCAGTGCCTCACACTCCTTTACAAATTCTCTGGCAATCTCTCTCATATCTAAATCTAATTGAAAAAACAAATACAAGAGATTTTCAATAACAACTTTGTTTGCTACTCTAAGCGTTTGGGGTAACCAATCACTTCAAAAATGGTTCAGAGCTACACTTTCCGATCTAGTGTCATACACTCTTGAATGAAACCTCGACCAGCGTATCTCACTCGGATTGATACAGTTTCTTCCTGCGCATCTGAGAATCATTATACCAGCCTCTCACAATCACACAAAACAAGGTCCCTTTCTGGTGGTACTGTCGAAGATGTCTTACAAAGAGCACTGCTTAACAGCAGACAAGAAGAACAACAAGTGTCTTCCACACTTTTCTCTATCCCAGGATCTTAGTCCACGACAGACCTATAACCATCTCAACTTCTTTGCAATATGTGCCACAGTCACACAACTTCAAATTTCTTAACAAAACACTTCACAATCACTGCACATCACCACAATTTAAGCATAAGCAATGCAACACGCAACCCTATTAATGCTCACACATCTGCTGAGTTGGAACGATGCTGGAACTCCATCAATCCTCCGAACGAGTCATGGGATTAGAATTTTTGGCTGGGTTTGGACTATTTCATAATGGGACACCTTAATACCCTATTTCCTCGAAGGAACCATTCCTCTGCTACCAGATTTGATAGAGCATTTGTATGCTCTTTTCATGAGGTTGACAATCTCATGCATGCCAACCCTCCCGATTCAGATGGGAGATTACTGATTTCAAGGCTAGTCTCCAGCCTCCCGATTTCTGCATGCAGAAACCCAATTCAGATTGGCAATTGTAATCTGCTGGAAATAAGGCAAAAGTGCAATGTTGATACCTGGCACAGATGCTCCCATCACCCCCTCTTTTATTTATTACCTTGGGCATCAAAGGTTAACTTTTTGTAATTAATTCTTGGAGGGGAAGATTAGAGGGTGTGACAGGCCTCAACATTTTATTTTTGGCAGTTTTACATAGCGCACACAAAGGCAGAGTTTAAAACTCTTTTTTGTTTGCACTATCTTAATAAACTGCCAAAAACAAAATGCTGATCGTCTGTCAACTTACATGCCAATAGACCTGATTTAGTCAGATTGTCTCAGTTTTAATATAAAGTCAATAGGTTAAAAAAACATTCTCCTACTATTTTTTTTAAAATCTCTTACTTGCCTCCTTTAAAATGTTGGCATGTATGCAATCTTTTTTCCCTGCAAGAGGATTAACCAGGGAGCTAGGTAATAATATATCAACATTAAGTCATAGTGTAACTAATTTGGACACACAATGAAAACACAAAAATCAGAAAGCTAAATGGCTTATTACAAATTAACACTCGGGTTAATATAAACAAATCTCAAAAACGTACTGTAAAGATACAGAATAGCACTTGGGTAACTAAATCTTCTGAAGAAATGTAGACAAATTACCATAAAACAAACCACAACTTCCATCACTGCAATACTGAAAATTAACAATAATATCTGGTAGTTGCTGGTCAGTTTTCTTACACATTAGTGCTAGTTAAAATCCTCTAACTAAATTGAACTATGGGCAATAAGGGAAAATCTCCTACAATTCTAAACTATTGCAACAAGGAAACATCTAACTAAAAAGACATAAGGACAAAAGGCAAGAGGGGGATAAGAAAAAATGAATGGGGAAAGTGGGAAGAGGGTGTCAGCATTTCAGAAGCATGACCAGGAGTCTTCTTAGAGAGTTAAATGTAAGCCTAAGCCCCACTCAGCAAAGAAAGGGGAGAAAGGGAAAGTCTGAGGTCTGCAGCTCTCAAAGTCCAACGGAAAATGTCCTACAATCAATCAGTGAAAGCCCTTGTTAACACCACAAAATCCAATCAGGTAACACCCCTGGACATCAATTCAGAAAAATGGCAGGAGTAGCAGAAGTGACATCACATGCCCTTTGACCTCCACTTTCACTTACACAGACATACTTACACAAAATCACACTTACATCCACTGTGTCCCACATAAACACACTCTCACCCGCAAGCACAGGCACAACATACACTTAAAAGCATTTGTTACTTACCTATGCTGCCATGGAAGGGCATGTTACAGCTAATTGTACTCCATTTTTATTACTTAATAGTGAATAATGTATTATTGTTCACTATTAGTGTAATTAAAATTTGCAGAAATCAAAGAGAGTGGGACTCCAACCAACGCCCATCAGGATGGACTGCCACTTTGGGGCCAGGGATTGCAATCGGAGTGCCAGGGGTTGCAAAAGGCACAGCTGTGACCTCTAGCAACCCTTAAATGACGTCCATGGTAATACCCTCCTGATCACATCATCACAAGCTCCACTGTATTCTCCTCTCCCACTCTTGTAACTTGAAACTTTTAAAGGTTGTTGTCCTTGGTCCTCTGAATATCATTTGAATAAGGGACAGTCACCTCACTCTTAGTATCTCCATGTTCTGCCTTCAAGGTTTATTTCTCAGACTCACTATTAACAACACAATCATACATCAATTTCCAAACCAACATTTCATGTGAAGGCACCTGCAATGAAATGACACACCAGGAGAAAATGAAAAACAGTTTCTCACGTTAAAGAAATTAAGGCCTAGTCAGGTGAACTTCAAACATTACTCAGCAATTCACATTTAGTTTCACATTATAATTTGTACATATTAAATTCTACAATTGCATAAATGTGAATTACATTGATTCAAGTGAAATTTCATGTTACAGTTATAATAAAGCATGGATTGTAAATACATGAGTTTAGGAGTGACTAAGAACATGTCCAACATTAAACAGTAAGGCACACATCACATAATCTGTAATTGTTTCTAAGGCAAAGACAGTCAAATAACATGAGAATGGTTATAAAATTATACTCAATGATTATCCTTCTTTTAATAAGGTTAAGGCAAACTAAATAATTTTTTCCTAACACTACAGTGAATGCACTTCATTATTGATATTGCATGCACCACTTTACACTAGTTAAGTGTTAAAGTGTACAATCATCAGGCTTATGAATACATATTGGTCATGATTGTGACATCAGGGGTTGCAGCAAAATTCTACGCTGCTCCATGCTCTTATTAATTCTTTTTTCCAAACACGTCTTCAAATAATTCGCCCTCCCAACCCTTTGAAGCTGGATCTAAGGCTGCCTTTTTGGAACCAACAGCACTGGATAACACATCGGAGGCGTTTGAATTAAAGGCAGAGGATAGACAAGAGCAGATTAACGGAACAGAGGGTCGGGCCGCGTTACCTGCTAAATCCATAGTGGTTCATGCAATGGTACACCCCTCTCCCTTAACCCTTACTTTGTATCCTAGGGAGTTAAATATGAATGATTCACATACTTAAACTCTCTGTGGCAAGAACTGTATACCAAGAATTAGAGAGGATGAACCCTCACATGCCCCAGTTGAAGGGTTTCCATTCACTATGTCAGTTCATTCAGTTTCTTCATCTTTGATTCTCTGCACTTTACAATGGCCTAACTTATCTGGCTTCCCTCAATTTTCTTTTTAAGAGCTGGCCTTTCGTCCTTTGATATGCTCAAAGCTGACACGACTAACAGTAATATTTAAGTGAACCCAACTAACCAGATGGTCACTAACAATACACTGACTGCCCTTTGTTGATCTCTGGAAGCCACTAACATGGCACTAAAGTGGCAATCAGGTAATTTAGAGGTGCAGGTGGACCTAGTATGCTCTATGGTAACCTTTGCTGCCTCTATAGATAATAGAATTTCTAACCTGAGCTGGCACAATACTTCCATCCAAGCAGTCTCAATAACTACACATCCATCTTGCAACTGTTGCCCTATCATTGACAAGTTAGCGGGGCTTGCCTTCTTTATTTGCCACCATGGTAGAACAAGTGAGCAAGCCCGGTCCAAAGGCAGCGGGGGAGCAGCATGTCACTCAACTGGTAGATACTACGGGACTGATTTATGAAAAGTTAGCGCCGCCTTTGCATCATTTTTTGACGCAAAAGCTGTTTAAACTTACAAAATATAATTATAGTTTGTAAGTTTGTGCTGCTTTTGCTTCAAAATAATGATGCAAAGCCAGTGCTAACTTTTCATAAATCAGGCCCCACATGTCTACAAGTGGATTTAAGTTGCAGCTCCTTACTACAGGAACAAAGTGCTGCAGCCAGTGGTAGACGCTGCACCATAACTCTTACTTCTGATGCAACTGAGACATCAAAACCACTAACTAGGAAACAAAAGAAAAAACTGTGAAAGATTACAAAGAGTGCATGCTCTCTATAACACCCTAAAAATCTAATGGAAAATCCCCAAATGTATCCAATTTTTACAAGTTCCAAATCGGGTATGGCCTCTGATACAGATAATAAAAAAGAGTATTGAGTTCTCCTTCCCTTCTTCCCCTCAGCAGCAAGTCACAAAATGTCCAAATGTGATTGAAAATAAGGACATTTCCAACTGTTCCAGCTTAGCAGCACCTGTTCCCACCCATCTATACTAATTAAGGGAAGACATGCTCAGGAGGTGCTGACTCAAGAGTATCAAAGATGAACATCCATTCAAGTCAACCAACATCTTGACTACAAGCCTCTGGCAACCATCTGGTCACACTTGAGCCAGCTGTATCTCTTTTACTGCAAGGTCTGTTAAAGTCATCCCTTCCAAACCTAGATATCCCTCCAAATTATGAAATTGGGAGCACTGGCAAATTCTATTTTGCTTAACAGAGTGGAGCTAAATAAAATAAACCTAGCCTCATAGTTTATCCTCTGCTAGAGAGTTACCTTCCTTGCTCCTTAGATTGTTCTCTTGCCAAATCTTCGAATAGAGTTCCTGACAATCGGGCAGAGGCAATTGGCTCCAAGGAATGTCAATCTTGCATACTCCTGACATCAAAAAATATGACGAGGGGGCTACAGGAGATCCTAAACAGAGGAAACATCCTTAAGCTACTAAAACGCCTTCCAGAGTTAAGTCGGTGGAACTGTGCATTCTGACAAGGAGTCTACGAGGGTTGCTTGGAGTATTACGGACACTGTAGGTTTTGTTTTGAAATATAAGGAAATACTTTGGTCAGGGGGATCCTTATATCTAAGCCAATCCAAGTTGGGTACATTGAACCTTTTGATCATAACTTTACTGACCTCCCAAAGGCAAAAACACCACTAATTCATTTCTTAAAGGCCCATCAAGATGCCTCCACTGTAACCCCAGTAATAAATGATTTAACCATCAAATGCTCACTGAAATCAGGGAGTGCACTTCTGTTGAAACACACGCCAACCCTAAGAGATGAGGAAGGAGTGGAGCTGGCTCGCAACAACCCTCAACCAAAGCTCATCTTCACAATTAGGTAGCATTGAAGGAGTATATGACCAGGGGGATCTTTTGGCCCGGCCCTTGTCGACATCCAGGTTATGTGATGATAACACCCAACCTCTCTCTCTGCTCTCTTGGAACATGCCAGGCTTGTCAAAGTTACTTATAGATGCTGAGTCGTGCTCCTTCCTGGAAAAGAATGATATTATTGGAATCCAACAATTGTGGTGATGCAGGCCACCTGTTTTCCCAGGCTATAAAACTCATTACCTAATTGCTATGAAAGGGAAAGGTGGGGAAGAGCAAAAAGGATTTCTGCATCTCTATTTTGGATTCACTTAACTGTAATACTGCCAGTTTAGACACAAGCAGTGAAACTATTCAGGCAATACAGCTTAACTGGAAACAGGGTGGGCTGCCTAAACCCAGTCTACTTCTTCTAAATGTCTGTTTACACCCCAACTCCAAATCCAAAACGTTGGTTATAATGAAATAACTTTCACTGCTTAACACTTTTGATACATGGCAGCTGAGTGTGTGTACTATATTAACAGGGGGCTTTAATTTAAATCTTGCATGTTAGCAACACAGAAGATCCATGCATGCTCAACAGACCATATATGGGGCATCCTCCCCGTGGCCCTCCTTACCAACGCAGGAATCCAGAGGGTCATAGGCCTATACATATGTTACATTCTTTTAATCTCAACTCTTTCAATGGAAGGCCTTTGGGAGACATCCCCATGAAATACTCTCACTACTCAAAGAGGCAAAATGCTGTTTTAGATTACACTTTGTTCTCTGCTCAGCACTTTCACCACTTTTCATCATTTTACATTATTCCCAGATTAGAGAGTGATCATGCTGCTCAATGGGGACGTGTATCTTTCTCTCCAATTAGACATCGGGCTTATCAAACAGTAGGAACTTTAGTAGGATCACAGTTACCTACAAAATAGACCTCTGGTTTGTAGAAGGGAATAATCAGAGCCTACTGAGAACACTGTGTACCTTTGGAACTCAGCAGCTGGACCCAGGTGAAATATGGGCTCAAGTGGTAAATTCTATATTGTCTCTCTAAATCCAGAAGCCTAATTTCAGTACATGCTACACTCAAGGCTATGACTGGTGGAATTCTTGGTTCACCCATGAGTTAAGATCCTTAAAGAAAAAATGAAATCAGTTCATCAAACAAACCAGAGCATTACCATTTGGCCTGATCAGCGTAACAGCCATACAAAAATTATGCAGGTACTATAAACAAAACATTTGGTAAGAAAAGAGAACTTCTATAGAAAACAAGTGGTAAAAAATGGTAGAAGTCAGTAAGACGGACTTCCCAAAAATATTTTGGCAATTCATAAACACATTTGATTCACAGTCTATAATTAATGTGGGTAACATTATTTATGAAATAACCTGGATTGCCCACATTGAGATATTATACATTGATCAGTCTAAGGGGTGGATCTGCCAATTCACACCTGTGTTCGCCTTCGCTACTGTGGAGGATAGATAGTTCAATGCATACATAATCAAACACTCAAAATCTGATGCCACGCCAGACCCTAATGGTAACCCAAACAATTTATTAAAACATAATTTTGACCACTGGGTCATGGCCCTTACAAACCCATTCACCTACAGGTTTCAAACGCAGATAGCTCCTACATCACTTTCACTGCTTATACATCCTACATACAAGGTAAAAAGGTGTAACCTGTTTGCCTGTTTTATAGATTATTGAATGACTTTAGATGGAGCAGACCACTCAATTCTCTGGTACAAACAGCCATTCAGTCATTAAACTGGAAGACTTGGATTCAAGTCAGGTTGGCACATAATGGGCGTATCTCCAAAGAAAGGAAAAACAAATAGAGGGCTAAAACAGGGTTGTCTGTTGGCACCCCTGCTTTTTAATTTGTACACAGTAGAATTGCTGGATGCCAGTAAGGTTCAAGGGCCCCATCACCCCATGCTTGCCTCATTGCATCTTCAGACTCTGCAATATGCAGATGATACAGTCATCTTAGACCACACAGCTGCAGGTCAACAGGAAGCCGTTAAAGTGTTGAATAGTTATAATTTTGCCAACAAATTAATAATTAATATAAATAAATCTCCAGTGCTAGCTTTTTTCAACAAATTCTGTAAGTTGAGCAGGTGTCAGAATGGGGAGGGCATGGTAGAGAGACAAAGCAAGTATTGTTATTTGTTTATTACATCAGATTTTTTTAAATCAGGTTTCTATACAGTTTACAACCCATGGCAAACAGTTTAGGAAACATTAACCCCTTTGCTGCCAGGCCTTTTCCCCCTCAGGTGCCAGGCCTTTTTTTGGCTATTTGGGGCAGGGCGCGCTTAGGCCCTCATAACTTTTTGTCCACATAAGCTACCCATGCCAAATTTGCGTCCTTTTTTTCCAACATCCTAGGGATTCTAGAGGTACCCAGACTTTGTGGGTTCCCCTGAGGGAGACCAAGAAATTAGCCAAAATACAGTGAAAAGTTTGTTTTTTTTTAAAAAAAAAAAAAGGAAAAAAGGGCTGCAGAAGAAGGCTTGTGGTTTTTTCCCTGAAATTGGCATCAACAAAGGATTTGCAGTGCTAAAATCACCAGATTCCTAGCTTCCCAGCTTTCAGGAACAGGCAGACTTGAATCAGAAAACCCAATTTTTCAACACAATTTTGGCATTTTACTAGGACATACCCCATTTTTACGATTGTTTTGTGCTTTCAGCCTCCTTCCAGTCAGTAACAGAAATGGGTGTGAAACCAATGCTGGATCCCAGAAACCTAAATATTTCTGAAAAGTAGACAAAATTCTGAATTCAGCAATGGGTAATTTGTGTAGATCCTACAAAGGTTTCCTACAGAAAATAACAAATGAAATAAAAAACAATTGAAATTGAGGTAAAAAAACAGCCATTTTTCTCTACGTTTTAGTCTGTAACTGTTTCCTGCAATGTCAGATTTTTGAAAGCAATATACTGTTACATCTCCTAGACTCTTCTGGTTGTGGGGATATATAGGGCTTGTAGGTTCATCAAGAACCCTAGGTACTCATAGCCAATAAATGAGCTGCACCTTGCAGTGGGTTTTCATTCTATACCGGGTATATAGCAATTCATTTGCTGAAATATAAAGACTCAAAAATAGGTATCAAGAAAACCTTTGTATTTCCAAAATGGACACAAGATAAGGTGTTGAGGAGCAGTGGTTATTTGCACATCTCTGAATTCTGGGGTGCCCATACTAGCATGTGAATTACAGGGCATTTCTCAAGTAGGTGTCTTTTTTACACACTGTCTTATATTTGGGAGGAAAAAATGTAGAGAAAGACAAGGGGCAAGAACACTTGTTTTGGTATTCTATTTCCCCCCAAGTCTTCCAATAAAAATGGTACCTCACTTGTGTGGGTAGGCCTAGTGCCCGCGACAGGAAAAGCTCCAAAATACAAAGTGGACACATCACATTTTCTCAAAGAAAACGGAGGTGTTTTTTGCAAAGTGCCTACCTGTGGATTTTGGCCTCTAGCTCAGCCGCCACCTAGGGAAACCTACCAAACCTGTGCATTTTTGAAAACTAGAGAGCTAGGGGAATCCAAGACAGGGTGACTTGTGGGCCTCTCACCAGGTTCTGTTCCCCAGAATCCTTTGCAAACCTCAAAATGTGGCTAAAAAACACTTTTTCCTCACATTTCGGTGACAGAAAGTTCTGGAATCTGAGAGGAGCCACAAATTTCCTTCCACCCAGCGTTCCCCCAAGTCTCCTGATAAAAATGGTACCTCACTTGTGTGGGTAGGCCTAGTGCCCGTGACAGGAAATGCCCCAAAACACAAAGTGGACACATCACATTTTCTCAAAGAAAACAGAGGTGTTTTTTGCAAAGTGCCTACCTGTGGATTTTGGCCTCTAGCTCAGCTGCCACCTAGGGAATCCTACCAAACCTGTGCATTTTTGAAAACTAGAGACCTAGAGGAATCCAAAACGGGGTGACTTGTCACACTCTCACCAGGTTCTGTGACACACAATACTTTGCAGACCTCAAAATGTGGCTAAAAAAATACTTTTTCCTCAAATTTCAGTGACAGAAAGTTCTGGTATCTGAGAGGAGCCACAAATTTCATTCCACGCAGCGTTCCCCCAAGTCTCCCGATAAAAATGGTACCTCTCTTGTGTGGGTGGGCCAAGTGTTTGTGACAGGGAAGAGTTGAAAACACGTCGAAATTGAGGGGGAACCAAAGTGGGTCCAAAAGGGCAGTTTGAAAAAAAACATTTTTAGGCTGACAAGTGCAGCAGAAATTTCCTCGGTATAGATGAGACAATACTGGGTGGTAGGAATTTTGTGGATTCCTGCAGATTCCAGAAGGTTCCATCACAAAAATGTGGGGAAAATGTTTGCTTTCAAGCAAAGTTGCAGGTTTGCAGGGCATTGTGGGAAAGGAAATGGTGCGGGGTGCATGTGAAGCACACCACCCTGGAAAAAAAAAGTGCAGCCCTCACCATTCCAAGTGGGACGATTTTGAAAGTTACCAAGCTCTCATGGCCCAAATGTAAAACAAAAAACAAAAATAATCAAATGTCCTCTTGCTTGCCATGGGATAAGATGTTTTAGTGTGCGGGGGAGAGCTGAATGACTGTTAGCCCCTTCAGTTCGGGGGGGGGCATAACCAGGCCAATACTGGTTGGTAGCCACCACCCCACTATTTTCTTTTATCATTTTTATTCCCTTGCTTCTAGTAGACTTTCTGAGCCCACAGGTGTGCATCGGGGGGTAATTGCCCAATCTGCCCACTGGTGGGCAGAACAACTTTGGCCCCATTTATTTGGGGGTATGGCCATACTCCCAACCTCTTATTTTGAAAACAAAATCTTCCCTGGTCACTGGTGGGCTTTCTGCCTCACTTGGGGGCAGATGGGCCTTCCAAAAATAGGCCAATCCGCCCCCAAGGGGGGCAGTTATGGCCAATAGTAATGTGCCCCCATGGGGAGCGACCCTTGCCCAAGGGGCTGCCCCCCCAAAGCAAAAAACACACATATACACACACCAATCCATGGTGTCTAGAGGTTTCTGCCCGCATTGGGGGCAGATTGGCCTAACAAAATGGCCTAATAATAATTTGCCCCCCTGGGAGCGACCCTTGTCCAAGGGTTCGCTCCCCAAACATAAAAAAATTAAAATAAACAAAAAAACAATTATCCCTGGTGTCTAGTGGTTTGCTGCCCCCCCGGGGGCATATTGGCCTAATAATTTTAGGCCGATCTGCCCCCCCAGGGGGTAGAAATGGCCTAAAAATCTTTTGCTCCCCCTGGGGAGCGGCCCTTGCCCAAGGGGCCGCTCTCCTTATGTGCAAGTACAAAAAAATAAAAATAATCCCTGGTGTCTAGTGGTTTCTTACCCCCCATAGGGGCAGATCGCAGGGCCGATCTGCTCCCAGGGAGGGCAGAAATAGCCTAATAATAATTTGCCCCCCCCCCGGGAGCGACCCTTTCCCAAGTGGTCGCTCCCCAAACATAAAAAATAAAAGTAAACAAAAAAAACTTTGCCCTGGTGTCTAGTGGTTTTCTGCCCCCTCTGGGGGCAGATTGGCCTAATCATTTTAGGCCAATCTGCCCCTGGGGGAGGGTAGAAATGGCCTAAAAGTCATTTGCCCCCCTGGTGAGTGGCCCTAGCCCAAGGGGCCACTCCCCTTATGCGCAAGTTAAAAAAAAGAATCCCTGGTGTCTAGTGGTTTCTGCCCCCCCCGGGGGCAGATCGCAAGCCCGATCTGCCCCCAGGTGGGCAGAAATGGCCTAATAATAATTTGCCTCCCCCTGGAGCGACCCTTGCCCAAGGGGCCGCTCCCCAAACATGAAAAAAACAATAAATAAAATGATCCCTGGTGTCTAGTGGATTTCTGCCCCCCGGGGGCAGAAATGGCCTAAAAGTCATTTGCCCCACTGGGGAGTGGCCCTTCCCCAAGGGGTCACTCCCCTTATGCACAAGTACAAAAAAAGATTCCTTGGTGTCTAGTGGTTTCTGCCCCCATGGGAGCAGATCGCAAGGCCGATCTGCCCCCGGGGGGGCAGAAATGGCCTAATAATCATTTACCCCCCCCCCGGAGTGACCCTTGCCCAAGGGGTCGGTCCCCAAACTTAAAAAAAAACAAAAAAAAACAATAAATAAAATTTTCCCTGGTGTCTAGTGGATTTCTGACCCCAGGGGGTGCAGAAATAGCCAAGAAATAAATTGCCCCCCGAGGAGCGGCCCTTGCCTAAGGGGGCGCTCCCCTTACTGGAAATAACAATATCTGCTGCCCGATCGCCTTTCCTCTCCTTTCATGCCTCTCCGCCCCCTCCATGTGATCAGAGGAGAAATGATGATGTCATCAGACGCCACAGGGAGTTACAGGGGGGTGGGGGTGGAAGGAGAAGCAATTCCCCTTCCATCTCTGCCCAGGGGATAGGGGTACTCGGCCACCGGGGGGAGCGCTAGCGCTCCCCCCAGGGGCCCATAGCCGGATGAGGCGGTCTCGTCCAGGGCACAGAAGGGGTTAAGGTAGGTAACCTTTTCACCTTCTACTAGTTTAGACAGGTTGAACAAAACCATCTGGCTCACCTCACTTGCCATTGTACATTAAACCTAAAACCTGAAGCACATGGTGTGGGTGACAGAGGTATCCACAACATGTCTGTTGTCTCACAGTACCAAGGAGGTCCAGCTGCTGCAATAGAGTGTGCATCAGGCACTCTACATTTATTTCATGACTGAGAGCCTGAACCACTATAAAAAAACAATTAAAGAGCAGGGTGGATTTAGGATCAGATGGAAGGTCCGCAGCAACTGATTTAAAGGGCTGTTGCTAAGAACCGGACAAATAAGGAAGAGGAGAACAAGGTGGGACAATTTCTAAAATCAGACAAAATGGTCTCGCCATGAGCATTGGAAAGCATTGCATACCTGTAGAATAGTCTCAGCAGAGCAACCTGAAACAGAAGAGTTACTGCCAAGTGGATGAACAACCAAAACCCTCCGCACAGGCAAACTCTGCTGGTGTAATGGTCTGCTAGTTATGCTTGTGGGGGTGGGTAGGAGTATGGAAGGCTGGGCCCTGGGCAAGTTCCACCTCTGTCCATGTCTTAAAATGGCTCTGTGGCCGACCCAGGGCCAAACCAGTGGTCTGGTTGAGCCCTACGTGCCAAAGAATATGCAGAATCTTCAAAACATTTGGGATGGAAGTTTTAAAGCAAACACAATATAAGAACCTGATAACGACTTTAAAATTCAGAAAATGTTTCTGTAACATATGGAAGTTTATCCATTTAGCACATTAGATCACAACATTCTAATGATATTTATTTGAAGCGAACATTTCTTAATATGAACTTTAAAACATTTATTAAATATTCCTCCTGCCAATGTTATGAGTGAACAGAGTGAACCAACTATCTGGTGCCAATATTATTGTTATGGATGGCGGAACATTGCAACCAAATAAGTAAGGTGTTTTTTACAGGATGTATCTTGAAATGAATTACTTAAAAGTGCTCTCAAATGTCACTATCAAGTAAATTTAGATACATGAAGTAAATTCATTTGACTTGGATCACACAATTTAGTCAAGTAGGGCAATCCGGTTTTGAGCACAGGCTTAATGGTCACACATTGTGAAATTAAACCACTACCTAGATGAATTTCTTTTTGTCAATCCTCTTTAACACCAACTGACATTTTTGTACGATTTGCTCAGGTGAATAGTACACTGTGTTAAATAAATACAGATGACAGGTTAATCTGACACAATATCTAAAAAGGAACATAGGGAAGGTACGGGAAGGTAGGCCACCATATGCTAATATCACTGGCTTTCTCAGGCTTTATATAGCTATTGAAAGCAGTGGTCGAAGTGCTTTAACAAAAAGGATGGATACTGTGATCCTGATCACAATGAGGGTGAGTCAGTGAGTTGAAGGCAGAGTCAAAGTCATGGTTAAAAAGAACAAAATATTTGGTAACCATTTTGTTGATCTCTCACCGTAAGGTAACTGCATATGAAAGTATGCATACTTTAAATGAAAAATAAGTGCACGTTAAACTAATCAGTGGAACAAGCACTACTTTATGTTACTAGACCTCTGTTGGTTCAAGCAGATGTCTGTGAGTGCAACCAGAGGCTCATAGAATTGAATATTTTGGTGAAGCAGGGGATAGTGATTTGTGTATTTTTAATGCTAGAAGATCCTTGCCTGTCACAGAAAGCACTGTGGATGTGCAAGTGTAGGAAGCTGGCTCTGTATATAGTATATCAAAATGGGATATAGTGTGCACAGAGCCCAGGGGTTCCCCGAGGCTTACCAGAGGCTAAAGTAGATAATACTAATGTTCTCCTTTGTGGTAGTGTGGTCCAGCAGTTAGGCTTATCTATCTACAAAAGCATTTGTTGTACACACACAGGCAATAAAGTGAAGCACACACTTAATGACTAACTCCAGGCCAATGCTTTTTTAATAGCAAAAATAAGTTTTGTTACTTTATTTGTAGAACTATAAGATTTAAGTTGCAGGTAAGTATATTTTCAAGCAAGTGTCCAACATATGTATCAATACCACTTTGTTTCAATTTGGCAAGTGTTATGTTTTTTAATAAATAGCAATAATCTGTTTTAAAGGTTGACACTGCAATTTTCAGAAAATGTTCTGGGGGGTAGAAAAGTTAATAAGGTTTTGAGGTGAGTACAAGACTTACAGTTCCAGTCTCCACGGGTTGGGATGTCCACAGGTTGGGGTTCAAGTTAACCCCAAACACTCAGCACCAGCAACACGGGTCTGGCCGGGTGCAGAGGTCAAAGTTCAGGTTGGTTTAACATGGGCTCCTCTCGAGACTGGGGGCACTCGGAATCAGGCCTGCTTGCAGGTAATTACTCACATCTTCGGAGGGCAGACAAGGGGGGGTTAGAGGACCACCAGGCTGGCCACAGGTCAAACACACCTCCTCAGGGGTGAGGGTGGCCGGGTGCAGGGTGCAAACACAGCGTTGGGCTGCCAATGCTTTCCTAAGGGGAACAACGGGGGTCACAAAGATGCTGCAGGTGAAGTCCAGGAGGCGGTTCTGGGAAACCAAGGGCTGGACACGGAGGGGGCCACCTGCTGGACGTTGCTGAAGGTTGAATTCCCCAAGGCCAGAGGGCTGCGGGTGCAGGGGTACCTTTTGGTGCTGGGAATCTTTGTCCTGTTCTGTCATGGTCAAGGGGGTCCTCCGGATTCAGGCAGCAGGCATCGTCGTGGTGGCCAGGAGGGGTCAACCCAGGATGGGCACTTGCTCAGAATCGCCTGGGGACCTGCTGGGGGCTTGGGCTGTGAGCATTGGGTGCAGAGTGGACAGGACCTGTGGATCCTGAGAGGCTCTGGAGTCCTTGGATGGAGTTTATTCTCTGACAGGGCCGTTGTCCATGGGACTTCTTGGTCCTCTGGGGTGCAGGCAGTGCACTGGAGGCTTGTCAGAGGTTGCTGGTCCTGCAGGATGCGTCGCCTTCTTTTTGCATGGCTTTTAAAGCTGGAGAAAGGCCAATAGGGTTGGGGCCAAGTCAGTTTGTGTCTTCAGTCTTCTCTGCTGGGGGTCAGTTTAGCAGTCCTTCTTCTTTCTTCTTGTGAGGTCACCAGGAATCTGACAAGCTAGATTCAGGGGTGCCCTTAAATTCTGGATTTAGGGGTATTACAGGGGTCAGAGGGCAGTAGCCAATGGCTACTGTCCCTGAGGGTGGCTTCACCCTTCCTGTGTCCACTCCCCTTGGGGAGGTGGGCATAGATCTAACCCTATTGGTCCCTGTTCTCCAAACTAAGACAGAGGATTTTGGAAGGAGGGGGTCACTTCAGCTCTGGACACCTTAGGGTGGTCCCAGCTGAGGTGGTCACTCCTTGTTTTCCTAATTTTCCCCCCAGACTTGCCGCCAAAAGTGGGACTTTGTCCAGAGGACGGGTATCTCCACTAGCTGGAGTGCCCAGGGGGACTATAACAAGAAGCCTAAGCCTTTGAGGTTCACCTTCAGTTCTTACAGTTCCTGCAGGGGGAGGTGTGAAGCACCTCCACCCAGTGCAGGCTTTGGTTCTGGCAACAGAGAGCACAATGGCAGGCTGGCACAGACTGGCCAGTCCTGCACTAGCAGTTTAGCCAACATACAGGGGCATATCTGAGATGCCCTCGGGGAGCATTTTCCAATAAATCCAACACTGGCATCAGTGTGGGTCTATTGTGCTGAGAAGTTTGATACCAAACTTCCCAGTTTTCAGTAAAGCCATTATGGAGCTGTGGAGTTCATATTGACAAACTCCCAGCCCATAGACTTCATACGGCCATACTGCACTAACAATGCTAAGAAGAGAATTACACACTGCAGGGGCATATTGCTCATGCAGCTATGCCCTCAACTGTGGTACAGTGCACCCTGCCTTAGGGCTGTAAGGCCTGCTAACGTGGTGACTTTTCCTATGCCACAGGCAGTGGTTTGTGGGCATGTCACCCTGGGAGGGGTGCCTTGTTGACTTTGTCTTTTTCTCCCACCAGCATACACAAGCTGCAATGGCAGTGTACATATGCTTGGTGAGGGGTCCCCCAGGGTGGCATAATACATGCTTCAGCCCTTGGTGACCTTCCCTGGCCACAGGCCGCTGGGTACCTTTTACAAGGGACTTAACTGTGTGCTAGGGATGTGCCAATTGTGGGAACAATGGTACAGTTTCTGGGAAAGAACACTGGTGCTGGGGCCTGCTTAGCAGGGTCACAGCACACTCTCAGTCAAGTTGTCACCAATCTCAGGCAAAAAGTGTGGATGGTAACCATGCCAACAAGGGCACTTTCCTACAGTAAGTCACTGTTTGAAACTTGCACTGCACACAGTATACGATAGGTGCAAATAAATGTAGGTTAAAGATAAAAAGTACAAAGTATTGATTTTGGAAATATGCAGATTGTAACAGTGTAAAATATATTATAACTATCAATTAAACGTATGCACTCCACATCTCAGGTGGAACACTCTTTACAATACCACTCAAAAAGAATAAATCTTTGTCATCAGGAAGCGTTATGTGACTCCATCAATTAACACCTGTACCGGCTTCCAAGTCGCATTTACATTTGTATACTAACCAATTGCAGACACATTTACATTTCCTCAGGAAGCAGGCTCCCTAGCAAGAAGATTTCTTGTTTAGGTGTCTGCCCCTTCCTTGGGATCCTAGCACAGGAGACAACCTCCTTTCCGCTTATGCTGAGCATTCTTAACTGTTGAAATTAAACTTTGACTTTTAGCTGAAAGGCTAAAATTATGGCCAATTGCTGTCTGTTGCAACATCAATCATGGACAACGGACATAAAGGTTAATTTATGAACAGTCTGTGTATATTAGGGATAGGTGGTCATCTTAGTGCCGCAACCCCTCCTTCCTGCCCTTCATGGTTCGTTGTGTGGCCACAGCCTCTCTTTCTCGTTGGTTCCACATGGTAAGCTTGCTGCCCTTGCTCACCTCACCCTGCCCTCCTTGATCTGCTGTTCTGCAACTGCCCCTCTCGCCTGCCCTGCATGGTCCGTTTTGATGCCACTTCCCCTCCTTCCTTCCTGACCTGTATGCCCTCCGTTGTCCAGGTTCATGCCCTTGCCCCACCTTTCCCACAGTGTTCTAATGAACAACTAGAGCGTACCACTGTCTGTATATAGGACAAAATTGTGGCATAAACATTCAGTGTTAGTGATAAAAGTGTGGCACATCTGAAATCATCTCGATGGAATCAAAACTATAAAACTTAAAGCATTTAATTTAGAATCAACCAAAATGGTTTTCTTTTTCATAGAAAGTATGTTTATGACTCTAGAATGCTAAAACAATGACACATTTTCTGAGTTCTCAAATAGCAACGAAGAGCTTTGTGATTTTTATGTTTTTATCCTGTAGATCACTTGATTATTTGTTGCATGAGTTACTTAAGCATTTTGCACACTTTTATCATTGAGCTATATTTGGGCTGCATGGGTTGTGTGTGTATGTGTGTGAGAGATAGCTGGGCTATATTGGGGCTCATTTTTACTTGGGGGGTGCCCCAGCACGGTGAAATCCTAGCTATTGCCTCAGATTAAATAGTGGATCTCACGCCTTCGCGGATGAATCAACACAACATTGATTAGCGAGGATATCAATAGTGCATGTCATAATGAGCATCAATAAACAAGAAATCAATAATCTAATTACACTACAATGACCACACCAGTTTATGAAGAGGGTTTATAAATTTATTTCCCTATATTAACAATGCTAAAGTCACAAAAATAAATCTCAAACACAAATGATACACATAAAGAATCATAAATGGCTGTTTAGAACGCCTTATATATCTGAGTTTAATTAAAGCAAGTAAACTAATTAATTCAAGTGTTAAGATGCAGCTTAATCACACCAAAATCTGCGTCAGTGAGATAAAATACGTTGAAGCAATAAATCAAAGAACGTCAATACAAATCATGAGCATGTAAGGGCAAACTCCCTCACTAACCTCCAATTAGCATTAACATGTTGGACTTTATGTAAAAATTTTAGAAACACGAATTTAGAAAAACATACTTACTCGGGTTATAATAAAAATTAATATCATAATCATGCAGCAGTTAATTCATGAGTTGCAGCTGGTACCTGCAAAACAAAATACATATATACCAATTCACGATTTATACATTGCCCATAGGATAACAACAAGCAGATCTCTTCAGCAAGGGGACACCATCCGTAGGAATGATCTATAAATTTCCCAAGCCTACATGACTATAAAACTCCCCATTAATCTAACTTTGAAAATGTCACTGGAAACTCTCGTAAGGTCTGGTCTGCCTCTCTCTTCTCTTCTTTCTATCTCTCAAACCAACATCACAAGAATAAGTGACAGAACATTTTATTAACTTTCCTAAAACTCATGATTGGTCAGGGCATGGGGTGTTGTACATTTAACCAATAAAACTAAGGTTAGATAACTAAAAATTACACATTTATAGTACACTGAATTCTCATTTGACAACATATCATTGACGTAATCATTAGCTAAACTCAATTTATAACAATTTATTTTTCTCTTCCGTCTCGTCTATGGCTCCATCGTTCCAACTCATCAGAATCTCTGATTCATGAGGAAACGTCTAACATTGTTTCAACTGCTTCCATCCTGGAGGAAGAAACCACACGTTAGTGAAATTTTCCAAACAATTGGACAGTCAAAGTTTAGCAATGACCTAATAAATCTGACCCTGTAAGAAAAAACACAAAAACCCACTAGAGGTTGCTATCTACACGTTCTTTAAACTATTAAACACACCCTTTTGAGTAAGCATTGAGAAAATGAAAAATCACTCTATTACCACTAAAACAAAATAAATTATGGTAGCCCTTTACAAAAGTCACCCGTTTTCACACATTAGTTCATTAATAATAAGTACATTATCAATTATAAATTGAATCAGTAAAATCTCTGCTCCTGCAATCCCTCCTCTGATGACTATTTATGTCATCACACAAATCCCAAATTAATTTATTTTATTTTCAAAATTCAAATTCTTGTCTCTCTCATCGTTTCATGAATTTTCTTTCTTCCTTTATGTTTCCCCTAAAATTTATTCATTTTAACATCAAATCTCTTCTGATTCTTTTCAAACCTTTTCTTTTTCACCCAAATAAATAATTTATATGACCCCACAAATTCCAATTAGACAAAACACAATTATTGAAATCATTTGACTATTTTTTATATAATTCCTTTTCCCAAGTTGCCAAACCAATTTCCCACAGTTGCAATTCCCTTGCCAGATTTCTCCCAGATAGTGGTTTCAGTTAGTTCTTTTAGATCTTCTTTGTTATTTGTTACATTATTAATCAAACCTCTAACTTCTTTGGAATTATCTGGTACATAGGTACAAAAATGGCTCAAATCAAGTAATTTGCAAACTCCGGCCTCTTTCGCCAAAAGAATGTCTAACGCAAGGAGGTTCTGAAGAGCCATAGCTCTTATAGCAGCTAATTCAGTATCTAGATGAATGATAGCTCCAGAATAACTCATCAACATGTTATCCACTATTGTAGACAATGTCTCTATCGTGATTGAATTCAGATCTACTCCCACTGAGGGAATTATTGCTCCAAAAATGTCTCCCACAATGCTAGAAATTGATTCCCACTTGTGCCTCGTTTGAATTTTTGTCAATTTAGGAAATGTACTCAAGTCTTCCAGCTGATATATTTTCAGAAAGACTATTCCCAAATAAAATGTGCCATACCATCCTCTAGGAAGACTGTAATAAGCATTTTTTTGCACAAATATAGTAAACACCAGCCACTGGTTGGTCTTGTTCATTCATCATAAAATCCCATTTACTCCGAAACATAAACACATGTTTACATTCACTGGTACCCACAAACGCTCTATCACTACTACTTTGAAGCCTATATCTACAAAGTTTTCCCACATACTCAGCATCCAGTGTTAATGTTCCTTGTTCAGGAATGTCACAATAAGCATAATCAATTCCAGGTTTACGACTAATCATTACCTTATTTATCTTAGCCTTTATTTCTCTTCTCCTATCTTCTGTGTTATCTAAAAATGTCTTCTCTACAGGTGTTAGTAAACAGATTAGATTGTTTCTATGAGCAAAAGCAGTACCAAAGATTTAAGCAGGCTCAAAGAAATCTCTCTTAATGACTATGTTATTATCCTTGGCTATTTTATTCAAATAACCAATGACAGGCACAAACGAAAACACAATGTCAAAGTTAGAAAATAAATATTGCATATACTCTTGGTTATAGAAACGCGTTAGTAAAAGACTGCAACTTATAGCATAAATCACAGGTAGACTATGATAAGTAGTTCCTTCTTCCACCGAAGTCAGAATCTGCGTACAAACATAACAATATTTTGCGTCCATCACCTCAACATACACACGCAATAAGCAATAGAAAACATTCAAAGAAAGCTCTTTTTCTTCATGTAAGTATTTGACATCTATTCTAAACTTATCTTTTGTTAGTGATGTAGTAGTAGTCTCCAAAGAATTGTTCATCTCTACAGCAACAATAAGCAGCTTATTAACACACTTGCTCCCGCCAACCCAATACCTATACATCTGCAACGGCTGATTCCACTGTTTTGATTGCTAACATTTCTCATGGTCTTTGAAGATTCAGAAAAACAAAACAAAAAAACACATACATTTTCAAAAATGTTCCCAAACAAATCCCTTCTAAATTATTTTTTTCTAATGTTCACTCACACAGGACAATCTTCTAGTCAAATCCGGTATATCAGCTTGTCAAATCAGCATCTCAATTTGTCAAAATCAGTCATCAATGTCTCTTTTAAGCACAACTTTCAATTTTTGTTTTCTATTTCAGCTTCTTTCCAACCATACACTGTTGTTCTTCACGTGCCAAAATGAACATTTTCAATGTCTCTATCAAAACAATAACTCAAAAATTCTTCTTGCCATTCATTTGTAGTTACATATGCCCGTTCTGGACCAGAATATCTTTTGCTTGCAACTCTCTTCCCTTTTGGCCTTTTACTACTTTCACCTTCTTCTCCACTAGTATTTTCTCCTTCATTTAATTTGTTCTCCTTCTAAATTGGTGGAACTACATTTATCTTTTCTTCTTTTGAACTTTTCTCTGGCCAATTATCACCTTTCAGTGACTTTCTTGTCCACAATTTTTCCAAAATTGGATTCGAACTCAAACTTGAACTTGAACTCTTTTCTTCCAATGTTCCCGCAACTGGTTGAGGAAGAGTCAATTCCACTTGGGTGGGATCTGTATCGAATCCTTTTCCAGTGGGGTCAATCACTTGTTCAGTTTGGTATGACAAACCACCTGCTATCAAGGAAACCCTCCTCTGAGAAGATTTTCTCTCATTCAGTCATCTCTGATCACTCTCTTCTGAGGATACCCTCCTCTGATCAGAACTTGTCTCAATCGCCATTTCTCTTTCTTCTTGTTCTGATTTTCCCACTACTCCACTTGTAGAGGATTTGCTTTCCTCCAAGCTTCTCTCTTTTTCATCTGCCATAGGAGTAGGTACATCTCTGACATTCTCAGGAATCTTCTCCAGTTCCTCTCTTTTGTGTTCTTGACCTCGGATGTTGTTATCTGTTGATAATCTCAACAGCTCCTCTTCTTTTTCTGTTGTATTATTCACTTTCACCGTCTGGCTGGCATGTACCCAGTTTGGAATACCTGCACACTTCACAGCTGTCGTTGTCACGAGGATGATCTGGTAGGGCCCCTTCCACCATGGCTCCAAACATGACTTCCTCATGTGCTTTCGTATGATGACCCAATCACCAGCTCTCAAGTTGTGACCGTGATCTTGAGATTGTTGAACTGTTGTTGCTTCCACCTGATGAGAAAAAGATCGGAACACATCAGCTAAGCCTTTGAAACAATCGAGCACCATGTCATCTGGAAGATGTAGAAGTGCATTTGCAGGTATTGCTGGCAATCTTATTGCTCTCCCAATCAGGATCTTGTGAGGAGACAAGCCAGTCTTCTTCTCAGGAGTACTTCTCATTGACATTAGAACCAAAGGCAAAGCATATGGCCATTTCAAATTCGTTGATGCACACACCTTTGCCAGTCGGACTTTAGAGTTCGATTCATCTCCTCTACAAGTCCTGAAGCTTCTTGGCAGTAACTACAATATAGCTTCTGCTGAATGTTTAAAGCTGAAAATAGTAACTTTATCACCTCATTGTTGGAGTGACTTCCTCTATCTGATTCTAAAGAGACTGTGAAACCGAAACGTGGAATCAAATCTCTGATAAGTAACTTAGCTACTATAAGGCTATCATTTCTCCTTATAAGGTAAGCCTCAATCCAGTGACTAAAAATGCACACAATCACCAACACATATTTTAAACCTGCACATGCAGGCATCTCAATAAAATCCATTTGCATCCTGCTGAATGGACCTCCTGCCATGCCTATGTGTTCCATGTTGACAACTGTTACTTTACCAACATTAATCTGCTGGCAGACAATGCATCTATGGCAAACTACATCAGCAGCTTTTGTTATTGAGAAAGGTGGTTTGGTGGGAATTTGGCGCTCACAATCTTGTTTGTACAGTAGTATATGTTGACATATTATAAACTTAACTCCTGAGTAGTAGACGGTGCTCTGACAGGGAACCACCCTAAACCCTGAACTAACAACCAATGATTGTTACAATATTATTGAGAAATCAGGCACACGTCTTTCATTTTATCCAATTGGTGTAATGAGTTTCTTTATTCCACTTGATATTTCTTTGTAACTCAATATTCGGTCTAGCCAACACGTGTTTCGTCTGGGACAATCACCCAACAACTTTTTCAAGGCTTGTCAAGGCTGTGAACAATAATCATAAATAGCAAGAATCTCTCAATAGTTTGATAATTGTTCAGTCTAAAAATGTACACTGTGTCAGTTAGTTCTCTTCAATTCAAATGTGGAAACCTCCAATAATAGGTTCCAGTTATATATCTGTATTGGTCAATCAAACAATGTACCTTTTCATGCTTCATATTTGAGTCACCATAATCGAGAACCATACATAAATAATACTGTAAGTGCCCCCAATTGTTTTTTTTGTTTTATTTATCATAGTTTATGTAATATAGGTATGATACTATGCATGCACACACATGTGAAAATCTTTTTTGTACCTTATAACCCTGTGCCAAAATGAGAAAAATACTGCCCTGTACCTTGTATGTGAAAATCCCCTTTCTCTCTTGTATGTTGTAGTTATACTTTGTACTGAGGCTTCTATACCAAGAGGAAAAAATAATGGTTTGAGCAGAGAGGAGCTATCCCAGATACCCCGTGCATTAATCAGTGTTGTAACCGCTTACCTAACTGTCTTCCCGTTCATTGGAGAAAGATCCAGATAAAAATATCTTTTACGTAAATCAAGCAATCATCCTAAAAACATCCAAGTGCTAAATAAATTACTAGTTCAAGTAGCTATCTGAATTCAAAATCAACCTATAGTTTAACTCCGTAAACCGACTCACCGGCCCCTTTATTGATTTCTACCTCCGCGAGTACGCCAATGTGCCATCAGTCTCAGTGTCCGCGAGTATGCCAACGTGCCATGATTACCTCTACCTGTTAAATCTACTATGGCAACAGTATCGAAAACGGACTATCGGTCCGAAACTAAAAACGGTCTCAGGAAGATAATTCAAGTCTATCCTATCAATATTCCAGAGCCATCTTGGAACGTTTATTGAACCTTATTGATATGATACTCTATGGCGAGAAATATTGATCCTGTGAGCCCGCGTGTACGCCAATATGCCGTAGTTAACTCTAATTGCTAAATCCACTTAAAGAACAATATCAAAAGGGAACTATTGCTTTGAAATCAAGGACGAACTGAGAAAGCTGATGTAAATCATGATAGAGTCACTGTTACGTATTCCCAACATGCGTATACATTGAATATCATCCTGTCAGTATGTAAGCGCCATATTGAAATGTTTATTAGATCTTAGTGAAATGAAAACTCTATAGGAAGAGCTGTTTGTCCTGTTTGCTCGAACAACCATCAACATTAGCAATTTAATAATGTATTTTAAGCCAGAATTGTCTGAGTATTCTAAGGAGAATTTCATACCCTGTTTAAATATCGAGAATTATGATTCTAATTCACATGTGTGTGTATCCACATTACATAATACAATAATGATATATTGCATAATTTTAGAACATCTCAAACCGCATTCATCATTGAAACCCTTATTACCAAGCATATATTAGTCTCCACCCAAAAAATACTCAGGGCGAATGGTGCGTCCAACATACATTTTGCTACATTTACATGCTATAAAGTATATCACAAAAGTTGTGTTACAATTAATATGTTTATATATCGTACCTTTGTCCATTGTCCACACTGAATATCTTTTTTAGCATGCCAAGTCCATTTAAAGACTCCACATCCCCCACATTTAAAAAACCTTTATTGTGCAATCTCAACTAATTCTCCTCAGTTCGATGGATTGGATAACTTGGGCATAGCAAGTTGTTCAGAGATTTACCATTCCGAAAGGCCACTATTGGTCTGCCCCTGATATGGTTTCTTAGTGTTGGACCTTGAGCTAAAATATCCCAATGTTTTCTCATAATTCTAATCAAAGTGTTTGAATGCTCTGTATAGTCCAAAATTATTCTTATTTTATCCTTATCATTGTTCGGATCAGAGATCGCCCGAAGTTCCAATTTTCGCTGTCTAGGTAATTTGATTGTCCTCTTTTGAGCTTTAATGATGTTACGTTTCTGATAACCTCTTGATAAAAAAACGATATCCCATATCCTGAATAAATTTCTGAAACTCAATATCCTTGCTACAATTGCGTCTTGCCCTGATCATCTCCCCATATGATATCGCCTCTATCTGGTGTATGGGGTGTGCATTTGCAGCATGCAAAATCGAGTTACATGACGTAGGCTTACGATATAATCTGCTTTCAATTTTGTTCCTTTCACATACAAATCAACATCCAAAAATTCCATGTGTACCGAACTGAATTAATATGTGAATTTGATGTTAACATTATTATTGTTTCAAGTATCTACAAAACTCCTTTAGATTCTCCACACTGCCTGGCCAGATCATGAAACAATCATCTATGTATCGTCCCCAATATAAAATATATGGCTGCCATTCTACTGCTCTAATCCCCCACACCCATTTCTGTTCAAACCAACCCATAAAGAGGTTTGCATTTGAAGGGGAAAATCTCAATCCCATCGCTACTCCCTGTTCTTGCCTGAACCAATCATTGTTAAATAGAAAGTAGTTATGATTTAGAATTAAATATATCATATCAAGTAACATTTCTGTATGTTCCAACATACTGGCCGATCTAATATGAAGAAAGTGCTGCAATGCTTGCATACCAAATTCATGTTTTATACTAGTATACAGTGCCACCATATCCAATGTTACCATCAACATATCTGGTTCCCATTATATATCACTCAATAGACTCAAAATATGTTTTGTATCCCTAATATATGACGGGAGATTAGTTACCAAAGGCTGTAAGAATATGTCGACAAATAGTGATATTTTTTCAGTGGGCCCTCCTATTCCAGACACTATCGGTCTCCCTGGAGGCAAAGGGGATTTTTTATGTACCTTGGGGAGGGTGTATAGACAAGGGAATCTTGGGGGATCCATCGTTAAGTACATGTATTCATCATCATTTAGTAGGCATTGCTCATGCCATTGTCTTACTCGGTTGTTGATCTTACTAATCAGTTAGTTAATGGGATTACATCCAATCTTCTCATAACAGTTAGAATCATCCAATTGCATGTAAACTTCTTTGTCATAATCAGTACGATTCATGACCACAATATTTCCTCCTTTATCGGCTTGTCTGATCATTATATTTGCATTTAATGTTCTCAATGCTAATTGTTCTCCATGGCTCAAATTCATTTTAAGTCTCTTCTTATGTTTAAACATTTTTGCAGAATATTTATCTAAATCATTACACACCAATTTATGAAACACTTCTATGCTGT
Organism: Pleurodeles waltl; assembly: GCF_031143425.1. Lineage (NCBI taxonomy): Eukaryota > Metazoa > Chordata > Amphibia > Caudata > Salamandridae > Pleurodeles > Pleurodeles waltl. The sequence continues at coordinate 809,724,972 of NC_090436.1, read as the reverse complement.
TGTCTGTCGTTTAGGAGTCCACCTTGATTTGTTCTTGAGACCACTAGTAATCTATAAATCTGATGTGATGCTGAGATCATTCAATACCTTAGACACTGTAACTGGTGAATCTTCATAATTGGTTATTGACAAAAGGGTCACAGTATTGTGTATGTCCTGAATCGATAGTTCACTCTACATAATCCTACTCCTTGGTCGGTCCCTATCTCATTCTTATACATCTATTTATTTGAAGTATTTTTTTTGTTTCAATCTTCTGATATACTTGAATAAATCTATCTTAGATTGACAGATGTCTCCCATGCTTGTTGGACAGTATCCTAATCCCTTATTTAAAAGTGTCACAATTTCTGGTGTTAAGGTCTTGTTAGATAAATTGATCACATTGTTCTGTTGCTCTGAGGCTGCTCTTATACCGTCCCCTCCCAAGACCTGGTTTCAATTCTCACTCTTTGTTCCTGTACACCTTCCTATCTTGCCCCTTTGGGTTTCCTTTCTCTGTCTCTTTTCATAGTCTGTTCCCAATTGCCTTGTTTTAATCTCCAAATTTCTTGTAAAAAAGTGTGCTTATTCGTATTGGATGTTTGCGCTAAATCCTCCCCCCCTCAACATCACTGTCACTAGTTGAGGGGATACTTAGAGAGGTAGATGCCAAACTAACTGATGTAACTGATTGTGCCCTTGAGTTAATTCCCTGAATCAAGTGGTCATAATTCTTGGAGATCGTGAACACCCTACCATTACGGTCGTCTTGTTCATCTCTTTTCAGTTTCCTCGCTTTTCTTTGTTTCACTTCCTCCTGTACTCCTAATATTATCTCATTCAAAATGTTGTAGTTCTTCACCGTGGCCTCAACTAAATTTAACTCTTTAATCTCCTGTTCTAATATCAAGATTTCCCCTTGTAATTTAGCAACCTTCCCATCTGCATTCTCAATAAGGATATCCATTAATTTCATTGAATTAGATCTCAACTCTTCATCCCATCTGACCAGTAAATCTGTGTCTAGATCATCATAAATTGGAGAAATCTGTGATCTAAGGCCCCTTGGTATCCTGTCTAATTTCTTGTATTACTTCAATGTTACACTGTACCACCATTTAGTCATCTCATATTTCTTTAATTTTTCTAGTCTAATAAACTTGTCTCTTAAACCTTCTTTATGTTTTTGATTTCCAATTAGAATTGCCTCCTGTACTGTGCGGCCACTGCTCAGATTTCTGAACAGTTCCTCGGCCAGCCTGTCTCTATCTAAAGATTCACTCATGTTTGAATCTTTCTCCTTACGAACTTCGGAGCTGCCTCCCATATATGAGACAATGTTATTGAGAAAGGTGGTTTGGTGGGAATTTGGCGCTCACAATCTTGTTTGGCAGGAGTATATGTTGACATATTATAAACTTAACTCCTGAGTAGTAGACTCAACAGAGGGCAATCAAATTACCTAGACAGCGAACATTGGAACCTCGGGAGATCTCCTATCTGAACAATGATAAGGATAAAATAAGAATAATATTGCATTATACAGAGCATTCGAACACTTTGCTTAGAATTATGAGAAAACATTGGGATATTTTAGCTCAAGATCCAACACTAAGAAACCATATCATGGGCAGACCAATAGTGGCCTTTCGGAAGGGTAAATCTTTGAATAACTTGCTATGCCCAAGTTATCCAATCCATCGAACTGAGGAGAATTGGTTGAGATTGCACAATAAAGGTTTTTTTAAATGTGGGGGATGTGGAGTCTGTTAAAGGTCTTGGCATGCTAAAAAAGACTTCAATGTGGACAATGGACAAAGGTACAATATACAAACTTAGATCGATTGTAACACAACTTTTGTAATATACATTATAGCATGTAAATGTAACAAACTTTATGTTGGAAGAACCATTCGCCCTTTAAAAATTAGAATTGCAGAACATTGGAGGGCCATTAGGGAAAATGATGAATGTTACCCCATCTCACAGCACATGGAGACATGTGCTCTACAAAATATACATAAGGAATTTAAATTCTTTGGAATTAAACATGTTACCAAAAACCCTTGAGGTGGAAATAGAGAACTACATCTCAGGAGAAGAGAATCTATATGGATCATGGGTTTAAATGCGGTAAAGAAAGGATTGAAGACTGATCATGAGTTGGAGCATATTTTGGGTGGAGACTAATATATGCTTAGTAATAATGATTTCAATGATGAATGCGGTTTGAGATGTACTAAAATTATGCAATATATCATTATTGTATTATGTAATATGGATACACACACTTGTGAATTAGAATCATAATTCTCGATATTTAAACAGGGTATGATATTCTCCTTAGAGTACCCAGACAATTCTGGCTTAAAATACAATATTAAATTGCTAATGTTGAAGGTTGTTAAAGCAAACAGGACAAACAGCTCTTCTTATAGAGTTTTCATTTCACTAAGATCTACTAAACATTTCAATATGGCGCTTAAATACTGACAGGATGATATTCAACATATACACATGTTGGGAATACGTAACAGTGACTCTATCATGATTTACATCAGCTTCCTCAGTTCGTCCTTGATTTCAAAGCAATAGTTCCCTTTTGATATTGTTCTTTAAGTGGATTTAGCAATTAGAGTTAATTACGGCATATTGGCGTACACGTGGGCTCACACGATCAATATTTCTCGTCATATAGTATAATATCAATAAGGTTTAATAAATGTTCCAAGATGGTGCTGGAATATTGATAGGAGGGACTTGCATTATCTTCCTCAGTCCGTTTTTAGTTTTGGAGCAATAGTCAGTTTTCAATACTGTAACAGGTAGAGGTAATCACAGCACGTTGACGTACTCACGGAGATGGAGACTGATGGCACATTGGTGTACTTGCGGAGGTAGAAATCAAGAAAGGGGCCGGTGAGTGGGTTTATGGAGTTGAACTATAGGTTGATTTTGAATTCAGATAGCTACTTGAAGTAGTAATTTATATAGCACTTGGATGTTTTTAGGATGATTGCTTGATTTACGTACAAGATATTTTTATCTGGATCTTTCCAACGAACAGGAAGACAATTAGGTAAGCGGTTACAACACTGATTAACGCACAGGGTATCTGGGATAGCTCCTCTCCGCTTAAATCATTATTTTTCTTCTTGGCATAGAAGCCTCAGTACAAAGTATAACTACAACATACAAGAGGGAGTACTTTGAGAGAAAGGGGATTTTCACATACAAGGTACAGGGCAGTATTTCTCTCATTTTGTCACAGGGTTATAAGGTACAGAAAAGATTTTCACTTGTGTGTGCATGCATAGTATCATACCTATATTACAAAAACTATGATAAATAAAACAAAAAAACAATTGGGGGCACTTACAGTATTATTCATTTATGGTTCAAGATTATGGTGACTCAAATATGAAGCACGAAAAGATACACTGTTTGATTGACCAATACAGATATATAACTGGAACATATTATCGGAGGTTTCCACATTTGAATTGAAGAGCACTAACTGACACAGTGTACATTTTTGGACTGAACAATTATCGAACTATTGAGAGATTCTTGCTATTTCTGATTATTGTTCACAGCCTTGACAAGCCTTGAAAAAGTAATTTCCCACACAAAACACGTGTTGGCTAGGCCGAATGTGGAGTTACAAAGAAATATCAAATTGATTAAAGAAACTCATTACACCAAATGGTTAAAATGAAAGATGTGTGCCTGATTTCTCAATTACATCAACAGCTTGTCTAAATTTCGGATTGAACCAAACCCGTTTAAAACTCCTAATCATTGCATCTCTCCCTATGTGTGCTTGACCATGGTAGTATCTGGCCATCTGTGTCAGCAAATTGTTTGGCAGAACTCCCTTTCCTTCCATTGTCACCCAGATATCATCTTCCCTTTGCAAACAATTTTGTTTCACCCAATCTCTGTGTTCTTCTTCTGGAACATTATTTTGTAAGGCTTTCAACTCTTCCAGAGTCTCAACAATTTCCATTGTAAAATTTGTATATACTTCATCATTTTCAGGCATCAGTTCCCACTTTCCTTTGAAAGAGATACCATTTAAGGCAAAGAATTTTGCAACCTGATCTGCATTTCCCAAAGTCACATAATCCTGTACGCTTTTGATGTGCACTGCATTTAACCACAGCAATTTTCTCAGGTTTCTGAACAGCTTGTAATAATTCATGTATTCTCTCAACATTTGTCACAGGTGAACCTGATGAAGTTAGGAAACCTCTCTGTGACCAAATCTGACCAAAATTGTGCACAATGCCGAATCCATACTGACTATCAGAATAGATCGTCACCTTCATCTGGTCTGAAATTTGCCATGCTCTGGTAAGAGCCACCAATTCTGCAATCTGAGCAGAAAACACTCCTTTAACCGATTCTGTGCCGAGGATGTAATGGTTACGTCCGCCGGCACAGTGATCCTGTGCCGAGGTCTTAACCATTATGTCCTGGCACATGAGCTCAGATGGAGTGCTAACTCTCCCTCCGTGGGCTTAAAAAGGCAGGGATGGAAGGGGAAGCCCTTCCCCTTCCAACCCCTCTCCCTCCACCCCCCCTAATGATGTCAGCACGCAATTGCGCGCTGACATCATTAGAGGGTGCTGGTCACGCTGGAAGCCACTTGTTTCCAGCGCGATCACAGAGAAACAGGTGAGTTTCTCCTCTGGTGGGGGGTGGGATTTGGGTTCAGACAAAGAGGCATCGGGGGAAAGGAAAGGGTTTTCGGGATCGGGCAGCAGGAATGCCCACTAGAAACCAGGGATTTTATTTTAATTTTTTTCCTGTGCTGTGTGTGTGTCGGGGAGTGGCCACTTAGGCAAGGGTCGCTCCCCTTTGGGGGCATAATTTTTATGGCCATTTCTGCCCCTCTTAGGGGCAGATCGGCTTATTATTTTTAGGTTGATCTGCCCCAAGAGGGGGTAGAAACCACTGGAACGCCAGGGATGTTTTTTATTTGTTTATTTCTGTGGGGGGGGTGCCTCCTTGAGCAAGGGTCGCCCCCCAAGGGGGGAATAGAACTGTGGCCATTTCTGCTCCCATCGGCCAATTTTTTTTAGGCCCATCTGCCCCCATAGGGGGCAGAAGCTACTTAGGCACCAGGGATAATATGTGTGTGTGTAGTTATTGGCTGGGGGTGCGTCCCTTGGGCAAGGGTCGCTCCCCTTAAGAGGGCATATTATTTATGGCCATTTCTGGGCAGAGCGGCCTATATTTTAGGCTGCAGAAACCACTGGATCCCCAGGAATTTTTTTTATTTGTGTATTTCTGTGGGGGGCATAGAACTGTTGGCCTTTTCTGCCCCCCTTGGGGGCAGATCGGCTTATTGTTTTTTTTAGGCCCATTGCCCCCAAGGGGGCAGAAGCCACTTAGGCACCAGGGATAGTGTGTGTATGTGTGTGTGTTTTTGTTTGGGGGATGGACCCTTGGGCAAGGGTCGCTCCCCATGTGGACACACTACTAAAGCTATTTTCTGCCCCCTTTGGGGCAGATAGGCCTATTTTTTAGCAGGCCCATCTGCCCCTAAGGGGGGCAGAATCCACTTAGGCACCAATTTCTAAATGCTTGATGGTGGGGTGTTTGTCAACTGGCAAAGTATTTGCATTTGTCGTAAAAAAAAAATCTCCTTTTTGTTCTAATTCAAAGCTTTTGTATTCTTTGCTGTGGCTCCTTGCGGTTTTGGTGGTGGTTGAGCTGCGGTTTGCATAGTTGCATGTTTCAGGAAAGTAAAAACAATTTACTCCAAAGGAGTATGGTTTCCATGCATGAATGACATGTTTGTAGGTGGTGTACTAAATGCAGGATTGTGTGTGAAATTGTCCTTAGATTTGTGCACAATGATATTTGTGTTGTCTTATTTCTAATATGCTTTTCTTTCTTTCTTTTTAGTGGGATATCATTGGTGATTGCTGTATCTGTGCAGAGTAGTTGCTGGTGAGTAGGTTTTGCCGGCAAGTGAGTGGTAACATTTTTCAGTACATAACTCTTTGTATAAAGCCACACTTTGTTTATTACTTGTCTTGCACAGTGCTGGTTGTTGGTGGTGCATTTGTCCAGTTACTTTTCGTAGGAAGGATCATGGCTAGCTGCAGGATGACCGCTCAGCAGGTTGTTGATATGCTTTTTGAGTCATTGTCTGATCATGATTATGAGACTGACTCTGCATCTGAGGCAGAGGAGGAAGTGTGGAACTCTGGCAGTGAAATTTCTGTCGGAGAGGAATCTTCTGATGAGGAAGCCACTCTCAGTGCAGATGAAGGGCCTGTTTTAGAGGAGGACACAGGTGTGCCATTAGTGCAGCAACCTGGGGCTGAAAGGTTTCCCGTTGGAAGACCTTAACTCTGGGTTGCCCCAAACATGGTGCAGCCAGAGTTGCCTGCCTTTACTGGTCTCCCGGGGTGTCAAGAGAACTTTTTGCCTGTCAAATTTCTTTGAGTTATTTATGAATGATGTGTTCCTGGAAGAGATTGTTGAGCAGACTAATCTGTATGCGGAGCAGTATTTGAGGGACAACGCTGCTAGACTTAGGCTAAGCTCTAGAGCTACCCAGTGGATTCCCACAAATTTGGAAGAGATGAAAAGGTTTTTGGGTTTGACTCTTTTGATAGGGTTGATAAGGAAGCCGTCACCGGCTTCTTATTGGTCTACGAGACCTTTTATGGCAATGGCTATATTTCCTGCAACCATGAGTCGCAATCGGTATTTGCTTCTTCTTAGGATGCTGCATTTTGTTGACAATGCTTTAGCCTTGCCATGAGATCACCCTGATTCTGACTGTCGTTTTAAGATTAGGCCTGTCCTTGATCATTTTGTAGATCAATTTTCAGGGGTCTATGTTCCAGGCAAAGAAATAGCTGTGGACGTGTCTTTGGTCCTCTTCAAGGGTCGTTTGGTTTTTAGGCAGTGCATTCCTAGCAAGAGGGCAAGAGGGCACGATATGGAATTAAATTGTATATGCTGTCTGAAAGTAGTACAGGATATGTGTATAATTTCCAGGTCTACAATGGTAGGGATTCCAGTATTGACCCCCCTGGTTGTCCTCCCACTTTTGGAATTACTGAGAAAATTGTGTGAGAGGGGATAGTGCAATGCCTTGCGGAATGATGAGCTGCTGGCTTTGAAATGTTCAGACAGGAGGGATGTCTGCATGCTAAGTACCATCCATGATGAGAGTACTTCCCCTGTGACTGTTTGGGGCCAGTTTGCGGAATTGCACAAACCTGTGTGCATTTTAGATTATAATAAGTATAGGGGAGGTGTAGATAGAGTTGATCAAAGGTTGGAACCTTATACTGCTATTCGTAAGTCTTATGTTTGGTATAAGAAGTTAGCAATTCACCTGTTCCACTTGGCAACTTTTAATGCTTTTATTGTGTTCAAGGATAGGTCCCCAGCGTCAAAGATGACATTTGTGAAATTTCAGGAGTCAGTGATAGTGAGCCTTACAGTGGTGGAACAGGCAAGAGTTCATAGAGAAGCAGTGGTGGAGGATGTGGCTAGATTGAAAGATCGCCACTTTACTGAGCACATTCCTCTGACACCCAAAAAAGAAATGTAAAGTCTGTGCTCGAAGAGGTATCTGGAGGGAGACTTGAATGTACTGCCCAGATTGTTCTTCAAAGCCTGGGCTGTGTGTGGGTGGCTGTATCAGGAATTACCATACCCAGAAGAATTACTGGGAACTACCATGAGTGTAAACTGCCAGTTTTATATTTTCATGTGTTCATTTTCATGGTTGACATTTCTGTTGTGTACTTAGTTAGAGCTTTTGTGTTTGTAGTTTTGTAATTATTTCCAATTAGTTGGTGGTTTCTTTGTTTTTTGTTTTTAAAAGTGATGCCATTGTGTGTTTGTGTGGCGCTTGGCTGGCGGTGTAAATATTGACTTGCTATTGGCTACTGCAACACACTGCCAGCCAAACGCCAGTCCACACACTCCCATCAGCGGGTGTGATTGCTGTATCAGGCATGTGGGTGCATGTAAGTAATGGGCCCTTGAGTGCGCTGTCTGTTGATGTCAATGTTCTAATGTGCTGGGCCCGTGGCTGGCGGCGTGAATGGTCTTGTGCATGTCATGTATGAAAGGTTTGTGAATGGACTGTAAAGTGGTTGGTGCCTTGTCGTGGCTTTACAGCTCACAAGCTGGAGTCATTGGTTCAGTTTTTTGGCCCTTCAGTTATTAACAGTGCATTTCATTTTTGTGAAATCTCTGGTTAATAAAATTTGATCTACTGAACCATCACTCACCCTCGTGCCAAATCCAACCAGTATGTGTGGTAAAAATGTCAAAACCTGCTCCGCTGTAATCAGGTGTCGCAGCACACCTGTGACACTCTAGGTGTCTCGGATGGGACTTCAATGATGAAGCATGCCACCAACTTGGTTGGTGGGTGAGTTTTTTTTTTAACATCACCTAAGTGTGTTTCTTTTCACAATTTTTGTGTTTGGAACATCACATAAGTACGTGGGCACATCAAAATGATCTATTGCAAAACTATCTGTGTTTGGGGGGGCACCTATGTTTTTGGTCCCGGGCACGGCCTTCATCTAGGGAAACCTACCAAACCCATACATGTTTTCAAAATAGACAACCCAAGGAGTCCAAGGAGGTGTGGCTTGCCTGGATCCCCCAACGTTTTCTTACCCAGAATCCTCTGCAAATCTCAAAATTTGTTTAAAAAGGCATATTTTCCTCACTTTTCTTTGTAGGATCACCACTGCAGCACAAATTTACTACCACCCAGCGTTCCCCTCAGTCTCCCAAGTAAAATGATACCTCGCTTGTGTGGGTCCCCAAAGCAGAGCCAGCCTAAAAGATGCATAAAATAAAAATATGTGTTTATCAACTCACTGTGCTATCCACTCAAACTCTACAGGTTTTTGGCGTTTTTCTATTGCTGGCACCTGGGCCACCCACACAGGTGAGGTATCATTTTTGTTGGGAGAGTTGGGGGAACGCTGCATGGAAGAAAATTTGTGGCTCCTCTCAGATTCCAGAACTTTCTGTCACCGAAATGAGAGGAATTTGTTTTTTTTTGGCCACAATTTGAGGTTTGCAAAGGATTCTGAACAACAGAACTTGGTCAGAGCTTCACAGGTCACCCCATCTTGGATTCCCCTAGGTGTTTAGTTTTAAAAAATGCGCAGGTTTGCTAGGTTTCCCTAGGTGCGGGCTCAGCTAGAGGCCAAAATCCACAGCTAGGCACTTTGCAAAAAACAGCTCTGTTTTCTTTGGGAAAATGTGATGTGTCCACGTCGTGTTTTGGGGCATTTCCTGTCACGGGCGCTAGGCCTACCCACACAAGTGAGATACCATTTTTATCGGGAGACTTGGGTAAAAGCTGGGTGGAAGGAAATTTCTGGCTCCTCTCAGATTCCAGAACTTTCTGTCATCAAAATGAGAGGAAAAAGTGTTTTTGTAGCCACATTTTGAGATTTGCAAAGGATTCTAGGTAACATAACCTGGTCAGAGCCACACAAGTCACCCCATTTTGGATTCCCCTAGGTGTCTAGTTTTCAAAAATGTAGGTTTGCTAGGTTTCCCTAGGTGCTGGCTGAGATAGAGGCCAAAATCCACAGCTAGGCACTTTCCAAAAAACAGATCTGTTTCCTTTGGGAAAATGTGATGTGTCTACGTTGTGTTTTGGAGCATTTCCTGTCACGGGCGCTAGGCCTTCCCACACAAGTGAGGTACCATTTTTATTGGGAGACTTGGGGAACTGCTGGGTGGAAGAAAATTTGTGGTTCCTCTCAGATTCCAGAACTTTCTGTCACCAAGATGAGAGGAAAAGGTGTTTTTTTGGCCACATGTTGAGGTTTGCAAAGGATTCTGGGTAACAGAACCTGGTCAGAGCCCCACAAGTCACCCCATCTTGGATTCCCCTAGGTGTCTAGTTTTCAAAAATGCGCAGGTTTGCTAGGTTTCCCTAGGTGCCGGCTGAGCTAGAGGCCAAAATCCACAGCTAGGCACTTTGCACAAAAACAGCTCTGTTTTCTTTGGGAAAATGTGATGTATCCACGTTGTGTTTTGGGGCATTTCCTATCGCAGGCGCTAGGCCTACCCACACAAGTGAGGTACCATTTGTATCGGGAGACTTGGGGAAATGCTGGGCGGAAGGAAATTTGTGGCTCCTCTCAGATTCCAGAACTTTCTGTCACCGAAATGAGAGAAAAAACGTGTTTTTTTGGCCACATTTTGAGGTTTGCAAAGGATTCTGGGTAACAGAACCTAGTCAGAGCCTCACAAGTCACCCCATATTGGATTCCCCTTGGTGTCTAGTTTTCAGAAATGCGCATGTTTTGTAGGTTTACCTAGGTGCCGGCTGAGCTAGAGGCCTAAATCTACAGTTAGGCAATTTGCAAAAAACATGTGTTCCTGTCGCAAGCATTAGGCCTACCCACACAAGTGAGGTACCATTTTTATTGGGAAACTTGGGGGAACACAGAATAGCAAAACAAGTGTTATTGCCCCTTGTCTTTTTCTACATTTTTTCCTTCCAAATGCAAGACAGTGTGTAAAAAAGCAATCTATGTGAGAAATGCCCTGCAATTCACATGCTAGTATGGGCAACCCTGAGTTCAGAGATGTGCAGATAACCACTGTTTCCCAACACCTTATCTTGTGCCCATTTTGGAAATACAAAGGTTTTCTTGATACCTATATTTCACTTTTTATATTTCAGCAAATGAATTGCTGTATACCCGGTATACAATGTAAACCCATTGCAAGGTGCAGCTCATTTATTGGCTTTGGGGAGTTAGGGTTCTAGATGAACCTACATGCCTTATATATCCCAGCAACCAGAAGAGTCCAGCAGACGTAAAGGTATATTCCTTTCAAAAATCTGACATTGCAGGAAAAAGTTACAGAGTAAAACGTGGAGAAAAATGGCTGTTTTTTTACCTCAATGTCAACATTCTTTTGTTTCAGTTGTCATTTTCTGTAGGAAACACTTGTAGGATCTCCACAAATACCCCCGTGCTGAATTCAAAATTTTGTCTATTTTTCAGAAATGTTTAGCTTTCTGGGATCCAGCAAAGGCTTCACTCCTATTTCTGTCACTAACTGGAAGGAGGCTGAAAGCACAAAAAATAGTCAAAATTGGGTATGTCCCAGTAAAATGCCTAAATTGTGTTGAAAAATTGGGGATTCTAATACAAGTCTGCATGTTCCTGAAAGCTGGGAAGATGGTGATTTTAGCACCGCAAATGCTTTGTTGATGCCATTTTCAGGGAAAAAACCACAAGCCTTCTTCTGTATCCTTTTTTCCCATTTAAAAACAAAAAGACATTTTCACTGTATTTTGGCTAATTTCTTGGTCTTCTTCAGGGGAACCCACAAAGTCTGGATACCTCTAGAATCCCTAGGATGTTGGAAAAAAAGGACTCAAATTTGGCATGGGTAGCTTATGTGGCGAAAACGTTATGACGGCCTAAGCGCAAACTGCCCTAAATAGCCCAAAAAAGGCTTAGCACAGGAGGGTAAAAGGCCTGGCAGCGAAGGGGTTAAGCCATGAAGCTTCTAATATGCCAGTAATTGTGCATACCGCATATCCTGCTCTTAGTGTACCTATGTTATCTCTCAAGCAGGAACCATCTACAAAGATTATTTGATCATTGTCTTCTAGGCCGGTGTCTCTAATATCTGCCCTTGGTTTTGTGCACAATTCTGTAACTTCTAAACAATCATGTTCAATGTCATCCATTTTTACCCGAGTCAATTCTTTCAACTGGTAATAATGTTGCTGGGTTAAACACTATACATCTCTTAATCGTTACATTAGGTGCTCCTAGAATCAATGTTTCATAAAGTGTCAGTCTTGCATTGGTCAAGTATTGCGTCTTTGATTGTGTCAACAGAATTTCTATTGAATGAGGTACCATTACTGTCAGAGGATATCCTATCACAATATTCTCACTTTGAGTTATACGCTGCTCTACTGCTGCAACTGCTCGCAAACAACCCGGTAAAGCTGCTCTGACTGGATTTAAAGTAGCTGAAAAATATGCTAATGGTCGATTGACACCACCATGTGTCTGTGTCAAAACAGGTAAGGAACATCCATCTCGTTCATGACAAAACAACTGAAAACATTTTGTGTAATCAGGCATGCCTAAAGCTGGAGCTTGGCACAAACTCTCTGTCAACTCAGTAAATGCTTTCATACATTCCTCATCCATCATTATGGGATATGAAACATCCTTATGTGTCAGCTTTTGCAAATGTCTCGAAATAGCTGGAAAAATCAGAATCCACTGACGACAATATCCTACCATTCCCAGAAACATCCTAATTTCTTTTTGAGTACTTGGTATTTTCATTTTCACAATTGTCGCTACTCTTTCTTTCGAAATTCTCTTGGATCCTTTCTCAATCATATTTCACCTCTTTTTGACAATACTGCAATTTCGTAGGAGACACCTTGTGACCATTATCTCCCAAAGAATTCAGCAATGCAATGGTATCCTCTTTTGCACCCTTCCATTGTCTTTGATGCAATCAATAGATCATCTATGTATTTCACTAATGTTGGTTGGTAAGGCATTACCAATGATGCCAGGTTATTTTAAAAAATCTGAATGAAAATTGATGGTGACTCTTAAAACCCCTGAGGAATTCTACACCAACAATAGACTCTGGTCAGGAATTTAAAATAAAAGAGATATCTACTGTCTTCATGAAGAGGCACAGAGACAAATGCTTGGCATACATCTATCACAGTAAATCATTCAGCATCACATGGAATCTGGAACATAATCACAGCTGGGTTTGGCACAACTGGACAGCATTTAACCACAATATCATTTATTTTTCTCAAATACTGGACAAGACAAATCTTCCCACTTGGCTTTTCCAAACCCATTATTGGTGAGTTACACAGGCTACTCATCACTTCCTTCAGAACTGCTTGCTCCAAAAACTGCTCTATCAAAGGTCTTATACCTTCGATGGCCTCATTTGTCATTGGGTATTGTGCAGTTTGTGGAAATACCACATTCTCTTTCACTGCTACTCTGACTCCTTCAACTCCCTTGATCAAGCCAATGTCATTCCCTGAAAGATCCCAAACTTTCGACTTAACACTTTCTTGCAAACCAACTGGAAGATATTTTATTTAAAAAATTGGAAAGAAGTTAATCAAAACAACCAAATTATCTTCATTTTCTGGTTCATCAAAATTAATCAGAGGAAACTCTTTGGACACTCATTTATTTTCAGCAGTAATCATTAAATCTCACTGTTTGTCTCAATCTCAATTCCTTTAATCGAACAGGAAATTGAACAATTTGTTTTACACAACAGCTCTCTTCTCAGTAATGACACTGGACTGGAATCGCAAACAAAAAATCTGTGCAAACAAAAACTGGTTCTTTAAGAGCATTGGTCAAATGTTTGTTCACAACTCCTACAATCTGAACTGTTCTCTCTAATAAGGGTATGTATGGAACCTCTACAGATCTCACTGTTGAACTTATAGCTCCTGTATCAACCAGAAAACAAACTTCATGACCATGTACTCCACCCTTTACATAAGGACCTTTCTGATTCACTTCTAATGATGCTGCCATCACATACTCCTCCTCATAAATGGCCATTCATCGTTTATTTCATCCTCACTGTGTAAAGGAAATTGATCAACTGTTTTTTCACTTTTATTTGATTTCTGATTAGTGATCACCTGCGAAAGCATCACCTGCTGTTGATCCATAGGACCCTGTATCACTTGAACCTGTCTCGGTATGTGAATTTGTTGTGTAGACACCATTTGCAGCTGCACCTGTGGCTGCAATTGTTGTACCTGTGGCATTTGTACTTGTTGTACCTGTGGCATCGGCTGCAAAGGTTGAAAACCCTGCATAGTATTTACATTATTCTGGAAATTGTGATTTTGACCTCTCACTCGAGGTCCTTTCATGCTCTGATAAGAATTGACACCATTTGCCTGTTGCACACCACCACCTTGATTTAACCACGGACACTGTCTCTTCCAATGTCCAATTGCCCCGCAATTATGACAAGGTAACACTCTTCTTCTTTGTTGTTCATCCTGCATCACCACTAAATTTAAATCCACATTTTTATTTACAACCAGAAGCATCATTCAACTTTGACCTCTACCTCTGCTTTGACTCTGAAACATGCCATTTCCTTGCGACCGCGGCTGAAAATTTCCCTGCATTCCTGTCTGGGCAGCCTTAATCTGCATCACCATTGCTTTTTCCTTCAACTTTTTCTGCTTCATTTCAATTTCATCACTAAAGTATTTCGCATACTGCAACACCTCATCAATCGGTTTGGCTTGCCAACAGATCAAATGATTCTTAATCATTGGTCTAATCTCTGTTCTCCATCCTTCAACAAATCTGAACACAAAATTATACATGTCCTGTTTCTCAATTGTATCTGTACCACTGAAATGTTTAAACGCCTTCAACAACATTTCATATTATGCATGAATCGATTCTTTTGCTTCCTGTGCTGTTCTATCTACGCGTTGCCAGTCAATATTTTTTGGCAAAACTTTTGTGTTCAGAAACTCAACAACTTTATAGTAATATTTCATTACTTCTGGCGATGGTGCACCTGTTTTCAAATCTCTTTGCGGCTCATTTGTCGGCCAATCCACACTCCTTTTGCACTCAATCCATAAATCTGCTGGAACAACAATATCAAATATAGTATTCAGGTCTTCCCACAGACATTTCACAAGCTTCACAAACCTATCTGTGTGCTGGTACCATTCTACTGGCTTCTCTCTCAACCTTGAATAATCCTTTGTAAAACTTAAGATATCACTTCTACTCCACGGTACATGAACAAAATTTCCTCCTCGTGTTTCCCTCATCAGTAACAGTTACAATGATTCTCCTGTCTGCATCACGTCTCTTTTCTTTGGCCTTTCTCTTTTCTTGACCCATCTGCCTTCCCATTTGTCTAATGCTCTCCAAACTTGCACTCTTTTAAGTAATTCCCTAAGATGTGTTTTCATCCCTGCAGACCTCATGTGTGCAAAATCTTCTTCTTCAAGATCTAACCTATAACTTCTCTTCAAGCTTTTCAATTTTGTGAGATCGATGTTATACTCATCTGCTATTTCTTGTAACTGCTGGTGTATCTTTCCTGCTCCCTTTGTAATTATCTTACACAAGTATCTCAATCGCGCTTCAGTATATAACTCGAGTTTCACACCCATTGTTCCTTCAAGAAGCTCATTTCTTTCCATCGACAATCTCACTCTGTCTATTGAATCTTCCTCCCTATTTTGCCTTTCTAGGGTCTTTGAACTACTTAGGTTTTCTAACCACATTGTTATTTCTTGTGTAGATAGACCTTTTAAAGAAATCTCATTTGACTGTGTATTTGAACTTTGTTATCGTACTGTACTCACACCATGCTGTGGAGACAGTAGTCTTTCCCCTTGATCTGATCCCAGAATTCCCAACAGGAGACAAATCTATTAAAGAACTAGTCTCATTCAGGTTTTGTTCTTGCCTTGGAGTCGATTTTTCTAAAACTCCATTCTGAAACTGGACCAAAGAACTCAATCCACTATTATTACTCTGGGCATATAGTGGCATAAGCGGACCCATCGTAATAGGTACTGGAATTGCACATGGACTAGCAAAAGATCCAGTTTTCTGTATCTGCATTATTCTCATGCTCTGCATTTGAGGAATCTGTATTTGAACAGGCTCTTTCTGAATTATATTGAGCCCCAGTTGAACTGGAGACAACACTAAATTAGTGGTTGTCCTTAGAATCTGAGCCTCTGGGTAAGTCTCAGGAATGTTTATCCCCAACTGCTGTCCATCGTTCAATGAATCATTAAAACTACTCTGCATCTGAACTCGTTAGCTGTTCAGGATATCCTGTGATACCCTCGATGTGGACGGTGCAGTAGGACTCATATTACCGATCCCACTTCCACTTGTTCCACTCTCGCTAATTCCCTGACCTCCTTGAGCTTTATATGGTGGTGCATAAGTTCACAAAATCGCAAAAACTAATTCATCCTCATCCAATTCAGCATCATTGGGTGGGACTACCTTCCCCAGGCTCCTCTGCTCCTTCTCGTGCTTTTAAGCACAATTGACAAATGCAGCGCGAGACGCGCTACTTGTTGCGTAGACACCATTACGCCTGCATCGCCTGGGGTAGGACTACGTCCCCCAGGCTCCTCAGTTCCTTCTCGTGCTTTTAAGCGCAATTGACAAACGCAGCGTGAGACGTGCTACTTGTTGATTGGACACCATCACGGCAGCATTGCCTGGGTTGGGACTATGTCCCCCAGGCTCCGCCTCACGCTTTTAAGCACAATTGATAAACGCAGCGCGGAACGCACACGGGCGTGCGCCCGGGCAAAGACCGGGCCAAGACGGGCCCATCTTTGTCTGTCATTGCCCGATAGAGGCAGGGCTGGGTGCATTTCTCTGACTTCTGTGAAGTAAGTTTATGTCCCTGGAAGTTGATTTCAGGTTTTACTTACTGTTTTTTGTTATATCATCTGCTGTTCAGAGATGGGGCAATGCAAAGCTGTGGATGTCCCTGTACACTCTAGTGGTATTAAAAAAAAAAAAAAAAACGGTCAGACAACCAAATGAGTTCCTTGTCTAACAAAGGAAGAAATCCCTTAGAAGATATTGATAATTATTTGAAGAGGTGGATGCTATTTTGAGAAGCAAATCCAACTTACCATCTATAAGATGCAGTACTTATGCAAAAAAAATTCCAGATATATTCAAGAAAAGGTTGCAGCTACCCAACTCCTCCATGGAGACTGAACTAAACACGGCACCCCTAGTTCGTAGATCTAATTCCTCTCCTGTGTTGACCACTACCCTGTGTAGTGACCTTGGCGTTGCATCTCGTGCCACAGGTGGTCCTCCTGTAGGGAAAGGGGTACCCACCCCTCCATTAGGTCCTGAGGTTTTGGTGATTCCCAATATCCCGTGTTCTAATCAGTGTGGGCCCCTGGCGGAGAATGGGGGGGGTCCTATGATTGTGCCACACATACATAACCTGGAGCTTGTTTTTGATGACAACATTGCAGCCAATTTGCCTCTGAACATGGGCAGACTGCCATTGTCTTGTGGGAAACCTGATCTGGCCTCTATTCTTCAGAAGCTGGATGAAGTCAAGAGCTTGGTGTTGTTGTTGATGGACAATCTAACGGGGGAACTGGCACAGAAGTGTGCGTGCAAGTGTTTGAGGTTAAAAAAGGCCGGGACTTTGCCTGCTCCAGGGGGCTTGCCCACTGTTATTACTGTGCCTGATTCCAGGCCCGAGCAGGCAACCATCCTCTAGGGCTTGCTACTACTTACCTTATTGAAAGTTCATCTGCACCCCATGTTGAGGGATTCCAGGCTGCACCTGCAACTGTAAGGCAGAAGTGTAATACTATTATCAAGGACAGGAATACCTTTGGGTCAGAGAGGCCCGTTAAAGTCCAGTCTGCTGATTATACTAAGGGTTCCCGGTGGGTTGCTGGTACCCAGGGGCCTGCTGGGGTAGCCACTCTCACAACACAATATATGAAGTCATCTGATGATGTTGTACATCAGGCTGGTATGAGTTGGACAGTTCTTAAGAAACAGGGCCGAGGTCTGTGGAGCAAAGGAGGCACCATCTATATGGTTGAGGTACCAAAGTTGCCCTCTGGCTCTTTGGAAACCCAGGATTTTTTGAAAAATAAGGTCATTTATTGGCTACGAGTACACCAAAATTGCCTTTCTGTTATTCGTGCATATATGCTTGAGGTGGCTGGACATAGTCAGCTTGGTTCTTATTTAGATTTTATTTCTATTCGTTTTGTGGATAGGCTGCTGGTCGATAAAGTCATTGATTTTGAATTACGCACTTGCAATCTTAGAAATCCTAGAGGGGCTGGTATTAGACTTAAACTTTCCCCGCCCACTGGCAGTCCGCTTACATCTCATGGTGGTCCAGTGGGCGGGAAGTCTGACCTTACTCAAAGGTGTGCTCTGGTTCTGGCAGTCAATCTCTCTCATACATTATCAGAAGTTGATTGACTATATACCGATCCTTATTTAATAACCTTAACCTTGACTTCTGAGGCTAAAGTTGGAGTGTCAGATGAGATTAAAAATCATAGGGAAGCACAGTGCTCCAGGCCTAAAGTCCTGATAACTAGCTCCGAACTGTCTATTATGTCTTGGAATTTGGCTGGGCTAAGCAGGAAGTTGGGAGATCCCGAGTGGGTCAACTATTCAAACAAGCAGGGCATATGCCTATTCCAGGAGACATGGGATGAGGACCCAGTTTCCTTGGATGGGTTTTCATCATACTATGACGCGGCTCAGCCTGCAGAGGGGGTCACTGGTCGTGCCAAAGTGGGTGTACTGATACTGCTAAATAAGAAATTACAGTGTGAGCATTTCCCATTAAAAATAGATTCCCCCGACTTATTGGGTGTCCAGCTTATATCTGATTGAGATTTCAAGGTGACCATAATTAATTTCTATGCCAGGTCTGTCCCACGGGGACTAGAGTCTCAGACTTTGGCTCACTTGAACATATGGATACCCTACACTTCTCAACCAAATTAGTGGTTGCAGGGGATATGAATTGCACTTTTGAATCCTCTTGTTTAAGTAGTGATCTAACGGCCGAAGAGGATGAACTTTGGGGCATTCCACAATTGATGAACAAGCGACAGTGCACTCGCTCCTGTGCTACTTTACAGTTGACATCCCTGTGTTTCAAATATGGACTTAGGGCCTGTAATGGCCGTACTCGTTCCGACTTGAGTCGACCACCTACTTTCAAGCGAGGTCAGTCCTCAAGTTTTATTGACTATTTTCTAGTGGATGTCAGGCTATGGCCATCTTTAAAAGACATGAAGGTGGATTTTCGTCACGAGAGTGATCACAATCCCCTGCTTCTTACTTTACACAGCGGCGTATTTAGGAGATCGCAGAACATCCACCTTACTGTGGTTCCAGAGCCACTTTTGGATAATAGTAATTATCATGTTAGTTGGCCAAAAGTAATGTCTAACCCGTATTTGATCAAGGGAATTTACCAACTGTTTGTTGATGTTATGGCTGATTACGAGGAGCTTGAGGTCAGTAACATTCCAATCCTCAGCATTCATGAAGAAATGATGAGGAAATTGCAGAATACTTTCTATAGGAAGACCACCACCAAGCGTCTTGATGATAACTATAAAATTAGTGAGTGGTTTAATAAGGACTGTTCCAAGGCCAAATTAGCATTACAATTAGCTATTATGTCTTGTTCACAGGGGGCGATAAAAACAGCTATACTCACCTATTATAAGACCATAACATAGGCAAAGATAAGCTGGGAAGACACAACCTGGCAGAACCTGCTTGATGCAACTAAACATAATGAGAACGCAACATTTTGGAACCTACTGTTCAATAGACATAGAAGGGGCAAGAGCACAATCCGCACTTATATTCAACCTGAGAGCTGGGTGGATCATTTTTCCAAACTTTATGCTCTACCTTGCAATCTCTTTTCTTATGAATTCCCCCCACCCCAGCAGCTGGTTAAAACGTCCATTTGCTTGACGATCAAGGAATGGTGCTCTTATCCATGATGACCCAATTGTTTTCACGTTGGAGGAAATTACAGCTGCAATTAATTCTTCAAAATCTGCTAAAGCACCAGGTCTAGATAACATACCGGGGGATCTTCATAAATCTGAACCAGTAATATGGTCCTGGTGTAAAAAATACAATCTCAAATATTATAGCAGCTGGGGGCCTAAAAGCTAGTACCTGGAAAGGGGCAGAAATAATCCCCATTTATAAAAAGGGTGATGTGAGCTACCCTGCTAATTACAGACCCATTAGTCTTATTGACAAGCTCCAGAAAATCTTCGCTAAGCAGCTGTTGGACATGCTATTGGATTGGGCTCAAGACCATCAGGTGTTATCCCCACTCCAGGTGGGCTTTCGCCCGAAAACCAGTACGGTGGACCAGGTTTTTAGGCTGACGCTTCTATACTGGAAATATAAAGTCCTTGCTAAGCTAAATTTATATGTCGCCTTTGTGAACCTTCAGTCTGCTTTTGACATGGCCCCCAGAGAAAAGCTATTGGATGTTCTGCATAGAATGGGTACTCCTGCCAATATATTCCATTTATCACAACGGCTACAAGAGAACACATATGCCCAGGTGGGATGGGGTAACCAGGGAGAAGTAACAGATAATATTGCCATTCAGCGGGGGGCTCGTCAAGGATGTGTCTTGGTACCAACTCTATTCACCTTATTCATAAACAAGGTGGTACAAGCTGTGTCTTTCTGTCAAAATGATGTCCCCTCCCTAAATGCGCAGAAAATTCCCATATTAGTTTTTGCAGACGACTCCCTCCTCATCTCTAAGACCACAGTGGGTCTCTAGATTCATGTCGACAGGTCTAAAACATTCTGTGCAGATCATGGTCTGGAACCAAATGCTAGTAAAACCAAATTAAAGGTGTTTAGTTCAGGACCAGCTAGGAGATGTACCATTATTTTAGATGGGGCCCCCTTAAGCAAGGTTAGTTCAATAGACTATCTGGGAGTGAGGATCTCAAATAATTTACATTGGGACGATCAGATTAGCAAACGTGCATCACTTCTCCAACATAGGTCAGACACCATCTTGCGCTTTTATAAAAGCACTGCCACGAAAGCTGTTTCCCTGGCTATTAAGATCTATTTGGCAAAAGCGCAAGGTGCTGCTGCCTATGGTGCTGAGGTGTGGGGATTTTGCAATACTAACAATTTTTCTGTGGGAGAAAATAGTTTTGCCAGAGTACTACTTGCGTGCCCACGTAACACACCCTTGATTCAGTTTTTTTTGGAGCTTGGGTTTAATCGCTTTCCTTATATGATAGCTCTGAGACCCTTACTCATCTGCAAATTAGCTCAATCTAGACTAGCGCAAAATATTCTCACCTCACTCACTTTAATCAAGCACCGCTAAGAACGTACCCTTCAACCTAGAGCATCTCTGAGAACTGGGGAAAGTCACTTAAGGGAGCTAGCAACTCATTTTCTCAGATTCGTAAATGATTTCAGGATAAAAAAAATTGTAAAACAATTTCAAGAAAAATTCTTTCACAAAATGATGACATCACCATGACATCATGTAGTAATGACGTAACTCCAAAAGAAACAATCCAGCCGAAGTGGCCAGGCCTCTAACCAGGAACACAAGGAACCCCAGATTGATTTCAGCCAAATATAATCTATTCAGTAGGGTGCAGTTTGGTTCCAGTGGCTCTGTGAGCACGGAACCCATGTAATGACATTCCTACTAAATTTATGGCGTCCCACTGAAGAATACATACAAAATGACTGGTAAATACTCATGGCTGCGTTCCTGTCCATCTTTTTTTTAGATCACCGTACTAGTGCAGTCACAAATCAGCCATATGCAGATTAACCTTTGTCCTGTTCCAATAGGAACATTCCTACCTGGTTGTTTGTGTTCCCATTCAGTGGATAACAGAATATTGGCTTGAACCTGCTTCCGAATGATGGCCAGTCACACCCTTGGTGGCACCCTTCTCAGCTTTGATCCTCATTTGTGCGTGTGTGTTCCTGCAATACCTTATACATTTTGTAATGTACCAGGGGTCATAATCTGACAGGAAAACAAAATACTGTACAGCTCAATTAGGATTCTCAGTTTTAGATTTGTTATTGTCTTGTTATTGTCTTTGCAAGGTTCACTGAAGCACTAAACCTATTTTAGTACTCTCTCCCTGTTAGACTTGGTAGCCTTTGTGTGGTTTCCCCTATATTTTTGCCTATGCTTCCTGTATCCTTGACTGTGTGCTGGACTTAGTTTTTGCTGGTTTTGGTACTCTGGGTACTTTACCACTGCTGACCAGTGCTAAAGTGAAAGTGCTCTCTGTGTAAATTATATCAGTGATTAGCTTTTCCATGATTAACATATTTGGTTTAATAGTAAGTCCCTAGGAAAGTCCACTAGACGTGCACAGGGCCTGTAAACCAAATGCTACTAGTGGTCCAGCAGCACTGAGTTGAGTGTGCCACCCACATGAGTAGCCCTGTAAACATGACTCAGACCTGCCACTGCAGTGTCTGTGTGTGCAGTTTTAAACTGCCAATTCGACCTGGGAAGTGTACCCACTTGCCAGATCCAAACTTTCCCTTTTAGAACATATAAGGCACCCCTGAGGTAGGCCCTAGGTAGTCCCATGGGCAGGATGCAGTGTATTTTAATGGTAGGTCATGTACTAGTGTGTTTTATATTTCCTGATAGTGAAATACTGCCAAATTCGGTTTTCACTGCTGCCAGGCCTATCTCTTGCATAGGTTAAGATGGGGAACTGCCTTTAAATATTTTTTAAGTGCAATTTCCTATTGGGAGCAGATAGAGATATGGAATTTTGGGTCTCTGAACTCACCACTTAAAAACACATCTCCTTCCTTTTTCTCTTTTCTCCTTCCAAATTCCCTTGCCGCTGCGTCCCCTGCAGCCCCTCCCGCCTCCCCCCTCCTCCTCACCGTCCTTTCCTTTTTCTCTTTTCTGCATCCAAATTCCCCTGCCGCTGCATACCCTGCGGCCTCTCCCGCCTCCCCCCTCCTCCTCACTGTCCTTTCCTATTTCTCTTTTCACCTTCCAAATTCCCCTGCCGCTGCATCCCCTGCGGCCCCTCACACCTCCCCCCTCCTCCTCATCGTCCTTTCCTTTTTCTCTTTTCTCCTTCCAAATTCCCCTTCCACTGCGTCCCCTGTGGCCCCACCCCCTCCAGCCTTCCCATTCGTCCAGCCCTCCTTCCTCCCAGCTACCACTCCCTCCCCCCCCATTTATGGCAGCCTTCTGCGTCAAGACCGCGCCCAGCGCCAGTCCCCATGGCCCTCTCAGACAAACCTACTCCCCCCTCACCCTCCACTCACTCAACCCAGGCCCTCGCCCCACCTGCACCCTATCCAACCCCACACACACACTCATGGCCCCTTCACTTGCCTCACCTGTCATTTCTCCTGCTCCTCATCCCTCACACCACACACCAACCATAGCTACCCCCCAACAACACACACAACACCCCCAACACAACACACACCTGCTCTGCCCCCACCACCACCAACCAGCCCCGCAGCACACTACCCCACAACCAGAACACACCCTGCAACAACACCCTCATGCACCACACCAACACCACCCACCACAACCACCTCAACTGCCTGCTCCTCAACACCCGCTCCCTTCACAAACATGCCATAGAACTCTTGGACCCCATCACATCACACAGATCTGACATCGCCTTCCTCACGGAAACCTGGACCAACCCCTCCTCGGA
This sequence comes from Pleurodeles waltl, assembly GCF_031143425.1. Lineage (NCBI taxonomy): Eukaryota > Metazoa > Chordata > Amphibia > Caudata > Salamandridae > Pleurodeles > Pleurodeles waltl. Next base: position 809,701,652 of record NC_090436.1, on the reverse strand, counting down.
ACCCGACATAGCCATCGCCACCCCCAAGGGATACAAACTTCAAAGCAAAGACCGCATCAACATACCAGGTGGTGGCATCACCATCCTACACAGGGACACCATCAAAGTCACCACCAGCTCCCAAGACAGTATCGACAGCACAGAATACATGCACTTCCTAATCCACATTAACAACAACTCCACCCTCAGAGGTACACTAATCTACAGACCACCAGTACCACGCCCCACCTTCTGCGACACCACCGCCAACACCATCAGCTTGCACGCCCTCACCTCCACAGACTACATCCTCCTCGGTGATTTCAACTTTCACTTGGAGAACCTACAAGATGACAACTCTACCTCCCTCATAGACAACCTCAATCAATCAATCAATCACTGCATTTGTAAAGCGCGCTACATACTCGCGAGGGTCTCAAGGTGCTGGGGAGGGGGGGGGTGCTACTGGTCGAAGAGCCAGGTCTTGAGGAGTCTTCTGAAGGCCAGCAGGTCCTGGGTCTGTCGTAGGATGGTGGGGAGAGTGTTCCAGGTCTTGGCTGCGAGGTAGGAGAAGGATCTGCCGTCGGCGGTGGTTTTTCGGATGCGGGGGACTGTGGCGAGGGCGAGGTTGGCTGAGCGGAGGCTTCGGTTGGGGGTGTGGAAGCTGAGTCGGTTGTTGAGGTACGTGGGTCCGGTGTTGTGCAGTGCTTTGTGTGCGTGGATCAGGAGCTTGAAGGTGATCCTTTTGTTGACGGGGAGCCAGTGCAGGCCTCTCAGGTGGAGTGTGATGTGGCTGCGGCGGGGGACATCGAGGATGAGTCGGGCCGAGGTGTTCTGGATGCGTTGGAGTCGTCTCAGGAGCTTGTTTGTAGTTCCTGAGTAGAGGGCGTTCCCTTAGTCGAGTCTGTTGGTGATGAGGGCCTGGGTAACGGTTTTTCTCGTGTCGAGGGGGATCCATTTGAAGATCCTGCGGAGCATACGGAGGGTGTTGAAGCAAGACATGGAGACGGCGTTGACTTGCCTGGTCATGGAGAGAGTGGAGTCGAGGATGACCCCCAGGTTGCGTGCGTGGTCCGTGGGTTCCGGGGCTGTGCCTAGTGATGTGGGCCACCAAGAGTCGTCCCAGGCTGATGGGGTGGGTCCGAGAATGAGGACCTCTGTCTTGTCTGAGTTCAGCCTCAGTCCGCTGTCCTTCATCCAGTCGGCTACGGCCTTCAATCCTCGGTGGAGGTTAGCTTTGGCGGTGTGGGGATCTTCGGTGAGGGATATGGTCAGCTGGGTGTCGTCAGCGTAGGAGATGATGTTGAGGTTGTGTTGTCGTGCAACGTGGGCGAGGGGGCCCATGTAGATATTGAACAGTGTCGGGCTGAGGGAGGATCCCTGTGGGATGCCGCAGATGATCTCGGTGGTTTTGGAGCGGAAGGGTGGGAGGCGGACGCTCTGGGTTCTGCCGGAGAGGAAGGTTGTGGTCCAGGCCAGGGCCTTCTTTTGGATACCAGCGTCATGGAGGCATGCTGATAGGGTGCGGTGGCAGACTGTGTCAAAGGCTTCTGATAGGTCCAGGAGGATGAGGGCGGCTGTTTCTCCTTTGTCCATCAGGGTCCAGATGTCGTCAGTGGCGGCGATGAGGGCGGTCTCAGTGCTGTGGTTACAGCGAAAACCGGATTGGGAAGGGTCCAGGATGTTGTTGACTTCAAGGTAGCGGGTCAGCTGTTTGTTGACAATCTTCTCAGTCACTTTTGCCGGGAAAGGGAGCAGGGAGATGGGCCGGAAGTTCTTGAGGTCCTTGGGGTCCGCCTTGGGCTTCTTCAGAAGGGCGTTGATCTCGGCGTGCTTCCAGCTCTCTGGGAAGGTTGCTGTCTCGAAGGAACAGTTGATTGTTTTCCGGAGGTGGGGCACGATGGCTGCGCTGGGTTTGTTGAAGACGTGGTGAGGGCAGGGGTCCGATGGGGATCCGGAGTGGATGGAGTTAATGGTTTTGATGGTGTCTTCGTCGCTGACGCTGGACCAGACGGTCAGGCGACTGGTGCGAGTGGTAGTCGCAGGGGTGGTGGACTCGGTGCTGGGTGCGGGGGGGGTCGGGGTTGAAGCTGTCGTGGATGTCGGTGATCTTGCGGCGGAAGAAGGTGACCAGGGAGTCGCACAGGTCTTGAGATGGCGGGATGTCGTTGTTGATGGAACTGGGGTTGGAGAGTTCCTTCACGATGCTGAAGAGCTCTTTGGTGTTGTGTGCGTTGTTGTCTAGGCGGTCCTTGAAGGCGGTCTTCTTAGCGGTCCTGATGAGTTGGTGGTGTCTGCGGGTGGCGCTCTTGAGGGCTGTGTGGTTGTCTGGTGTTCGGTCGTGGAGCCATTTCTTCTCCAGCTTCCGACAGGTGTGCTTGGAGATCCGGAGGTCCTCGGTGAACCAGGCGGCTTTCTTGTTGGTGTGGTTGGTTGTAGAGGTCTTGAGAGGGGCGAGGGTGTTGGCGCAGTCGTTGATCCACTGTGTGAGGTTGGTCGCGGCGGTGTCTGGGTCGGTGGGGTCGGTGGGTGGTCTCAGGGCAAGGGCGGTAGTCAGTTGGTCCTCGGTGACCTTGCCCCAACAGCTGCGTGGTAGCTGTTGGGTGCAGTGGTGTGTGGTGGGTTTTCTGAAGGTGAAGTGGACGCATCTGTGGTCGGTCCAGTGTGGTTCGGTGGTGTGGTTGAAGGAGACGTGGGGGCTTGCGGAGAAGATGGGGTTGAGCGTGTGTCCAGCGGCGTGAGTAGGTGTCGTTACGAGCTGTTTGAGTCCGAGGTTGGCGAGGTTGTCGATCAGACCTCACCAGCCTCGGACTCAAACAACTGGTCACCGCACCCACCCACTCAGCAGGACACACGCTCGATGCAATTTTCACCTCAAGCCAACACATAGCCTACACCCACACCACCGAACTCCTCTGGACTGACCACCACTGCGTCCACTTCTCCTTCACCAAACCCCCCCACAGACCCCCATCAACACACCACACCCTACCGCATGTGGGACAAGATCCCCACAGAACGCCTGAACTCCCAACTGGCTCACAACCCCCCCACACCAATGACCCCAACGCAGGAGCACACAACCTCTCGAAATGGATCACTACCTGCGCAGACACACTAGCCCCCCTCAGAAAACACATCACCACCCGCAACATCAAGAACGCCCCATGGTTCACCCCCGAACTCCAAGACTCCAAGCTCAAATGTCGCCAAGTGGAGAAAATATGGCAACAAGAACCCTCTATAACCAACTTCTCCACCCTCAAAGCCACCATTCACACCCATCACCAACTCATACGCACCGCCAAAAGAGATCACTACAAGACACGCCTTGACAACAACTCTCAAAATAGCAAAGAACTCTTCACCATCATTAATGAACTAGCCAAACCCAAAGCCAGCAGCACAGACCCCTCACACACACAGCCCCTATGTGACACCCTCTCCAACCACTTCCACCACAAAATCCTGTACATCCACAACAGCTTCATACCACTCACACCCACCACACACACCCCTCACTCAACCCTCACTCATGACCCCCCCCCACCACACTCACCACCTGGGCCCCCACCACACACGAAGAAACCGAAAAAACCATGAACTCCATCCACTCCGGATCCCCCTCTGACCCCTGTCCACATTGCATCTACAACAAAGCCAGCCCAACCATCGCCCCCATACTCCGCGACATAATCAACTCTTGTTTTGACTCTGCCACCTACCCAGACCCCTGGAAGCATGCGGAAATCACCGCTCTCCTAAAAAAAAAATAAGGCCGACCCAGAGACCTTCTCCAACTATCGCCCCATCTCCCTCCTCCCTTTCCCCGCCAAGGATGCAGAGAAACTAGTCAACGCCCGCCTATCCCACTTCCTCAAAGAAAACAACAGTCTGGACCCCTCACAATCCGGGTTCCGCAAGAACCACAGCACGGAAACCGCACTCATCGCGGGCACTGACGACATCAGGACCAAAGTCGACAAAGGCCAGACTGATGAACTCATCCTCCTAGACCTCTCCGCAGCCTTTGACACTGTCTGCCACCACACACTCAGCACATGCCTCCACAACATAGGAATTCGCCACAAAGCCTTAGACTGGCTCGCCTCCTTCCTCACCGACCGGACCCAGAGAGTCCGCCTTCCTCATTTCCACTCCACCGCTACCAAGATCATCTGCGGAGTCCCCCAAGGGTCCTCCCTCAGCCCCACACTCTTCAACATTTACATGATCCCCCTAGCCAACATCCTCCGATCACACGGAATCACTATCCTCTCCTACGCAGATGACACCCAACTCGTCCTCTCCCTCACCCGCAACCCCACCACTGCCAAAACCAACCTACACGCTGCTCTCCTCGACACCACCAACTGTATGTCAAATAACCACCTCAAGCGTAACTCCAACAAAACCGAGATCATCATCTTCGGCCCCAACAAAACCATATGGGACGACTCCTGGTGGCCCACCGCCCTAGGCCCGCACCTACCCCCGCAAACCACGCACGCAACCTCAGCATCGTCCTGGACCCCTCCCTCTCCATGACACAGCAAATAAATGCTCTAACCACCTCCTGCTTTCACACACTCTGCACTCTAAAAAAATCCTTCAAATGGATTCCTCCAGAGACCAGGAAGACAGTCACCCATGCACTCATCAGCAGCAGACTGGACTACGGTAACGCCCTCTATGCCGGCACCACACTCAAACTCAAACGCAAACTCCAGAGAATCCAGAACACAGCTGCATGCCTCGTCCTTGGCCTCCCCCGACACGAACAAATCTCACCCCACCTCACATCCCTTCACTGGCTCCCCATAGACAAGAGAATCACATTCAAGATCCTCATCCACGCACAGAAATCCCTCCACAACACCGGCCCAACCTACCTCAACGACAGAGTAAACTCCCACACTCCCACTCGTAACCTCCGATCATCCAACCTCGCCCTAGCCACAGTCCCCTGCATCCAACGCGCCACCACAGGAGGCAGGTCCTTCTCCTACCTTGCCCCCAAAACCTGGAACTGCCTCCCCACCAAACTCCGCAAAACCAAAGACCACCTGCTCTTCAGAAAGAACCTCAAGACATGGTTGTTCAAACAGTGACCCTCCCTGCTCTCTCCCTTGACACCCCCCTAGCACCTTGAGACCCTCACGGGTGAGTAGCGCGCTCTATAAATTTTTTTGATTGATTGATTGATTGATTTAGATTGTCAGTTTTGAAAATGCCACTTTTAGAAAGTGGGCATTTTCTTGCTTAACCATTCTGTGCCTCTGCCTGCTTGTGGAATCCACGTCTGGGTCAGACTAACTGTTGGGCTGTTTGTGAATTCTCTCTAGACAGTGATACAAAGGGAGCTGGGGAGTGTCCTGCATATTCTGATAAGTGTCTTGGGCTAGAGTGGGGAGGGAGGAGCTGACACCTGCACCTGAAAGGGCTGCGCCTGTCCTCACACAATGCAGTCTCTGGTCACCTGGTGTGTGTCTGGGGCCAGGCTTGGGCAAGGCAGGATCTTGTAAACAACAGAGCCGTTCCTTTGAAGTTTGCCTACTTCTAAGGCAGAAATGGGTATAAGTAGTGGACCCAAACCCCCAGACTTTTAGAACACTTCTTGATCAAGAGGAACCTCTGCCAAGGAGAAGAGGAGAAGAGCTGGAGGAGGAGTACTAACCCTTTGCTGTGTGTGCTTTGCTGGGTTGACCAGCAGTTGCTGCTTGTGCCTTAGAGAGAAAAAAGACTGTCCTTTGCTTGTTATCCTGCTTGTGAAGTTTCTCCAAGGGCTTGGACTGAGATTAATTCCTGTTAAGAAGTCTCAGGGACAGTAAAGATTTCACCTACCAGCCTCTGGGTTCACTTGCTGTGGACCTTAACTCGCCAGGTGGTGCCTATTCCAGTTTCTGGGCCATTGAGAGAGAAAACTGGCTGAAACCCAAGGAAAACCAAGTGCACTGACGCCGGACGATGCCTGGACTGACGCCTCTGCCTGACCCTGTGACGCCACCTGCAATGGAAGCCGTGGTCCCTGCTGGAGTGCGATGGCCCAGACTGACATCGCAGGCCTGACGCCACCGCTGCTCCGCTGACGTCCTGTGACTTTGTGAGTCCCGAGTGCCGTGCCACCGACGTCTGTGACACCCGACTCTACTGTGGCACCTGCAGCCCCGTGGCGTGACCGCGATCCCATGAGGTCGCCTAAGATCCCATGAGGTTGCCCCACTGCGTCTTGACCCGCTGGACATTGACCCTGCCGGAGGGTAAGGAACCAATGCTTCGCACCAATGCCGCTTCATCTCCACTGCTCCGCAGCAAGGACCCGATGCTTCTATTCGACGCCTCCACTCCACTGCTCCACAGCTCTGGAACTGATGCCTCACTGGATCCAGCGACGCGTCGCTTCCCCAACTCCATGCACCGGCTTGTTTCCTTACCTTTAAAAGGTACTGTACCTGGGGGTCCATGCGACTCCGTGACCTGTGCCGCCAGCGTCTGATTGTTGGGAATGACTCCATCACAATACTGTGATAACACCAAACTGAAACATTTGTGTTTCTAAGTGCTCTGTTCAAGTTTAAGCTTTGAAAATTCATAACTTGGTTGAATTTTTGTCATTTTGGACTTGTTTTAATCAGATAAATATTGGTTATTGTTCTAAACTGGTGTTGAGTCCTTTTGTGGTGTTTTCACTGTGTAACTCTGTGTGATTGTACAAATACTTTAGACATTTCCTTTAGGATAAGTCAGACTGCTTGTGCTAGGCTACCAAGGAGGTGAGCAGGGGTTATCCTAGGTGTGTACCTCCTGGACTCTCACTAGAATGACGGTCCATGCTTGGACAGAGTGCAAACTGACTGCCAACTGGAGACCCCCATTTCTAACACTTTTGTAATATCTAGAGCCCTGATGTATAACATAGAAATAGTCATGGTTTAGGCACAGCTGTATTTCACTCAGAACTACCCCACTGTAGATGTGGAAATCAGTTCAAATAACTTTCACCAATATGAATTCACCCACCAAAGGTCTTAAGTTCATACAGCAGAATGCTTCTGATCTGTTAGTCTCTCATTCCACTTAGGTAGGCCCAGCTTTTACTTGCTTCACGTATGTGCTGTTCTGGTTGTGTGATTGAATATGATCAGTGTTTCTGCTTCTGCAGAGGTGACTCTTGCACTGTAGCTACCCTGGAGGTGACCTCACTTAGAGCATGGCCACTTGGCGGAATCAGCACTGGAGGCTTATATGGTGGCTCTCTTCTTGGGCAGTAGTGATCTCCAAGGTCAGATGCTGTGAGGTGCTTGGGTACAACAGCATGACCTCTGGGAAGGACATCAGCAGGTTAATATTTTCAGAAGTTGTGGACTTCAGGCCGATCAAGGCTTCTACCACAGCAGTAATAAGGCATCTCCACCATTAGCAATGGAAGCACCAGCATCTCTGGCACACAGCAGGATAGCAAATTACAAGATGATGCTTGACACTTCAAAGTTTTGATGCAGTTCACAGCAGGAACCACTCTGGGAGACCGGAAACATCTTCACAACACAGGTAATTTCTTATTCACTCCATTTCAGTATTGGGCTTCTAATTGTTTGATTTTCGTGCTAGGAACCTAATGAGCTTCTTTCCCTGGACAGTTGGGCAGGGCCAGCCATTCTCCTTCCCTCTTTCCAGGGGCATAACCAACAGTGGTGCAGCTGGTGGAATACACGGCGACCTAGACATGGGGGGGGGCGCAACTACAGCATCCCTTTAGCCACAAGAGGGCACCTAAATAATCACGCTGGAGTTCCAAAAGCCAAAGAGCATTAAATAAAGAATTTTAATTTTGTCTTTATCCTGTCACATTTGTTGTGCGTTGATGGAGACTGGTGTTTACTTTTACTTTGCTTCCAACAAAGTTTGAAGACTTTGTAACATGAACTAGGTGACTATTTTGCTGGCATGAATAGTTATCATTCTAAGAGCTATGGATACCTGCCAGAATCTCAGAAAACAAGATGTTGCTTCCCAGACTGAGATATTGAGAGGGGGGGACCGACAGTAATTGTTAAAACCAGTACTGTAATAGAAGTGGGCAAGCCAACAAATTAACAGGGAGAGCCGAGCCAAGTGTCTGCCTTGGCTCTAAGCGCCCAGACACAAGCTGAATGACAGGAACATTTAGCATGGAAATCACACAACAGATATTATATAAAAATGTGATAGACTATCTTCAAAATTCAAAAAAGTATATTTCTTTAACAATATGTTTCACCTTAGTACATCAGATCACATCCCTGCAGTGAGAGGCGATTACTTAAAGTTTTTAAACATGATGTTAGAAACAGTCATGCCCCCACTCTGACAACTATACAATTAGCGAACTACTAGGCAATTTATTTGTCATGTGCACCTTCAATGTGGGCTGTATTCTTATTTTACACAGAGCAACATTAAAGTCCATTTCATCAAACACACAAGAGATTTTTATACAGCATGCATCCTCACATAATTTGAGGTTTTCTCATAAGCCGTAATAAAAAAATGATAAAATAAAGGAATTGCCTAGAAATACACAATTTGATCAAGTGGCGAACCTAGAATTGATCCCGGGTTCTCTAGTTTCACACTGTGTAATTCAACCACTAGGTTGGTATCCCTTTATCACTCCTGTTTAAAACCAAAGTTTAATGGTTTGTCTTTCATTCTTGATGCCGTAGGAAAGAGTGTTGGGTTGCAGAAGAAGCAACAAGAAAGCTCCGCACATTTTGGGCTCAAGAGGAACTTGAGCTGAGCTATAGTCTAGCATCAGGCACAAGCCTTCAGAGGCTCATCCACCTTTATACTTTATATCTTGTGGGTATTCTGTGCCTCAAGTAAGCTTAGATGCTGCTGTCAGTGTGATACCTATTTTGTATGTGAAGACATCTTTGCTTGCATGGCTGATGACCACCTTGTACAGGTGCTGCATGTGTGGAGAACTTGCACTGCTTCCAAATGCTCCACATTGTGCATGTGCATGTATACACACAATCTTGGACTGCTGCTGCAGATGCTGTCCATTTTCTGTGCATACGAGGGAAGCTTTCATTGTTTCAGAACAGAAAAGTATGTAATATATGGGTGTGAGAGAAATGTGTACTCCTGCCCAGCTCTGTACCTGATTTGTGTGTGGAAATCTTCAATGCATGTGAGTCAAGTTTGCACTCAAACACCCCAGTGCTTTTCCTTACACTTCTGTTAAATCTGAATTCTTGCTTGTTTGTTAAGGAAAGCACTAAATGGTGCTGCACAGGGCCGTGCTTGTTCCATGTCCTTAAAGGAAACTTGCAGTAGCCTTGTATTACCACTCTTATTCCATGTCTTTGAACCAAATTTGCACTGGCACAAATTATCACACTTGTTCCATGTCTTTTAACAGAAACATTCACTGGTCCTGCAGTGTCACAGCTGTTCCATGTCTTGGAGTGAAGCTTGTACTGGCCATGCAGCACCATATTTGTTCCTAGTCTTTGAGGGGAGCTTGTGTTAACTGGCCCTTCAGTCGTCTACTTGTTTAGTGTCTTTGAAGGGAGCTTGCACTGGCTGAGACTGCAGTACCACAATCGTTCCATGTCTTTGAAGGAAACTTACGCTGGTCTTGCAGTACTGCACTTGTTCAGTGTCTTTCAGAGAAAATTGTGACGCTTTTGGCCAGTGCAGTATGACTATGCAAGTGATCCAAGAAACCTCTTTGGCTCCTGCTTTCTGTGCTCTAGCTACTTCTGTGTGTTTTGGTCTGATCAAAGGACTGTTTTAGCTGTCTCACCAGCCTCATATTTTTTCAGAAATAATACATATTCTGGCTTATAGGAAATTGTCTTTGGGTAACCCCGCTTCAGTTGTTCTTCAGACTGTCGTTCACATATTAGTTCAGCTCTTCAGAATTCAGAACAGAATACCTACAATTTGACAGCAGATCAGCCCTCTTCAGCCAATAGCTTTGTTGCCAATGTTTGGCTCTACCTAATAGACAAACACTGGTCTTTAGGATATCAGGGAGTCTGAGTAACAGTATTTGACCTACTTATCCGGTGTTACTCTGCAGTTACAGCAATTCCAACCTCCAGAGATATTTATTTTAAGTTCATCCTCCATCAAATGTGGACTAGTGCTAATTGAGCAATAGGAGAATCAGCAGCTGAGCTGCCATTGCTTCTGGACTAAAACCGCAGAGTACAAGGCTTCACTACTGCAAGCTTAAAAAAACATACCATCTTGAAACGGTATCCTGCATAATCTGCATACATTTTTACAGTTCCAAGATTGCAGACCAATGTGTGTCCATGCATGTTGTGTCTTCGTGTGCATGCATATTACAAGGTTCAAATATGTTTGTGGCTTTGGCTTGCAGAAATACAGTGCAGAGAGTGCAAATTCAATAGTGTATGTAATGGAATGGTAGTGAGTTTTGATATGGCAGATGCAGGCCATTGAAGGAGGCTGAGGAGTGTTGGGGGCAGTTGACAAATTGAGATGTCATCCTAGTGAGTAGAGTACTCCCTCTCTTGGTTGAGAAAAACTTTGAACTGATGCAAAGTGGGAAGGTTTGGAACCCACTTTTATACCAATTGTCCACCCAGGGGACATAGATTTTCTGTCTACGTTTTTAGGAAATATTTAGTTTGCTTTACTTCTCAAGCACAGTCTTTGAGCAAAATGATGGCCCTCACAGCAGGTAGCAATGCTAATGGCACCAAGTAGAGCACCCAAAAAAAGGACACACTAAAGTGTAAGATCTCTGCACCTAGCTGTCATCAGCAGTAATCATAGACAGACAAAAGGGCAGGCCCCGCCTAGGAACATTCTCATTTTGAACAACAGAAATGGCAGTCCCTCCTTTAATCCCTGCCATCTACCAAATAGCATTGCTTAGGGAGAACTAATCAGTAGCCTTTTCTAACAAGGTCCTCATTGAATTTACAAGTGGAGCCCTGTCACCATCCTCCATCACTTCAGTGTCTGGGTCTCCATCCTCCAGTCACAGGAATACAGCCAATACACGCCCACTGAATGGGGAATGTTTCTCAACCCTCCATCTTGTACCAGGGGCCGGCCACAATGAATCCCTTGGGCCCTAATAGATAGACTCTCATCACAAAACTGTCTTACATCTGCTACACACTGACCGCACATACACATACAAATTCTCAATACACATACAGAAAATATCAGTACAAGGCCTGGGTTCATATAAAAGAGGAACTGGTCTCTTCTGACACAGAGAAAGAAGCCTGCTTATTCTAAAGATTTTCAAATATTGATACACTGCCACCACTGCTATATGTCACTTAGCCAGGACTTGGACAGTAGTCACAGATCAGGTTCTGGACCTTGCATTACCAGGGACAGACCTAGGACCGAGCACACATGCTAGATTAGTAGGAAGTAAAGTTAGAAAAAAAAGTTAGAGTACTAGTTTCACATGCAGGCATGGCAGTTCACCAGTCCCAAATCTAACCATTCTCCATTATCTCATACCTCTACGGAGTGACTGGATAAATCACATTGCACTTTGCCCACTTGATTGTCCACTATCACTGCAGTGACTCAGAAGTGGTGCCTTCCAGAATAAACCACATCTGGGGGTCTACGATGCATCTATACCTCCTGTGACAAAGTCACTGAAGTGAGGGAAATGTGTGCAACCCTTGAGGCACAATCAACGTTTTTGGTGTCATTGCAGAGCATCACCTCTGCCTTTTTTCGAGGGACCCTGATATGTCCATATGAAGATCCCTCTTGAAGAGCTGATATTCCTCTTTCCTTTTTTTCAGTCTGCAACCCCCAGACAGCCGCTGCATCTGAGATGGTTCATGGGTCCAATTGTATTTCCTATTCACCCAGTCAGAGGTGGCTGGTAAACTTTGAAAGTAGTGGGGCATAAATACCTGCAGATACATTCTGGGCTAGCAAGTAAGTCTGACTTCCTGTAGAAGTATTCACAGAGCACTCACCCTGAGAAGTGTTTAAAAAAACAGGGTCAGTTGATGCGTTTTGCAATACTATTTCCCAATAATTTGCTTAAAAACCTAGAGTTTTAAAAAAGGTAGCCACACCTTATCCTACAAGGGTAGCCAGAAGGTGTTTTTCCACATGAATACTTACAATACAAATTGTGGCAAAATAGTTGCTTTTTCAGCACAATTTCTGTATTACTTGAATACATGACCTAAAAAAGTCTGTGAAATTTCACTGACCATTAGACTGTTTCAGCTTAACTTTACAGCTGTTCTACAACTTTAATCTTGAATTACACCAACAAAATTTTCAATTGATAGAAAAGTAGCATTGAACCACAATTTGTTATCGTGAATAAGCTTAGTGTTGGTCTTTTTGTACATATACATTACTGTGTTATATTTCATGTTTCACATAATTCCTTGTTCAGACAGTACAGATTGAGTATATATTGTGTCCTACATTCGTTATATACAATTCTCTCGAAGTATGCAACTTAAAATGGTTAGAACATGGCCTTCAACAGCAAAGAGCCCTAGAAGATACAAAGTTTACAGAAAAATAATTGTATGAATTGCAACCTTGTGTGACTCTTTTGTTGATAGACGTTTATGGTGAGACATGTTCAGCTAGTGATGGGCTTCAACAGTCTTTCTTTTCTCGTTCTTATTTGATTTGATTTAAAATGTGTAAAATGTGCGAATACCCAAAATACAAGCATAGTGCTTTAAAAGATATCCTTTTTCTATCAGGGAGCCAATGAAACTCCACCAAAGCATCAGAAATAGAATTAAATTTACGAAGCATATGAAGATTGTTCAAGGATCTCTGGTTAAGGCCCAAGTAAAGAGCATTGCAATAATCAAGTTTAGACAGCGAAATAACGACTGACTTCTACAGGTCCAATGAAATAAAAGGAAATACCTACTTTAATGTTTTCATAATAAAGAAGGAGGAAGATGTCAGTTTATTGAATATAAATAATAACTCCAAATCAAATATGATTCCCAGATTTCTTGCTTTGGGAACTCGCAGTGGAGCAGAACCAAGAGCCTGAGGCCACCAGAAGTTCCAAAAAGTAAAATTTTTCCGAAAAAGAAGAACTTCAATTTTTTCCGTATTCAGTTTCAAACAGTTATCACTTATCCATTCTGCAAAGGGCTGTATACAGTTGTTAAATCAATCTACAACTTCCTCAACCTGGGTATCATCCGCATAAGCAATAGTGGCAAAGCCGAAAGAGTGAATAGGTTTGGCAAGATCGGCCGCATAGATATTAAAAAGTGTAGGGCTGAGAGACTACCCTTGAGGAACTCTGCAGAGCAGAGTAAAATGTCTTAAATTAAAATCCCCAGAGGTCACCCTTTGCTCTCTGTCTGCCAAAAATGAGGAAAGAAGATTGAGAGCGGATCCAGAGGTCCCAGTTGTTGCCAGCCTTTCCAGAAGGACTTTATGGCTCACCATGTCAAATGCCGGGGATAGATCCCAAAAGGATCACCACAGCCCTTCCACCATTGTCCATGGTGAGTCTGACCTCTTCTGCAACTGCTACTAAGGCTGACTCGCTACTATGACCTAATCTAAAACCGAACTGTGCATCATTCAAAATATTTGTACTCTCCAAGTCATCTGATAAAACATCATTAAGATACCTCTTAAAACCTTAGCAGGAAACAATAGTTTGGATAATGGTTGATAGTTGCTTACTTCTATCGGATCAAGAGTAGATTTTTTCAGAAGAGGTAGAATCAAAGCTTTTTTCAACTCTTTAGGAAAGCATCCTTACCTTATCATGTTAATAAATAGTAATGTGAGGGTTGATGCTAGTTTTATAGCTAGTTCCTACATTATCTTAGGTGGAATGGGGTCTGCAGGAACTCCTGATTTAGTATGTAAAATAAGCTCAATCACTTGATTGTTTGCGAGCAAAGGAAAGTCAGAAAGCTTGAAATTCTGAAAGTCTTGAGGGAAATATTCCAGTTCTAGGTCCTGAGAGGAACTGTTTGTATTAAAATATGATAAACTTCTTCCACTTATCAAATAACATGATAAACTGCTTCCACGTTCTCTTTAAAGTATAAAGTGTATTTAGGGTTGTATTGTTCCACCATCCCATGGCCCAGTCAACCATTAATGGGGCCATTCTTAAACTGGACTAACTAGCCACTTAGGAAACAGCCCACAGCAAAACATAGGATAGTATGCCTGTGCCTGGGTTGAAACAGTACAAATCAAAAGAAGATGCTTTGTTACACTTACTTTCCCTAGAATATACAGTTGAATCTTTGCAAAGCTGCTGACTCACTTGGAAATGTCCACTATTTCGTCATAATATCCAAATGTTGGACATTGTATGCAAATTATAAACAATGGGGTGTACACATATCCTAAAAATAAAGAGAACAACATGGGCATTGATGTCAAATCATATGCATCGCCTTTGCCCTTATTGTGTTTAAAACATTTGAAAAGATCTATACCATGAAAATCTATTGCAGTGCCTGAATGAAATTACGGAAAACATTAGCAAATACAAGATTCTCAGCCAAAATGCAACTCAATGGATAGACATACAGGATGGAATTAATCAGAATTAATTGTATTTTTATGTCACACATATCAAAACATGCAGGCTCGGACTTACCAACAATTTGTGAGAGTTTTGTGACACAAAAGTGACGCAAACTGGCACAAAGATTAGACATCCTCAGGCATAGTTACTAACATTTCATGGAACGCATTTCAGCAAATTAAGGGGCACATTTATACTCTGTCTGTGCCGAATGTGCGTCAAACATTTTGACCCACATTCAGCGCAAACGTTACCCTGTATTTAAACTTTGACACCCGAGCCCGCGGACGTCAAAATTCCACCGTGTGCGTCATTTCTTGGATGCAGCAACCCGCCTTGTGTTAATGATATGCAAGGTAGGCGTTCCCGTCCAAAAAATGACTTAAACGGCGTGCATTGTATTTATGCTTTCGGGCAAAAATGACGCACGGCCGGGAGGCGGAGCCAGAAAATGACGCACGGTCCGATTTGCGTCAAAATTTAACACCTGGGTCAGGGCAGGCGTTAAAATGGGGCAAACACACCTGTATTTAATCAGAACACACAGAAGCAACAGCAGAGCAGCAGAGCAGCAGAGCAGCAAAAGGGAGACTTGGAGGTGATTCTTATCCAGCGTGCACGCAGACGTAAAGCCCAGCAGCTACAACAGCAGCTACAACAACACCAGCAGGGACCCCAAAGGCAGCGCAGAAGGCAGGAGAGGATATTTCGCCCCAGAACAACCCTTCATGGCCTCAGGGAACACGACATCATCCAGAGGTACAGGTTGAACTGGCAGGCCATTCAGCAGCTGCTCCGAAACATTGAACCGCAGTTGGCACCCCCTTTGCTGACACCCCGCTCCATCCCAACAGAAACCAAGCTGCCTGCCATACTTCACATGCTGGCAAGTGGCTCTTTTCAAACAACTGGTGCCCCGGTTGCCGGAATATCACAACCATCATTCTCTGCCTTTTTGCCCAAAGTACTGGATGCCATCATTGGACTTACACCCCGCCACATCTGCTTCCCTAACGCACTGCAGAAGCAGCAGGAAACTAAAACAGGGGTTCTACCTCATTAGTGGCTTCCCACACGTCCTTGGTGCAATCGACTGCACACATTTACACCTTGTGCCACCTGCTGCAACTGAACACCTCTACCGCAACAGGAAGCACACACATTCCATCAATGTGCAGGCCATTGTCGATCACCAGTGATTGATCACCAACATCGTGGCTAAATATCCTGGGAGTGTCCATGACTCTTTCATCTTCCGTCACTGCACCATCAATGAACACTTCCAGGATGGACGGTATGGAAATGGACTACTTGTTGGTAAGTACAAAAACCTATTTATATATACACTGCACAGCAACCCTCTTGGACACACAACACATACACCACAACAGCAACATGTGAACAGGAACACGCTGAGGTCGTGACATCGCTAGCCATGTTTCATATGTCTGCAGTGAACCTGTCACACATCTGAAATTAGTGAACAGTCTAATGTTAAGAGGTCAATGATCACAACGTGTGGAGTGTGTTGCCTAAATGTCACCTTGCAAATTGTAAGTGTCCCAATGACGTTTACATTAATCCATTGCAGAAGTCTCAAAGGTATGGGATGTCCAGGGTACATTGATATGAACGTGTTAACAACACTGTCAATTTTAACCTGTGTATGGAACTATCATCTCACCCCCAGTGAAGACACAGGGACACCTGTATCACAAGTCACAATGCTAGGGAGGGCACACTGTACTGCAAATCCCAAAACATACTGCTGACAAACGATCAGCAGGCAAACACTCGTTCAGCCAAGGAAACAACACAATGCAGATGGTACATCCTAGAAGCCTAGGATGCGACATTATAACACAAAAGAGTCACAGACAACACAAGACAACTACTGCCATGAAAGGTCATTTCAATAGGGCCAGCTACATCAACATGATCCCATTCATTTTCTCTTGCAGCTGATCAGGGATATGGCATCCAGCCATGGATAATGACACCTATTGGCAACCCGAGTACTGCAGCAGAGCGTGCCTACAATGACGCGCATAGGAGGACACACACCATAGTCAAGAGGACCTTCGGCATCCTCAAGTCAAGGTTCCGGTGCCTCGACATCACTGGTGGTAGCCTCCTATATTCCCCGGAGATGGTCTGTAAGGTCATCCTAACATGTGCAATATTGCACAACATTTGCATCAAAAGGAACATTCCCCTCCTGGAACCAGAGCCACACATGCCTGAAGAGGAGGAAGAGGAGGATGGTGGCCTGCAACATGAGGGGGAACTACAGAACACGGCCGCTGGTATACGCAGGCGGCAACATATTGTCAACAATTTCTTTTAAATATAATCACCATCACCACTTTAATGAACTAATTTAAATAAACACCTATAATAATCACCATATCATGGTCTGGCTAATCATTTTTGCACACCTTCATCTCTACTTATCAGAATAAGAATGTTGCCTCATGGAGCATTGCTGATATACTGATTAGAAAACTGAAAATCCCAGAGCTAATGTGATGCGTAACATACAATGGTCACATACAGACACACTGTAAATGACATATATCATGTACATTTCTCCTTTGAAGGCCAAAAGCAGAGGATCACACCTATTTTAAACATATATGTTCAAATCAAGGTCCTACGCAGCATATGGCACACAACTAAGACACCATCACTCAATAAGGGGAAAACAAGCCTCATACATGAGGCAGTCGATGTGCTTTTGCATCAGTAACAGGAATGTCTGACAAGACCCTTGACAGCAGTAAGTCCAACTGCATCCAATATTTGCAAGGACTATCTGTGACCAGAGTTCCATAGAAGCAGAACATAGACAGCACAAGTACCACTCATATGAGCAGCATTGCGCACATGACATTCCATGTACATGTCAGCCCATTTCCTAACTCCTGACACACCCATGCACCTGATCACAACTCACCTGTCTGAAGAGGTCCCTGGAATACTAAGATGTGTACCCTGATATTCCCTCCTCTACACACACAGATAGCAATCCAGTGTGCTACACCCTTTCCTATGGTATGCCATTGTCATAGAACATCTGACTGCATGGACGTCAGGTCAATTAATACAATGGCTTCTAGTTTCTAAGCCCTATTAGCACCTGTAGATTGCTTCCCGTGTGAAAAAGTCTGTAGGCCATTAGAATGCAAATCTCACGTACAGGACTTGTGAGAAACAGATGCAGCCCACACCTGTGATCACCTCCATGCACACCACCCATTTCAACAAGCACTGCCCCTGCTGATGCCTGGAACAGCATAGGAGTTGCCATTATGTCAAATACACCGTTAAGCATTGATACTAATTAAGCCGTGTAACACAGCCCTTGGGTTCATTTGTCACCTTCAAAAACACAGGACATACACAGTTTGACATGTCAACTGTCTAGTTCGTCCTCCAAACAGTCTCAGTCAGACCACTGATTATGTAACTTGTCAAATTGCTGGATCCTGAATCACCCTGCATTCTGTCAGCCTGACTGGCATCTGTCTGTGCGTCACACTAAAGTATCCCTGTGTCTACATATGTACCACATTTGCGTTAGCCAACCTCTCATTCATCAGGGGGTATTGGGCATGGGCTTCTTCAATGCATACCCAAATACATTATACAGCATCATCTGCCTTTTAACTGTACCATTTGAGTTAAATCCTCTGTGAAAAGCTAAATTCATGGCCCATCCCTTGTCTGGGTCTCATTTATGGATTAATGACAAAGTGTGACAGTGTCCCA
Source organism: Pleurodeles waltl (assembly GCF_031143425.1). Taxonomy (NCBI): domain Eukaryota; kingdom Metazoa; phylum Chordata; class Amphibia; order Caudata; family Salamandridae; genus Pleurodeles; species Pleurodeles waltl. Next base: position 809,683,345 of record NC_090436.1, on the reverse strand, counting down.
GGGCCGTATTCAGTGACTGGGCACGGGGCCATCAGCAGAACCAGCAACCTCTGATAATGTCTATGAAAAATCCACATATATCAGGACCCTGACAGTTCACACACAGAATCACAGTGCTCACAACATATTGATGGGCTGTGTGTGGTTAATAGCTGCGAGAATAATCAGCACAGAGGCTATGATGTTCTCAGATTCAGTGGGAATTGCAGAGGCTAACCTGTGTACAAATGTTGTAATGACACCTGCCAGAACATGACACCTGAGACATTATCTCACTCAGCACACCAAGGTTGCCCTGTTGACTGTCTCATTACACGTCTTTAGTGACAGGGTGGGACCATCCCCATGTAGGTTCTCATGTCCTCATCCACTTTACTCACATTGATCAACCAAGCATACTCAGTAGATACAGGAATAGCTGCCACTGACTCATGATGAGTCCTGGACCGAACTGTGACAAATTACACCCCAAAAAATATACAGGATCATCATTGGACCACACACATGAACAAGACACCTATGTGCAATTGATCACTGGAAATATGTGGACACGTGCTGCCTCATCTGCTGGTCCACCACAGTCACTTGAGAGTTGTGGCTCTCTTCTATGACCTCAACTGTGGTGTCATCATACATTTGTGATTCACCTTTGTCTGTCTGGGCAAAAAACATGGTACTCACTTCCTCAATGCATGTGTATGACTCACTGTGGGATTCACACACTAGTGCCTAGGAAGCTGTTACCAAAACTCTAGGATATAGGATGTTGAAAATGTGGACCATTGACATGAACAAGCATCTGCCATCTATCTGGTGCATGCTTTGTCATGTGTGGTGTCTATGTTACCCTAAATCTTGGAAGTCCACATTACAGATGTTGCTACATGTATGACTAACACATGAGGAAGCATTATTATGTCCAACACAGCATGATGGTGTATGGTTTCTCACTTCATCAGATATGTCCCTCAGGATGGGCAGAGTATGATGCAATCATGGGCACTGTGCAGATTTATCTGACTACATAATATCAGGACAGTTGTATTGACAAGCTACTTAATTTGACAGTAGGCACATTTCAGTTATCTACTGCACAGTTGATGTATCACATTACCCAGAGACAGATTTGTTGAGTAAGTGCTATTTATTGAAAAGTGCTGTAATGCTATCTGTACATTGTCCATGATTGTGAGTCCATTAGAGTGACATCTTACATCGTGATCCTACACAAGGGGTTATGGAAATGCTTTTGATATGCTGGGGTGATGTTTCAAACAGTGCATAGGGACAGGATTTGCCAATGAGTAAGAGAGAGACAATCACTGGGCAGGCTGAGAAGATATACAGTGGTAAGCAGAACAGTCATTAAGTGGAATTGTTGTAAGACTGGCATGTTACAAAGTGCAGGACCTTGGTAATTGCTGGCCATGTGGCAGGGACTAGTGCGTCCGGGTACTTTTCCTTGTGAATGTGATCTGTTCCATGTCTTCTTCTTCTGATGTGTGTGTTGCCTCCTCTGTCCTTGTTGTTGGTGGTTGTGAAGGGGCAACACACACCTCAGTGTTAGAAGACGTGGAGTCAGACATCCCGGTCGCTGCTCCCTGTGAAGGTCTTAAGGGCAGTACTGCAGCAAGGAGGATCTGCTGGTTTTTGAGAATAGCAGCCACATCACGATATTAGGCAGCCAGGTCGGCCCTGAGGGGTTCAATGTTGCATTCGTGCACGTGTTGACAGGATTGCTGTTGTAGGTGTTGGGTCAACTGTATTACAGCTGTGCTGATTTCCTTCTGGGTTTTTTGCTGTTCCTGCAAGATAGGTGTTAGGGCTTGCATAGCTGCTGCCTGATCTGCAGATGACATCATGCACGAACGCACCCCCTCAAGGCTGGCTGCCATAGTTTGCATCCCCACCCGCACCTCCTTGGCCAGCTCCCAATGTACTCCAACTACAGTTCTCTCAAAGCTGGTGCCAGTGTCGTCTGAGTCCTCAGCTGTATTGGAGCTGGCAGGTCTTACAATTGGGGTGGTGGGTGGATCCTCTGCGATGGCTGCTTGTTCTGTGCTCCTCCTTGTGACTGAAGGTGGGGTCTGGAGGGTTTCAAGGACCTTTTGGATAGTTTCCTGGGGAATGTTTATCGGCTCGTCATCCATGTCATCAGGGTAATCTGGGACAGGCATATCTGCAGGAGATCCATCTTCCTCTGCAATGAAACAGGGTACAATTAGTGTGTCTGTGTTGTGGCATGAGTGATGTGACATGCCTGCCTTGTGATGAATTCACATTGTGATCTTGTTTCGTGTTCATTGCTCCAGTCCTTCAGATGGGCATTCTTCCAGGCCTATGCCCCCCCTGCATGTCACATGTATGTTATTGAGTTATTAGACTTGTCGGCATCATCTCTTCTAGGTGTTGGTTTTGGCCAAATAGATAATTGCCACCTTCTTGTCCTACTCAAGCCTCCGTCTACATCCATTCTCGTGGTGAGACCTTTCACTGGATGTGGGTGCTCTGATGGCACTGGCAGCACACTTAACAATCTGGACCTGCCCCAATCTCTGATCTTTCGCATCCACTTAAATGTATTTGACATGTGGCATATCCTATGCATAGCAATGGTATGACACAATATGGATGTTGGCATTGGTAATGTGTACTGCTGATGTTGGGGAATGTGTGGTACATTGGATTGCCCTGATTGTCATAGCAGTGTCCTATTTCCTCCTCTGACTGTGCAGGTGTATTTCAGTGACCAGTTACATGTGCCCCCCCTCAATGCTGTTGTCTGAGCAGTATGACATTTGGGATGTTACATTGTGACCCAGGCACAGGATGGACCCTGACATATGCAGCATGGGTATGTCCTTAGTGCTGTGTAGCTCCTATTGTTGTTTACATTGGCTGATGTTTGCGACAACTATGGGCATTGATATTTGACAGTACTGGGGCCTTTGTCTTGTTTCTTGGGATTGTTGAAGTTGTCATCCTCAAACCCCTAATTTAGGTGTGTATGATTCATGGGGAGGTTACTCCCATTGGCTACTTGAGCTGCACACAGATCGGAGGTGGTAGTGGCAACTGTTGTCGCAGTTACATTCCAGTTGTCGTATGGCTAGAGGTTGTTAAGAGGGCCCTATTTAATGTAGCGGGTATGGTGGCTGACGTGTGCCGGGATGTCAATTTGAAGTTGTGGCCTTCCCTCCTGGCGTGGATTTCCCTTTGCTCCATCGTTGGCATGGCAGCATGCCCCCATGGGACTGTTGTTGGTGTAGTGTAATGGTGTGCCCCAGCTTCTGTTTTTGCAGGCCATGCCCCCAAGCCATCCCCCTTTACCCATGCCACTCCATGTATATGATGACTTCCATGCATTTTGTGGTCAGTATCCTCCCCCCGCTTAACGTTCACATTAGTGCATTTTGATTCCCCATGCGACTTACCCTGCATGTGCGTTGTCTCCTGGTAGTCTGCGCTGTCCTGTCCTTGAATCCCTGTGACGATCTCCTCAGGGATGACGGCTGCAACCATCTCCTCCATGTGGTCCAGGGCCCCCTGGTGTGCTGGACTCCCACCTCCAGTCTGCAGTGCTGCCTTCCTGTTCCTGGCCATCTTTTCCTTGGTCCTGCACTTGCAGTCATGCCAGCGTTTCTTGCACTCAATGACTGTTCTGCGTACTTCAGCCACACTGTTAATCTTGTCAACAATTTGTTGCCATATAGCCTCTCTCCTACTGATTGGCAACTTTGAGGTGACAACCAGTTGGTGCTGGTGTTCCGTCACCTCTTTCACCAGAATTTCCTGCTCCTCTGCACTGAAGCGACACTTTATTTTCTTCTTATAAGTGTCCTGGTTCTTGTGTGGGTCCTCCTGGCTGGTTCCTGTTCTGTTGTCATCTTCCTGGGGTCTGTAGTGGCATCTGGGATCCATTTTGGCTCTCCTCTGGTGAAATGGCAGTGTCTGCGGGTTTTTTTGACGCTATTGCATCAAAAAACGGCGCATATCAATCAATCAATCAATCAATCATTGGATTTATAAAGCGCACTATGTACCCGTGAGGGTTTCAAGGCGCTGGGTGGGGGGGTGGGAGCTGGTGTTACTGGTCGAAGAGCCAGGTCTTGAGGAGTCTTCTGAAGGTGAGTAGGTCTTGAGTCTGTTGCAGGTTGGTGGGGAAGGTGTTCCAGGTTTTGGCAGCGAGGTATGAGAAGGATCTGCCGCCGGAGGTCTTTCTTCTGATGCAGGGGACGACGGCGAGGGCGAGGTTAGAGAAGTGGAGCTGACAGGTGGGGGTGTAGAAGCTGAGTCTGCTGTTTAGGTAGGCTGATCCGGTGTCGTGGAGCGCTTTGTGAGCGTGGGTAAGAAGCTTGAAAGTGATCCTTTTGTCCATGGGGAGCCAGTGAAGGTTTCTCAGGTGGTGGGAGATGTGGCTGTGGCGGGGTACATTGAGGATCAGTCGGGCGGAGGCCTTTTGGATGCGTTGGAGGCGTAGTAGGTCTTTTGCTGGGATGCCTGTGTAGAGTGCGTTGCCATAGTCCAGCCTGCTGCTGACGAGGGCTTGTGTCACTGTTCTTCTTGTTTCTCTCGGGATCCACTTGTAGATTCTCCGGAGCATGCGGAGTGTGTTGTAGCAGGAGGAGAAAACTGCGTTGACCTGTTTAGACAAGGTGAGGGAGGAGTCGAGGATGAAGCCCAGGTTGTGAGCGTGGTCGGTCGGTGTCAGTGGGGTTCCTAGTGCTGTGGGCCACCAGGAGTCGTCCTAGGCGGAGGGGGTGGATCCGAGGATGAGGACCTCCGTCTTGTCCGAGTTCAGTTTCAGACTGCTGTTTCTCATCCATTCGGCGATGGATTTCATTCCCTCGTGGAGGTTGGTTTTGGCGGTGCGCGGGTCTTTGGTGAGTGAGAGGATGAGTTGGGTGTCGTCGGCATAGGTCAGAATGTTGAGGTTGTGTTTTCGGGCCACTTGTGCGAGGGGGGCCATGTAGATGTTGAACAGCGTTGGGCTGAGCCTAAGGGGATGCCGCAGATGATGTCAGTGGCTTTGGAGCAGAAGGGGGGGAGGCGGACTCTCTGGGTTCTGCCGGAGAGGAATGAGATGAGCCAGTTGAGGGCTTTTCCTTAAATTCTGGTTTCGTGGAGGCTTGATTCCAGGGTGCGGTGGCAGACTGTGTCGAAGGCGGCAGATAGGTCCAGGAGGATGAGGGCTGATGTTTCGCCGTTGTCCATTTGGCGTCTGATGTCGTCTGTGGCGGCGAGAAGGGCGGTTTCGGTGTTGTGGTTTCGTCTGAAGCCGGACTGGGAGGGGTCTAGGATGCCGTTGTCTTTGAGGTGGCTGGTTAGTTGTGTGCTGACGATTTTTTCAATCACCTTTGCTGGAAAGGGGAGCAGGGAGATGGGTCGGAAGTTCTTGAGGTCGTTAGGGTCTGCTTTGGGCTTCTTGAGGAGGGCGCGGATTTCGGCGTGTTTCCGTTTTTCAGGGAATGTTGCTGTTTCGAAGGAGATGTTGGTGACCTTCCGTAGTTGGGGGGCGATGGTGGAGTCAGCTTTGTGGTGGGGGGGCAGGGGTCTGACGGAGATCCTGAGCGGATGGAGTTCATGATCTTGCGCGTCTCTGTGTCGTTCACGTTGGTTTAGAAGGTCAGGTGGTTTGCACAGGTGGAGTGTTTGGGGGTGGGGTCTGACATGGGAGTGACATCAAAACTGTTGTGGATGTCGGTGATCTTTCGATGGAAGAAGGTAGACAGTGCGTTGCAGAGTTCTTGGGATGGAGGGATGTCGTTGATGTTGGTGCTGGGGATGCTGAAGAGCTCTTTGCTGTCATGTGCATTGTTGTCCAGGCGGTCTTTGAAGTTGGATCTTCTGATGAGTTGGTGGTGCTTGCAGGTGGCGTCCTTGTGGGCTGTGAGGCTGTCAGGTATGCGTTTGAGGAGCCATTCCTTGTTTAGCTTCCGACAGTCGCGTTTGGAATTTAGGAGCTCGTCTGTGAACCAGGTGGCTTTTCTTACGGCTTGGTTGTTGGTGGGTTTTTTGAGTGGCGCGAGGGTGTTGGCACAGTCGTTGATCCACAGGGTGAGGTTGTTGGCGGCAGTGTCTGGGTCGGTGGAGTCGGGGGTGGGTTTCTGGACGAGGGCATTGGTAAGCTGGTCTTCCGTAACTTTGCTCCAGCATCGGCGGGGTGGTTGTTGGGTGCGATGGTGCTCGGTGTGTTTCTTGTAGGTGAAGTGGATGCAGTGGTGGTCGGTCCAGTGGAGTGCGGTGGTATGGTTGAAGGTGACGTGGGCGCTTGAGGAGAAGATGGGATCAAGCGTGTGGCCGGCGATGTGGGTTGGTGTGTTGACGAGTTGTCTGAGGCCGTGGTTGGTGAGGTTGTTGGTCAGAGTAGTGGAGTTGGTGTCGTTGTTGTTCTCCAGGTGGAAATTTAGGTCCCCGAGGAGGATGTAATCTGTTGAGGTGAGTGCAAGGGTGCTGGTGAGGTCGGCGAGGGATTCGCTGAATGGTGCTCGTGGTCCAGGGGGTATGTAGATGAGCGTTCCTCTGAGATCCGGTTTGCGGTGTCGTAAATCGACCCACAGTCATTTCCGCCGCGTTAACGTCGTTTTGCTTTACGACTTGACGCTGCGGTCTGCGTCAAAAATAATGACTCCCACCTGTGGTTTGCGCCGCCGTGCGTCAAAGTATAAATTTGACGCCCGCACGGCGCACCAAAATGGCGTTAGCCGGCGGTAATATTTTTGACGCAAAACTGCGCCACCGCAGTTTTGCGTCAAAAAGTATAAATATGGCCCCAAGTCGCTATGATGTGATGCATGAAAGGGAGAGAAGAAAACTGCTCTATATTTTCAATGATATGGCACATTGCAGCTCTTTACTAACACTGGCGCACTTCTGGGTGTCTAGCGCTAATGCAGGCACCCTTGCGTAGTATGCGACAATCACGCAGAATGCAGCACACATTCAAAGCAGAAAGAAATGAGCAACAATAAAAAATATTTCTCCTAGTTACTCAAGACTCAGGTGGACGCACTATTTTGGTGCAAAATTATGTTTACAAGTCTTAGCAAATATGGGTTTGTGTCAAATACATGGGATGCAGGGGAACACCCAAGCATCACCCATGTTATACCTGCCTGAAACAAGGTAATGCAAGGTAGCACTATGTGCTGCGTTGTGCTACTTCTATTTTTTTACAGAACCATACAAAGCCACATAAAGTCGAATTTGCGAAGGTTTGTAAATACCAAATTAGATTTTGCTTTGGACTTTGCCCAAAAAAGTAATACAACCCCCCAAAAAAATCCTATTGAGTATGGGCCCATGTACCTATCTCACGCTTGCAGGGTCTCTTTCATCCTTGCTTTCTGTCTTTGTCACTGTTTTCTCATATTCCTCTACCTCATTCTCTCCCCATTCTCTACCTTTTGCTCTCTTGCTCAAGGGTCAAATTTGATCATGGGAAATATACCTGCTCCCAAAAATGAGTGCAACACTCATCATCTGCACAATTAAAACACTCTATACATGTATAGTGGGCTGCATAATGAGCAGCTCTGCACATCATGCTCCCATATTGTCACTACGAAGAAAGGGTTCTGTTGATATGATTAACTGCAAGAAATGGGGGTGGATTAATTTTTTACAAGGGCATTACTCTCAGTAAGTAGAAGTTTTATTAGTTAATAAAAACCATAAACAAACACACATTTAAAAACATAATGCAGCACTGTCCAATAGAATTCATATACAATGCATATTTTCAGTAACCCTCCAAGGTTGCCTCCCCCTATACCTCCCTCATGAGGTAGCAACGAAGATTAAAACTTCTCGCCTCCCACCCCCCCCCATAGTGGAAATAACAAATTTAAAATCCTGGGACATAACTGCATATCGGATAATATACAAAGTGCAAAATGCATGAAAATGTGCGGTAAAGAACTCCATCCCCGTCTAAACCCCGGTACATAGTTAAATACAGAGTACAAGCCCATCTGCCTGCTGATTCCCATTTTGACAGACACGAGGAAACGATAACAATAAATCGCATCGTACACAACCATTCCAACCTCCTTTGACGGGACGAGTACAACAAAAACTACAAAAAATCCTCGGACATAGCAAGAAGTTTACGTAATCCTGGGGCATAGCCACAAACCAATTATTATACAATGTGCAAAATGCATGATAAAGTGCAATATTCAACGCCACCCCTTCCTAAAAAGTTTTAAATTACTGGGGCATAACCACATGGCTGCTATTCTACAAAGTGCAAAAATACATGGCAAGTGCGATACACAACACGATTCCCACCTAAAACCCCAATTAAGGTACATGTTAAATGCGCGGTACATTCTAATCTGCCGATAATTCCTCATCTTAACCTGCACATAAAAAACAATGGCAGTAAAGTGCATAGTACATGACCATTCCAACCTTCTTTGATGGGACAGGGGGCACAGTGGCACAGTGTTCTTCTTTCTTTATCGTTTCCTGTGCCCTCTGGCAACCCATCTCCCAGGGTGTTTCCAAACCCGCCCTTAGGTACCTTCGTAATACAGAGGATCTACTCAGAAGTTTCCTTGGCCTTAACCAGACTTTTTAAAATGTCAGGAAACTGCACCATCCGATTGTTCAATCTGATGTTTTGATAATTTAGAGACTCCATAACTGCAGACCTGCAGGGTCGTATTTCTACAGATACACATTCATCACGCAGCAGCACTTTCTGCTACATGAGCAGGCATGGGCACATACAAATAACACGCAACGGTGTTTCTTTTGTCTGTTGACATAAACGACACCTTTTGTATTCCGCCGGTTCCTCCTCCTGCCATTTGGGCTTGAAATCTAGAGTAAGAAATCAACCCAACCTCACGCCATACATTTCCTTTTAATATTAACACTATAGGCAGCTTCAAAATTGGACTGTTCATGTTGAACATCATACAAATTTAACACCAGCCACGCCTGTGTTCGCTTGGCTAGTGTCATTTTATCATTCCAATAACTCTTCAATCTAATCCATCTGCTTTCTTTAACCCCTTCGCTGCCAGGCCTTTTCCCCCTAAGGGCCAGTTTGTGCTTAGGCCCTCATAACTTTTTGTCCACATTAGCTACCCACGCCAAATTTGCGTCCTTTTTTTCCAACATCCTAGGGATTCTATAGATAGCCAGACTTTGTGGGTTCTCCTGAAGGAGACCAAGAAATTAGTCAAAATACAGCGACACTTGTGTAAGTAGGTCTTGCACCCGCGACAGGAAATGCCCCAAAACATAACGTGGACACATCACATTTTCCCAAAGAAAACAGAGCATTTTTTTGCAAAGTGCCTAGCTGTGGATTTTGGCCTCTAGCTCAGCCGACACCTAGGGAAACCTAGCAAACCTGCACATTTGTGAAAACTAGACACTTAGGGGAATTCAAGATGGGGTGACTTGTGGGGCTCTCGCCAGGTTCTGTCACCCAGAATCCTTTGCAAACCTCAAAATATGGCCACAAAAAAACACTTTTTCCTCACATTTCGGTGACAGAAAGTTCTGGAATCTGGGAGGAGCACAAATTTCCTTCCACCCAGCGTTCCCCCAGGTCTCTCAATAAAAATGGTACCTCACTTGTGTGGGTAGGCCTAGCATCTGCAACAGGAAAAGCCCCAAAATACAACATGGACACATCACATTTTCCCAAAGAAAACAGAGCTGTCTTTTGCAAAGTGAGTAGCTGTGGATTTCGGCCTCTAGCTCAGTCGGTAACCAGTGAAACCTAGCAATCCTGCAAATTTTTTAAAACTAGACACCTAGGGGAATCCAAGATGGGGTGACTTGTGGGACTCTCCCCAGGTTCTGTTACCCAGAATCCTTTGCAAACCTCAAAATTTGGCCAAAAAACACTTTTTCCTCACATTTCGGTGACAGAAAGTTCTGGAATCTGAGAGAAGCCACAAATTTACTTCCATCTTGCATTTCCCTACCTCTCCCGATAAAAATGGTACCTCACTTGTGTGGGTAGGCATAGTGCTCGTGACAGGAAATGCCCCAAAACACTATCTGGACACAAGATTTTTGCGGGGGTGGGGCACCTGCGTTTTTGGTCCTGGGCTCAGCAGCCATCTAGGGAAACCTACCAAACCCACACATTTCTGAAAACTAGACACCCGAGGGAGTCCAGGGAGGGGTGACTTGCATGGATCACCCAATGTTTTCTTACCCAGAATCCTCAGCACACTTCAAATTTAGCTAAAAAAGAAAACTTTTCCCACATTTCTTTGTGAGATCACCAAACCAGGACAAATTTCCTACCACCCAACGTTCCCCTCAGTCTCCCGGTAAAAATTATACCTCACTTGTGTAGGTGGGCCAAGTGCCTGTGACAGAGAAGAGCCAAAATCATGTTGAAATTGAGGGGTAACCAAAGCGGGTCCAAAAGGGCAGTTTGAAAAAAAACATTTTTAGGCTAACAAGTGAGACAGAATTTTTATCGGTATAGATGAGACAATGTTGGGTGGTAGGTATTTTGTGGATTCTTGCAGATTCCAGAAGGTTCCATCACAAAAATGTGGGAAAAATATGTGATTTCCAGCAAAGTTGGAGGTTTGCAGGGCATTGTGGGTAAGAAAGTGGTGCGGTGTGCATGTGAAGCACACCACCCCGGAAACAACCAGATGTTTAGTTTTCAGATGTGTGTAGGTTATGTGGATTTTTATACATGGCAGTGTCCCAAAGTCAAAAAAGTGCAGCCCTCACCATTCCAAGTGGGACAATTTTGAGAGTTACCAAGCTCTCATGGCCCAAATGTAAAACCAAAACCCAAAATAATCAAATGTCCTCTTGCTTGCCGTGGGGTAAGATGTTTTAGTGTGCGGGGTGAGAGCTGAAAGACTGTTACCTCCTTCAGTTGGAGTGGGGGCATAACCAGGCCAATACTGGTTGGTAGCCACCACCCCACTATTTTTTTTTTATTCCCTGGCAGCTAGTAGACTTTCTGCCCCCACACGGTGTGGATAATGGGGGTAATTGACTTTGGCCAAATTTATGTGGGGTGGAGGTATGGCCATACCCCCACCCTCTTATTTTGAAAAACAATCTTCCCTGGTCTCTGGTGGGCTTTCTGCCTCAGTTGGGGGCAGATGGGCCTTACAAAAATAGGCTGATCTGCCCTCAAGGGGGGCAGATATGGCCAATAGTAATGTGCCCCCATGGGGAGTGACCTTTACCCAAGGGACTGCCCCACAAACAAAACACAAACATACACACACACCAATCCCTTGTGTCTAGTGGTTTTTGCCCTCTTTGGGGGGGCAGATTGGCCTAACAAAAATAGGCTGATCTGCCCCCAAGGGGGCCAGAAATGGCCTAAATACAATTTGCCCCCAAGGGGAGTAACCCTTGCTTAAGGGGTCGCTCCCCATACATAAAAACATAAAGAAAATAAAAAATGTATATATGCCTGGTGTCCAGAGGTTTCTGCCCCCCCTGGGGGCAGATCGGCCTAATTATATTAGGCCAATCTGCTTCCAGGGGGGCAGAAAAGGCCTAAAAATATTGTGCCCCCCCCCCCGGGGAGCGGCCCTTGCCTAAGGGGTCACTCCCCACATATAAAAAAAAAGAAAAAAAAACTCCCTGGTGTCTAGTGGTTTCTGCCCCCCTGGGGGCAAATTGGCCGAATTATATTAGGCCAATCGTCCCCGGGGGCGGGGCATAAATGGCCTAAAGGCCTAAAAATCATTTGAACCCCCAGGAGCAACCCTTGCCTAAGGGGTCGCTCCCCGTATATAAAAGAAAAATTAACAAAAAAAAAATGTATCCCTGGTGTCTAGGGGTTTTCTGCCCCCGGTTGTGGCAGATTGGCCTAATTATAATAGGCCAATCTGCCCCCGGGGGGGCAGGAAAGGCCAAAAAATATCCCCCCCCGGGGAGTGGCCCTTGCCCAAGGCACCGCTCCCCTTATGCGTTAATATAAAAAAATAAAATTAAATCCTGGTGTCTAGTGGTTTCTGCCCCCCGGGGGCAGATTGGCCTAATTATATTAGGCCGATCTGAAAATGGCCTAAAAATAATTTGGCCCCCCAGGGAGCGACCTTTGCCTAAGGAGTCCCTCCCCACATATAAAAAATAAATAAACGAAAAATGTTTTTCCCTGGTGTCTAGGGGCTTTCTGTCCCCCCTGGGGGCAGATCTGCCTAATTATATTAGACCGATCTGCCCCCAGGGGGGCAGAAATGGCCTAAAAATACTTTCCCCCCCCTGGGGAGTGGCCCTTGCCCAAGGGGCCACTCCCCTTAAGAGTAAGTATATACCGTATTTATCGGCGTATAACACGCACTTTTTCTCCCTGAAAATCGGGGGCAAATGATGTGTGCGTGTTATACGCCGATATAATGGTTAAGGACCCATAGTACATACCGCATAGCAGCGCGAATATGTCATCGGCGCACATTGCAGTCCCCAGCAGCCTTCCTCTGTGGAATTCTTCTTGAATGGCATTACAGCAGACTCTTTTCAAAACGCCAGTGTCCAACAATTACGGTAATAGATTTGTGTATTAACCCCCCTCTCCCACCTCCCTCCCAACACTGCCCTCAGCAGCAAACAGGTTTGTATACACACAGTTGTGGAACTACCGGGTATAAGCTCCCCCTTTTCATTCTGCAGAACCCACTTACCGTACGTTTTAAAAACTGTCGGCAGTGTGCTGACTGCTCCAGCCGCTCTACAGAGCCCTGGAAACATCTACCGTAATTCTGTTAAGAAAGCCTCACACAAAGTGTGGTACTCTATTACCGTACTCAACTGTCTCACAAGCGGGCACTTCAGGAAATATGGTAATGCACCAGGCCTTAAAAAAAACACATCTAGGGTTTTTTAAACAGCGACTACCGGTATGTCTTGAATTACAGACCTCCGGTGCAGCCTTCCTCCTTCCTGCTACAGGGGATACGTCACACCAGTAAATCTCACGGCCGTGAGGTACAGGCATTTAGTGAATGGCATTTACGGTAAGGAATTTCAAGACTGTGACAAGTACGATATTGCACACTGCCTGACAGAGCAAGGGGGAGCAAGAAACTACGGTACTACATACACTAGCTGACCCCCCTCCCTGCAGTGTGCATTGATTTTAAAGGGCACCAGAGTATTAACAGAAGTCTGCCGGGGGGGAGCAAAGAAACACTGCTGATGGCTAGTGTCTGTCTCCCTACCAGGCAGTGTTTCTTTGCTCCCCCCTGGCAGACTTCTTTTGATAATCCGTTTCACTTTAAAATCAGTGCACACTGCTGCCTTTGGGGGGGCTGTCAGCTAGTGTGTGTCTCTTAGCTCCCATCCCATCAATCTGAATACGTCCGAGCCCATCCTTAATTTTACCATACCATGCAAACACATGCTAACAAAGCCATCCTACAATACACACTACACATAGCCATCCTACAACACACAGATATAACAAGAGTACCGGTAAATTTACACACCCCTGATACTACCTTACTCTTTTTTAATTTAAACTTAGGTAAAAACTATACCACTGCAGTGTGACTCATCCTGACATTCCGACGCTGAACTCTGCACTATCATACGTGCATTCATTACTTACGGTATTTCCCTACTATGGTATCCCTAATGGAATCAAAGCAAAAGCGTGCAGCATATACAGCTGGTTTCAAGTTAAAGGTTGTGGAATATGCCAAACAACATGGAAATAGGGCTGCAGAAAGGCATTTTGGAGAGTCACCAACAGAATGCACAATACGAGAGTGGCGAAAAATGGAAGAAAAACTCAAGACATTATCAAAAACAAAATGTAATTTTCGCAGCGGTATTGCTAAATGGCCAAAATTAGAAGAACGGGTGAAGGAATTTGTACTTAATCATAGAAAAGCGGGCATTGCATTATCAACAAAAATGATCATCATTCAAGCAGTGAAAATCAGCAAAGAGTTGCAAATACAAGATTTCAAAGGGACAGCATCATGGTGCCAAAGATTTATGAAGAGGCATGAGCTTCGGATGCGAACAAGAACCAGGATTGCCCAGCGTATGCCAGAAGATTATGAAGAGAAGATAATAAATTTTCATAACTTTATTATCAAACAAAGGAAGAGACAAAATTTTGAAATTGGTCAAATCGGCAACATGGACGAAGTACCACTCACTTTTGATGTTCCTTCAAATAAAACTGTTGAAGCAAAAGGTACCAAGACAGTAACAATTAAAACTTCAGGGCATGAAAAAAATCGTTTTACTGTGGTCCTTGCTGTCACTGCAGACGGAAACAAGCTGCCACCATTGGTCATTTTTAAAAGGAAAACTTTTCCTAAGGAGAAGATTCCAAGTGGCATACAGGTGCATGTTCATCCCAAAGGTTGGATGGACGAAGAAGGCATGAGGCTTTGGATCAGAAATGTGTGGGAGAAGCGCCCAGGTGCTTTGTTAAAGAAACCATCCTTGTTAGTACTGGACTCATTCAGATCTCATCTTACAGAACCAACAAAGAAAGAATTTCAAATGTGCAAAACAGAAGTAGCAGTCATTCCAGGAGGACTTACATCACAATTGCAGCCATTGGATGTTTCCATTAACAAGCCCTTTAAAGCCTTCATGCGTGAAGAATGGAATAAATACATGTGTGATGAAAGCCAACATGAAAGTACAAGTTCTGGGAGAATGAAAAGACCTGGCATTTCAAAAGTGTGTCAGTGGATAAAGACTTCGTGGGACTCAGTTAAAGAAGATATTATTATCAAATCTTTTAAGAAATGTGGCATAAGCAATGCTTTGGATGGTGAAGAAGATGAGCTGATTTATGAAGACAGTAGCAGTGAAAGCAGCAGTGTTCAGTTCGAAGATATTGAAGATAGCAGTGACGATGAAGAGTTTCTTGGTTTCACAGATAGCGATTTCTGAGTAAACTTTTGTAAAAAACATATATGGTAATATCCAAGTTTCTTTGTTAAAACAGTTGCTTTTACTGTCATTTTACGTTATTTACCTTATAAGTGTTAATATTATTATTAAAAAAAAGTTCTGAGCTACCCTTATTTTGCTTCAAAGTTCTTTATTTAAAATTTAAGTTTTTTTCCCTGAAATTTCCTTCTTAAAATGAGGTGCGTGTTATACGCCGGTGCGTGTTATACGCCGATAAATACGGTGTATAAAAAACAATTCCATGGTGTCTAGTGGTCTCTGCCCCCCCCCCGGGGGCAAAAATGGCCTAAAAATAATTTGCCCCCCTGTGGAGTGACCCTTGCCTAAGGGGTCCCTCCCCACATATATATAAAAAATAAAATAAAAAAAAAGATATCCCTGGTGTCTAGGGGTTTTCTGCCCCCCCCCCCCCCGGGGGCAGAAATGGCCTAAAATAATTTTTCCCCATGGGGAGCGGCCCTTGCTCAAGGGTCCGCTCCCCGTATGCATAAGTATGATAAAAAAAAAAAATCCTTGGTGTCTAGTGGTCTCTGCCGCCCCCCCTGGAGGGGAGCAGAAATGGCCTAAAAATAATTCCCCCCCCCCCGGGGAACGACCCTTGCCTAAGGGGTCACTCCCCACACATAAAAAAAAATAAACAAAAAAAATGTATCCCTGGTGTCTAGGGGAATTGGCCCCCTGGGGAGCGGCCCTTGCCCAAGGGGCCGCTCCCTTTATTGAAATAGAAAAAAAAAATCCCTGGTGTCTGGTGGGCATTTCTGCTGCCTGATCGCGTCGCGATCGAACAGCAGAAATGCTGTGAGAGACATGAAAGGAAAGGTTTTTCTTTTCCTTTCATGCCTCTCCCACCCCACCTCCCGGTAGGAAGAGAAATGCAAACGCATTTCTCTTCCGGGATTGCGCTGGAAGCATGCTTCCAGTGCGATTGGAGGTGACCTCTGGGGAGGTCAGAGTGCAATTTGCGTGCTGATGTAATCAGACGTCACTGGTGGGGTGGGGGGTTCGGGGTAGAAGGGGAAGCGATTCCCATTCCATCCCTGACTGGTGGGTGTGGGAGGGAGGCCCACGCGGGAGCACTAGCGCTCCCCAGTGGGCTTGGTGCAGGACGAGCTGGTCTCATCCCGGGCACACGGGAACCGTGTGCCAGGACGAGACCAGCTCGCCCCAGGCACCCTGGGGTTTGAAACTTGCTCACTTGTGAACAGGTTCCATAAGTCACTGAGTTCCAGAGCATCAATGCTCTCCAGCAAATACTTTTTAAAACAGCCTTTCCTTCTTTGTAGATTAATTTAAGACCAAACATAATATGCCAGTGAATCCTTGGGGGCATTCCTCACTTTATTACAACATTTTACAAAGGCCCCCGCCCTGGCTATTGACTGCTTTACCAGAGAAAATTCAAGTATAACCTGTGCTGGTGAAGCTGACCTCAGAAGCTGAAAGGTCTGCTTAAAATACTTAATTAAAAGCTTGCCCAAAAGCTTAGCATCATTGGC